>NC_046318.1:54063429-54374390 GCF_009819535.1 Lacerta agilis | reverse complement strand
TAGATCTGCTCTTCAAAAATATCTTCTGCAGAGTCACTGTCTTGGGCCGAGTCTTTCTGAAGAATGTTACTGGGTTGTAAGGTGAAGCTATGGCTAGACTCAAGCTCTGTCAAGTCATTCCCACTGAAATCCATTTCAATACGAACTGGTTCTTTGGTCTCCAGCCACGTGTCAGCTTGGTGACTATTCCAGTGTGGTAGGTTTGGACTCACGTTTGCAGGAATATCATTGCTTAGTTCAGGTTTGCTCTCCTGGCTTAACATAATGGCGCTCAAAGCCAGTGTCCCCAAATCTGTAGGCATAATAGGCTGGGCCTCTTGGGCTGTCAACCAACTTGAACCTTCGTCTGATTCAGCAGAGCTCATTTCCAGCAAGGAAAATGGTGTGGATGATTCATCCAAGTACCCACTGGCATAAGTAGCCTGAGTCTTTGCTCTTCCATTTTGCTCAGAGTAACTGTTCAGCAGTGCAAAGATTCTATCTACATCCTTCAAGTAATTTGTCCAGTCGTTAGGACTAAGTCTGTAGTCATTTCTGGCTTCATATAAACTTTCATTCACACTGTACAAATCTTCCAGTCCTTGCCAGTTGACATTTTCCATGAAGATTGGCAACTTAGCCTTCCCATCCATGCCATAACTGTCCTCTGCTAAAAGAGAAGAAATGAAACTGTAGTTAGACTAAAGTTCAGTATCAATTGTGTTTGCTACCACTGTCCTGTCTCAGTTCAGTAGCTCCTTTTTTTCATAATTGCAGCATGTTGATTGGTTATGGAAAAAGATAAAGATCACACATTTTTTCTTTTAAAGAAAGTGTGGGGACACCCACAGTGAAGCACCCCATATTTTACTTATAGATGGGGGAAAGGCACTTTGATCCAAGTAGCAATAACCGAGAAAAGGAGTCAGAAGCAGTCCACGATCAAAGCAGGAGTGGTATTCAACTAAGTTCTATGGACCCACTGAGATTAATGAATTTAGTTATGTTTACTATCTTCAATGGGTCTACTCTGAGTAGGACCAGCATTGAATATCATCCAATGTGTGCATATGGGATGCCTGTTTTCTAACTCTATCAATAATAATAATGAAAGCAATGAAGTAAAACACTTATGATGACATTGTGATTCCAATAAGATGCTTCATGACCTACTACTGTTATTAAACTGTTGTGCACAGCCAAGTTACTATACATTTTAATCTTTATAAAGGTAGCAACGATGTGGTATCAGAAAAGGAGTGGTGGTGCTATAATGCAATATAAGAAAACTGGTGCTTCTAGTATATCACAAGTAGGCCTGTGGATTTAGACAGTAGAAATATTACTGAGAACACTTCATTGAGGATACCCAGGGAATCAACATACACATAACAATAGGGAAACAAATGTTTGTCCTATACAATAACGGCAAAGTCAACTACAGAATTATGAGGACTATGCAGCCAATGAGAGGCTACTGAAGAACAAGAGTAAGGTATCCATGCATCCAAGGTCTCTTCTGTTGCCATCTTTTACTCTACCCCATACATACTAAGATGCACACTTTTGACCTGAACTACCTGCCCTTAATTCTAAACACATGGGGATTTGGTATATACTACATTATGGGGATGCAGGTGGTGCTGTGGTCTAAACTACTGAGCATAGATAGGGCTTGCTGATCAGAAGGTTGGCGGTTCGAATCCCCGCGACAGTCCCTGTTCCTGCCAACCTAGCAGTTCGAAAGCACGTCAAAGCGCAATTAGATAACGTATTTTTCGGCCCGTAAGACGCACCTATTTTTTTAAAAAAGGGTGAAAACCAGGGAACAATATTTTTCTGGTTTTCCTCCTCCAAAAGGCTGGGACCAGTCCGGCGAAGGGGGCAGGGGAGGAAGGGGCAGCCCAGCAGCAATGCTGTCGGGCTTCCCCTTTCTCCCCCCCCCACTTTCACCGGTGTCAGGGGAGGCAGGCAAAGCCCGGTAGCAATGCTACCGGGCTTTGTCTGCCTCCCCCGCCCCTGCCAACACTGGCGAAAGGGGGGGCGGGAGAAAGGGAAAGCCCGACAGCATTGCTACTGGGCTTCACCTTCCCCCCCACACTTTTGCCGGTGTCGGCAGGGGCGGGCGAGGCAGTGGGGAGTGGAGCATATGCTGCTGGATTTGCGAACGGACGTGTGGGGAGGATCCAGCAACATTTCCGCTGCCGCTACAGCGGAGAAGCTGCTGCTTGCTCGTCCCGCCGCCCGCCCCCGCCAAAGCCTGCTTAAATGGGAAGCGGGGGGTGATGGAGAAGCAAGCAGCACCTCCTCCGCTGCCCGCCTCTCGCAAAAGCCTGTTTTTGCGAGCAGTGGGCAGCGGATGAGATGGTCTTTGCTCCATCAGACGCACCAACATTTTCCCTTTTTAGGAGGCAAGAGGTGCATCTTATGGAGCGAAAAATACGGTAAATAGGTACTGCTCCAGCGGGAAGGTAAACGGCGTTTCCGTGCACTGCTCTGGTTCACCAGAAGCGGCTTAGTCATGCTGGCCACGTGACCTGGAAGTTGTACGCCAGCTCCCTTGGCCAATAAAGCGAGATGAGCGCCGCAACCCCAGAGTCGGACACGACTGGACCTGATGGTCAGGGGTCACTTTACCCTTTACCTTACTACATTATGGGAAAAAATTGTACAGGATTTGAGCAAATGTGGTGTAATGGTTAAATGTCAGACAAGGGCTGGTGAGATCCAGGTTCAACCACCCCCAACTCAGCTCATTGGATGACTGGGCCAGTCAATATCTTGCACTCTAATCTAACTCAGAGTTGTCAGTAGGGGGGTAGGAATGTACACTAGCAGAGGAAAAATGGGGTACAAAGTGGTTTGTTGCATTCCAGCAACTTCTGCAGGGTCACAGGTTCCTAACCTCCACATTTGAGTGGCATTTAAGTTGTATAAATTTGGACAAAGTCTTGTACAAGTGGATCACTCCAAGTAAATAAACAATTATTCAAGTTTACTGATTTGAAACAAATGTAATAAGGCCCAATGTCTTCCTGAAGTTTTTCTAACAGTCTTGAGTATTCTCAGGGTTCCTCATCTCTGAAGATTCACTCAAGTACATATTACCCAACAGGTCTTCTAGCCAAGCTCTGATCATGTCCAAATCCCTATGGCTAAAACAATGCTACGGTATGAGGTGCTTTCAGACTACATACACGACAATGCAACTTTTCACTTGGGTTACAGATTCAGGAAATGCACTTGTGAAAATGAAAGCCAGTACCTACATACTCATAACTTTACAAAATACCAATTCATAAGGGGAGTTAAAAGTCAACAATTATGCAATTGTAAGGGATATGACATGCAGAGCTGAAGTATTTTTAATTGCTGTATCAGCTTCATTGCTGCTGACGATAGCAAGAATATAGGCGTATTTATAATGAAACATTCTGAAAATACCAACCTATAACAACAACAAAAATGCTTCCATCATTGAAAAATGCATCAGAAATGGGAACCTCAAGAAAGAATGGCAAGTAGAAGCAAAAAGTAACAGGCATAATCGAAAGAGATAAAATATTGATCCAATGTATTTGGACCACACTGTTTTCATGGAAATTTAGAGAAGCAAAGACTCAACATTTAGATGTGCTTCTTCTTCTTTTCTTACCCTATGATATCCAAAACTTGTTGGATCAATAAACATCGCTTTTGAATCCCACTTTGCTTTTTCTCTTCTACTTCCAGTTCAGTCATTATAAACCATCAAGATTTGAATGGCATAGATAAAAAAGTGACAAAAGATTTGAATGAACTCCCCTTTGTATAAACCGAATGGCTTGAGAGGGAGCAAGATTGCACCCACTGGCTGTGCCCTTGGTGTCCATGTGTTCAGCATTCATGCACAAGGCTGATGGCAGGTTGGAAGAAGCCCTGGGCAAGGGGTCCTCTAGGGCCCCTTGAAATATTCTGGTGGTCACTGACCTCCATACCACCCTGGGGGTGTCCTCCAGTAAGTGTGCCAGGCAGCAGAGAGAGGTTCCTTTTTATTTTTTATATATATTTATACTCAAGTGCCGTATTCTTGGGACAAAAGTGGTGAGTGGCTGTATGCAATTTGCTTAATGGTGTAAAGTGATGCCAGCAACTGCTGCCATCCCTGTTGGCCCCAGCATTTGCCTGACCATGCCGACTCTGGGCCTGACACTTATGCATAGGTGAGACTCCTTGTCCCAGGGTTTGCACGAAGAAGCCTTCTGCACATATGGCTGCACATGCATGAAATGCCTTCCATACATTTGCTAAACATGTAGATGTTGTGGGACCAGTGGGTGCAGTCTCATTTCCCCCCATGTGCATCAATGAACACGAGCGATGCTATTGTCACATGAAACAACATACAGTACTTCCAGAGAACTATGCCGTGCCTTCCACTCCCCCCACCCCCGGCTGTACAAGGATGATGAGTGAATTTCCTAAAGCAGGACTAATGTAAAATGAGCCGCATGAAGTCTCAGTGTGAGCAAAGTTAAATGTAAAGTGGAAGATGTAAAAACCACTGGCCAGGTGCAGAACATCATTAGCGCTTGCATGCAGCAAAAGCTACGCAATGTGCAGGATACAGGCATTAGTCGAAATGGACCAGGTCATGCAATTATTTGGAAAGAAGCTGCTGGGGAGAATAATAAAGTGTGGATACCTGTGTGGGTCATAGCTTCCTCCATCTTTATTTCCTGATATAGGAAAATACAAGAGTAACTTTTGTTAGTGTTTAGATTTGGTAAAAATCATTCATAATGTAGCTTTCCATGCACAGCATCTACCTCCTAAAAAGAAATTTATCGTGTTATAATTAGGTAAAGCGACAGTCCAACAAAGATACCTGGTAAGGAGTCTACTAAATAAATCAAAAAATAGAAAAAGTGATAAAATTGTAAGAAGGGGGAAATGTTACATATTATTAATTATTATTATTATTTAAATTTGTATATCACCATTCTTCTGAAGATAAAAGGGCGGTTCACAACAAAAAAATACAAAATGAGAACACAAAATGCATGATAAAACAATAACAAAGCAATAACCCACTCCCACAAACACCTTTAAAAGGCCATAGAATGTTAATCAGCCAAAGGCCTGGCTATAGAGAAACGTGTCTCCATGGGGAGAGCATTCCACAAATGGGAAGCCACCAAATTAAAAAAAAAACCATTCTCATGTTTGCCACCCTCCAGACCTCTTGTGGAGGAGGCACGCAAAGAAGTATCTCAGGTGATAACTGCAGAGTCTGGGTGGGTTCATATGGAGAGAGGCAGTCCTTGAGGTATTGCGATCCTGAGCCATTATAGTTCAAAACCAACATTTTGAATTGGGCTTGGAAACTAATTGGCAGCCAGTGCAGTCAGGTCAGGATTGGTGCAATATGTTCAAACTGTCTTGCCCCGGTGAGCAACCTAGCTGCTGAATTCTGTACCATCTGAAGTGTCTGAACTGTCTTGAGAGGCAGCCCTGTGTATAACGTGTTGCAATAACCTAACCTAGAGGTTACCAGTGCATAGACGACATAAGCTATCCCTGTCCAGATAGGGGCACAGCTGAGCTGACGGAAGGCATTCTGCACCACTGAGGCCACCTGAGCCTCAAAGTGACAGCAGAGGATCCGGGAGTAAACCCTGCTCATTCAGAGGGAGCGTAACCCCATCAAGAGCAGGAAGCCTCTCATCCACCCAGCCTAGAAAACTGCCCACTTAACAGTGCCTTAGTAACTGGACTGAGCTTCAGATTGTTGGCTCTCATCCAGTCCACTACTGAGGCAAGACAACGGTCCAGCACATCCACTGCCTTACCTGCAGATGTAAAGGAGAAGTAGAGCTGTGTGTCATTAGGATATTGCTGACAACATACTCCAAAACTCCAGATAACCGCACCCAGCTGTTTCATGTAGATGTTAAACAGCATAGAGGATTAAACTGAACCCTGAGGAACCGCATATTGGTAACAGGAATTATTATTATTTTTGCAAAATTTTAGAGAAAGATTTCCATGGAACAAGGCCCACAACCCCTAATCACTGTACAGGCTTCAGATTACAAAAGAGTAATATAATTCCTTATTTTTCCAGGGAAAATCGAGAGCTAAAAACAGGGGACACAGCTCCCTATGTACTTTCTCAATGGGGTTTGATGCCCCTCAGTGGGCTCAATCCCAGGACTAATTCTCATTTGTTCTATTGGCAACCCAATATACGTATTGGACAAATACATATAAAAGCAGATGGTGACCTCAAGCCTTCCCCCAGGCCCAAGGGAATGAATACCTGGTGAAGAGAGGGCTGTAAGATTGGTTTCTACTAATATTTTGAGCGATAACAGAGATGAATACATAACACACCTTTTAAGGACTCAAAACTTCATGTCCTAATAGAGCAGTTAATTGGTACAGTGAAAAGAAGAATCTGAGCACAAGTCTGCATAGAATAAACCTTTCCAGATGTGTTTTGGAGGGCAAGTGGAGTTATTCATAGAAAAGGGAGTAAGTTTGCAATGTTCAAAGGCAATGCCTTCTTCATTATTGCTTCACATTTCCCAGGCTGACTCCTTGCATTGAGGGGGCAGGGGAGAAGTCAGGCTAACAAAAAGAAGAAATCATATATACATGCAGCATGGTAAATAATGCAATTAACTCTGCCTGCTTTTGTAATTATTATGCAGTTTTCCTGTAATATCTGTGTACAGTGAGGTGTCATATATTCTTCAGCTGCAAATCACGCCTAAATGGCTATTGTAAATACCCCATTCTGATTATGCTGAAAATAATTATTTCTTTAGATGTTTCACAGGCCACTTTAACCATTCCTTGTAGTCATTAAGGGTGCAGGGACAGAAACAACATTAACAACCCAGAGTTAAGCATTTGTTATTACCTGTGTCAAGCCCCTTAGGTCTTGGGTTGCACTGCTTATAACCTTGACAACTTCGTAGCTCCATGAGCTGTATGTGTAGCTGGTTCAAGGTGCCTCTTTCTACAGTGTGTACTGTATTTGTCAGCTAGACACAGGGGAGGAAAGTGGGGGAAAGAAGTTTTTATGAGTGTCTGCAACTGCAAAGGGTACAATACTCAAATGACCAAAGTCTACACGCAAGCCAAGCTTTACGGAACAACCATAGCTCAGTGGTAAAAACGTCCGCTTTGCATGCAGCAGGTCCCAGGTTCAATCTCCAGCATCTCTAGGTAGGGCTGGGAGAGTTTCATTTTCCCATGAAACATCCCAAAGTAATTAACAATAAAAACATTTTTTTAATCCACTGCAGATGGAAACTGGGATAAGGATCTCCACTTAAAAGGCTTGTTGAAAACTGAAGGCCTTTAAAGAAGTGTTGAAAAGACAACAAAGATGGAGCTTAAATGAAGTGTAATGGGAGGAGCATACATTAAACACACATTTACCTGGTAGGGGTCTGTGTTCATGTCAAAATACTCCAGGAATCCTGTAGCAAACTCACAGAAGAGGAAGTTATGTGTTTCATTTAGTGTTCGTAAGCACCAGTAAGTGTTATTGTTTGAGCTTGTACAAGCACAAAACGATCCCACTGTTGGGGGAAAAAAACAAAACCTAATCAACATCAAGGAAGCACATATTCAATCCAGGAAAGGCAATTAGCAGTGACCAGAGGAGGAATGACTGCTGGGAGGAGCAGAGAGAGAAGAAAACACCATGGTACATCTGAAGCAACCCAACCAGACGCTTTTATCTGCCCCAGCTGCAACAAAACACATCTCTCCCGTATCGGTCTCTGGTTCAGGACCATTAATTTTAAATTCATTTCCACAATTTTCTTTTTTTTTTTTTATAAAAAAACTGCATTAAAAGGTAAAGGGACCCCTGACCATTAGGTCCAGTCGTGTCCGACTCTGGGGTTGCGGCGCTCATCTCGCTCTATAGGCCAAGGGAGCCGGTGTTTGTCCGCAGACAGCTTCCGGGCCATGTGGCCAGCATGACAAAGCCGCTTTCTGGCGAACCAGAGCAGCGCACGGAAACACCGTTTACCTTCCCGCCGGAGCGGTCCATATTTATCTACTTGCACTTTGACGTGCTTTCGAACTTCTAGGTGGGCAGGAGCTGGGACCGAACAACAGGAGCTCACCCCGTCGCAGGGATTCGAACCGCCGACCTTCTGATCGGCAAGCCCTAGACTCTGTGGTTTAACCCACAGCGCCACCTGGGTCCCCACCATAAATGGAAGTTCAAGATTTGAACAAATGCTTTTTGCACAAGAAAAGAAAAAAGACAGAATGTCTCTGCAGTTTACAGATGACCCCATCCACATTAAGCATTTTTAAGGGCCACTGGTTTCAAGGAGAATGCTTAAATATCTCCCATTAAAATCAAACCTCTTAGTGCACAGACCTATGCCTATGCAACGGGACTTCCTTTCCCCCAGAAGGGAGATGGGGCAGGACATGGTGATGTGTGGAGAGAGGAAGTCCCATTGCAGAGCAGGTGGAAGTCTTGTGTTAACAGGATGTTTTTCACTGGATACAGCCCAAAATCTTACTCTTGACTATTTACAACCTCAAAGGCAATGCTTTCTTTAGAGGAAATTGCCACCATAATCTATTGCCTCTGTGGAAGATTTTAGATCAAAACACACTGCATTTTATGCTTTCAGTTTAAGAATATGGTTTCCATTCTTCACCAGTTGGAGACTTGCCTCTTCTCTTCTTCCCCCACACCCCCAACCTGGTGTTGCTTCTCCTTTTTAGTACAGTGGTACCTCTTAATTCATTCTAGAGGTCCGTTCTTAACCTGAAACTATTCTTAACCTGAGGTACCACTTTAGCTAATGGGGCCTCCCGCTGCCACCGCTGCGCGATTTCTGTTCTCATCCTGAAGCAAAGTTCTTAACCCGAGGTACTACTTCCGGGTTTGCGGAGTCTGTAACCTGAAGCGTCTGTAACCCAAGGTACCACTGTATTGCTCTCTCTTTATCTATACATGTGTGGGAAGACCATGTACTTGAAGACTACGGCTGCAATTCCATGCACAATTATTTGGGAACAAGCACCACTGTCCTCAGTGGGACTTCTGAGTAAGTTAGCAGAGAATTGGTCTGGCTACACCTAGAACCATTCAGGAACGATTCTACTGGGCAGGTTCATAATGTGTGAACAGGTCAAATTATGGAACGCAAACAGGTAAGGAAAACAACTTAAAAGAGGAGTGGGCTCAATGAATGATTCAGATGAGACAGAAAGTGATATCTCCAGGACACCAGAATCCTCTAATAACAATAGTGCATGCTCTGTTGTCCCATAACCTCATCAGAAATTTGAATGCGCCTGTATTCCAATTTCTATTTCATTTTTGGCATTAATTTAAGGGGAAAAAACCCTTTAAAAAGTGTTAAACTTGTTAAAGTCCAGTTTTAAATACAATTTAAATTCAATTCCAGTTGTATTTAAAATAAATAATTCAAAAAACACAAGAGTATATATAAATCTCCCAACGCCGCAAGAACTCACACCGACCCCGAACCCCAGAAACGAAAGTGGTTCTCACGGTTCCAGAATGGTGCAGTCTGCCAATGGTTGTTATCATGCGTAAAACAAGTGAGTCCAGGAAGGCTGCATTCGTCTCCTTTTTTCTGGCGCTTTTTCCCTTTCCTTTCTTTCCTTCTCCTCCGGTTCTCTTTGAAGAGCTGAAGTTTGCCATCTACCTCTTGGGCAGCTTCCCTAGTCAGATTCAAGAATATTTCATAAACCAAGGCTTAATCCTAATAAGCACCTACAATAGGTTGGATTTTCTCATATAAGCAAATCAACATGCTTAGCAGGGAAGAAATGAATTGTTACAGGACTGATTTTAAAGGTCACCTCCCACCTGTGCTTGCTGCCGAAATCCTCTTCCCTGAGCTGTGACTCATATGGCAGAGAGTAATGCTTAAACCTTTTTGCTGCATGCACTAATGTACATGCAGATGGCACACACCAGAGCTATTTGTATCAGGTCTGTGCAAAGCGGGAGTTTATATGCAATGTACTCAAGAAATTACATATCTGTACTATAGGGCTAAAAATGACTTTGCACAGGTAATCTTATAGCCAAACAGCCAATGACGTACACAAATATAAATAATATTAACAAACAATAATACATAGCTTCTTATCAATAAAGAAAGAAAGAGAGAGGGGCTTACTTGAATGGATGAAGGTGACTTGTCTTAAGCTTTTCTTGACCTTTAACCCCCTTTTCTTTATTGTAATAGCTGTAAGGAAATGTTATGACAAAATGAGGCTTTGTGGAAAACCAGCACTTAAAAATGGGAGTGTGGCTATTAGTTTCATTCCTTAAATATCTGTACAGAGATTACACCACTAGCTTTTAAATAAATAAAACTGTTGGTATAAATGTTCAAACTCTTTATATCTTTATATATAATGTAAAAGATTTCAGTGTATTCTTTGCCCAAAGGCCATGAAACAATCAATTTTAACGTTAACCAAACAAAATACTCAGATATGATACAGTCGAAAATTTTGCTTCAAAAACTCCAGTAGGATCACTTATTTAAAATTAATTGCAGAAATGCAAATTACTGTTCTGTGTGGCACTCCATAGCAGCAGCATTTCAAGCAGAACCAGATGAAAACATACCTGAAGTTTGGCAAAAATGAATGGCTGCTGTCTTTATGCTTTATCCCATTTTAACCAAAAAACCAAACCTTGGGAGTTTATCTGTTCCCCATATACATTGATTTTCCACCTGGAATTATGCAGATGAGAAAAAGAAATGCCCTTACCTTTTTTTGCTACAGTCACAGTCCTCAGGTTTTCGTCTTTTTAGATGTCCTCTCACTTCTCTTAAATTCTTAATTTTATCTTGGAGAGCCTCAATCTGCAAAGTTAGTTGCAGGTTTAATAAGAATTTCATTCAATACTTATCAGTGCAGCAAAACATTGCTACTAACAGACACTGAGTATTGCCAATGGTCCTATTACTATTTTTCTATTCATCATTTGATAAATCTCACACATTGCATCTACAATGATAGCCGCTTTTTACCACTTTACCACTTGGTGAACTGACACCAAGAAATAATTATTTGTTCAAGTCCACATAGTGATATTTTTCAAATATCATACTGAACTAGGGTTTAGTTTTCTGTGCCCAAGTCAGCCTCACACACATTCCTCTCCCCATCCCCTGAAGGAGTCACAAAGCTTGCTGCTGTGTGCAAACCTAGAACTGTGGCTCATCTTAACTGTGGTTTAGAGACATGAGCCAGAATCAGATACCATGGTTTAAAGAGGGCTTGTTTCCCTAAACCAGGGGGAGTCAACATGCTACTTTCCATAATTTGTTGGCTCACTCCTCCCATCAGTCCCAGCCAGCATGGCTAATGGTCAGGGATGATGGGAGTTGTAATCCAACATCTGTAGGGCATCACACCAGCTATTTCTGCCTTAAAACCATAGTTGAGACTAATCACAGTTTGTCCAGGTTCACATTAACCATGGTTATTTGAAAACAGAAGCAATTGCTTCTGATTTTCTCATGGATGCTTGCCATGGGGAGAAGACCAAGGCTCATTCTTGTAATGCTAAACTGTGGTTTAGCACTAAACTGTGGTTCAGCATTATATCAAAACACAGCCACCCCATGTTTATGGCCAAGCAGAGATTTGAACCTAAATCACCCAGTTCTGATTGTGATCCTTCACCCACTGATACGTTTTGTGAGATTTGTGTTTTGGTAAGATACCGGCACAGACAGTTAGTGAAGGAAAATGACATCAAACCTCTTTGTCAATGTAGGCTTTGTGGTCTTTCCAGGCTCTGGCTGATTGGTATAGTTCCCTCTCACAGTGAATAGAGTCATTCGGAAGAATAAAACACCTTTAAGTGGAAAAAATGGACAAAAGAAAATAGGGGTGATGTTTGGGGGAGAGAGATCTTGGGTAAATGCAGCCTAAATCCTCTGAATCCACAGAGTCAAGAAAAACACTATAAATTACTTTTACTACGGTAGTTCCAGCATCTCGTAAGAATCAAAGTGGGCAAGTACTTGCTCTGCTTCCTCTCTAGGGCGGAAGGACACAGCTTGGCTGGAGCCTCCTCAATGGCTACGGGCACATTATGGAACAGCTTCCCCTGTGAAGTGTAGCTGGCTCCTTTCTTCATGGCTTTGTTTTCCAGTTGGTGAAGAACGTTTTATTCCTGCAGATTTCCCCCCCACCCCCCTCCTTTAGAGGTTTGGAGGGTGGCAACAGGTTTGGAGAACAGGCCTATTCTGTGTTGGCTCACCGTCTGAGGAATGCTCTCCCCAATGATCCTCAAATGAAGGGTAGTACAGTGGTACCTCTGGTTGCAAACACGATCCGTTCCGGGGTGCCGTTCGCACCCCAAAAAGTCCGCAACCAGAGTGGTGCTTTTGCACATGTGCAAAGTGCGGAGAACGCTTCTGCGCATGCACAAACCGCGCAGAACGCTTCTGCGTATGCGTGTGGGGCGAAACCTGGAAGTAAACACTTCCGGCTTTGCTGCGTTCTTAACCTGAAAAAACGCAACCTGAAGCGGCCGTAACCCGAGGTATGACTGTATAGAATTTAATAAATAATCAAACTAGTTTCCACATTAATCATAACTTCCTTGCCCTTACCTGTATGATAATGATGAAATAATAATAATAATAATAATAATAATAATAATAATAATAATTTATACATTCCCCAGCCACTCTGGGCGGCTCCCAACAGAATATTAAAAACATGATAAAACATCAAACATTAAAAACTTCCCTAAACAGGGCTGCCTTCAGATGTCTTCTAAAAGTCAGAAAGTTGTTTATTTCCTTGACATCTGGTGGGAGGGCGTTCCACAGGGTAGGCGCCACTACTGAGAAGGCCCTCTGCCTGGTTCCCTGCAAATTCATTTCTCGCAGTGAAGGAACAGCCAGAAGGCCTTTGGAGCTGGACCTCAGCGTCTAGGCTGAACAATGGGGGTGGAGACGTTCCTTCAGGTATACTGGGCTGAAGCCGTTTAGGGCTTTAAAGGTCGGCACCAACACTTTGAATTTTGCTCGGAAACGTATGGGATCCAATGTAGGTCTTTCAGGACCGGTGTTACATGGTCGTGGTGGCCACTCCCAGTCACCAGTCTAGCGGCCGCTCCTAGCCTCACTACGCTTAATCCACTATCTCCCTTATCCATCCATCAATCCCAATGTATCTCTGCTCATCTACTTGGCTCCTCTGACTTCACCATAGTCAGCTGTGGCAAAAGCATTCTTACTTATGAGTCACTCGGACAGAGTCTGGCTGGCCGACTGCGTTGGTTCCATCGGCTAACATTGCTTTGTCACCACCAGCGGTATCTTCTGACTGGCCCTCCTCCTCTTCACTGTAACCTCCATGCCGCTTAACAATGCTTTTGGGCTGGAGGATGTGCAGTTCCTCCTCCTCCAGGTTTATATCATATATTTCCCCTTCGAATTCCACAGACAGGGAACGAGTCTGGCGCGTGTGAACAAACCGCGGTTTGTATTCTACATTGGTAAAAGAAGACAGAAGAGTCATTTAGATAACTACTCACGGTGCACTCTTTCTAAAGAGGGGAAGGAACCAGGACCCGGGGACTGATGCAGAGTAACTGGGGAGAGGAGAATAGTACATTCATGATGATTTTCACTACAAAGCTGTTTGGTCCGAACAATCAATGTAACAGACATGACGCTACCTAGCCCTGCACTGAACACTTCATTTCTTTTAATAAAATGGGACCTAACTTTCCAGGGCAAAAAAACCTCCCAAGGCAATTTTCAAAAATTCCTCTGCCCAGGCCTGCTCTACACAGTACAATGGACTGTGACACTATTCTTGGAGAGATTTTTAATTTTAATAGAGAAGCATTAGGGCGATGTTCTTTTCTCTCCCAAAATCTGAACTGCTACAGCCTAATTTACATTATCATTCTGTTCCATTTGTCAAGAGTCAGACAAAAGAAAGGCAAGTCCCTGGGAGCGGGGAGGATATGAAATGCGACTTTACCAGCATAATCTTGCACAAAAATGGTCCTTTTAAGACAGCGATGGGAAACCTGAAACCCACCAGATGTTGCTGGACTCCCATTAGCTGCAGCCAGCATGGCCAATGGTCAGGGATGATGGGAGGGGGGCGGTAGAGCGCAACAACACTCAGAGGACAACAGGTTATCTTTCTCTGATTTATGAGATGTTCACATGAAGGTCACTGTAATTGTGAGCAAGGCCTGTGATGTTCTGGTCAGGTGAGGTTTTCATTTCACCAAGCCTCTGCCACTTCCTTGGTCTCCCAGCCCCCCCCCCCCAAATCAAGTGTAGCCATGTTGCAAAATGCTCTACTCCACCTGGTAGCAAAATACAGGTTTTCTGGTTGGTTACATAGCCACCATAGTGAATTGCCACTTTGTAGATGACTGGAAATAGTACCTTGTCTGTCTCCCTAATATAAGAAATGTGCACTTGATTCAATTTGATAAGTAGTTCACATTGGAGTCCACTGGAGGGCACTGCAGAAACATGTGTTGGAAACTAGCTAGCTAGGAATTTCGCTTTAACAGAAATCTGGATGCATTAAAGTGCAACAGGGACAAATAATTTGCGTACAGATGGCTGAACAATTTAAACTGCATTTAGGGCTGGGGAAAAGTGATGAGCTGAGTGATAATATTGCCATAGCCAGGTTGATCTGAATAGTTTGTTCTAGATGTTTTCTGCCCACCAGAAAGCCATTCATAAGCATAGCTTTCTATCCTGTAAAAAAAAGTGTAAGACAGCAGGCAGTTTGCATTAAGGATGCATTCATTAAATATATACATCTAGATGAGAAATAGCTGCTCAGTAGGACAAGAATACAGAACATCTACTTGGGTAAATTTAGTAGATCGTCTAGCCTTTATAGAAATGTACTAGAAGCAAGCTTTTGAGCTACACTAGTAACTTCTTCTTCAGATATAGGTATTTAAGTACTATTTTAACCTGGCTAAGCTCACCGAATACCTCCGATAGGGTGAGCTCCCGTTGCTCGGTCCCAGTTCCTGCCAACCTAGCAGTTTGAAAGCACGTCAAAGTGCAAGTAGATAAATAGGTACCACTCTGGCGGGAAGGTAAACGGCATTTCCATGCACTGCCCTGGTTTCGCCAGAAGGGGCTTAGTCATGCTGCCCACATGACCCGGAAAAAACTGTCTGCGGAAAAACGTCGGCTCCCTTGGCCAGTAAAGCGAGATGAGCGCCGCAACCCCAGAGTTGTCCGCGACTGGACTTAACTTTCAGGGGTCCTTTACCTTTTTAGATTAAATAATCACACAAGGTGATATCTGACTAAGTCATACTTAGAGCACACCACCAAAGTCAATGCGCATACTCTTTGAATGCAACGTACTCTACCAGATGCCGCTCACAGTAATTTATATTAAGTGGCATTTCCCCCCCCCCCCCAGTCCACAGTGAACTTGCAGGATTTGTTTCCCCAGATGGAAGATGTGTGGTGCCTAAATCTGCAGCAAATTTAAGTCTCTGACCTTTCTGAAAGCCTTCAATATACTGTCACCTACTTTGTATTCCGGGGTTTCTCATAAAAGCTCTTTGATTTTTTCTCTGAGTCCTACTGCTCCGGTAATCAGCTTCTCCGCAGTCGCAGTCATTTTCTTTGCTGCTGTATCCCCGGGAGTGAATGCTTCGTGTTCTCTTTCTGATAGCAAGGATGTCACTGGACGCTTTACATTTGTGAATGCGGAGTTTGCCAGACGCATCTTCGATGCACTGCCACTTCTGCGGGGAAAAGACAACAAACAGGCTGCTCAAATTTATCTCCCCAAACCTCCATTTTTATTTTGAGAAGCACAACAGGCAATGCCTTCCTTGTGGTCCATAGTTTCTTTTTGAATTCTTGCAAAATATTACCTTACACTACAGGTAAACGTGTGTTTGCATAAAATGCAAATGAATTACACCATGGATCCGGCCCAATTGCCTTCTCAATCCAGCCTGCAGACGGTCTGGGAATCAGCGTTTTTTTACATGAGTAGAATGTGCCCTTTTATTTAAAATGCATCTCTGGGTTATTTGTGGGGCACAGGAATTCGTTCACCCCCTCCCAAAAAAATATAGTCCAGCCCCGCACAAGGTCTGAGGGACAGTGGACCGGCCCCCTGCTGAAAAAGTTTGCTGACCCCTGAATTACACCATTGCAGCAATTGGAAATATATAAACCATACAGATCAACTATACTAGGAGTAGCTGGGCAAAAAAAGCAGCCCCTGCTTCTCACTTGGATGGTGTGGTGACGGGGAATAATGAAGGCCAGTGATGGTCACTGGTATGCCCCTGCAGCCTCAACCTCACTGCTGCCCTACCCCACGCCATCCCCGTTAACTGATCCCACCATTAGGATGGTGGCTCCATATCCCACACACCCCCATGCCAGCTGTGTCCAAACTGTTCCATCCAGTGTCTCCCATTCACTCAACTCATATTTCCACTCACTGACCACCCTCAATAACACAGCCAAGAAACCGTCAGAGCACTCCCTTTCAGAAACACACTGGTGCAGGGCAACAAGAAGTTGCACTAAAATTTCTCTCTGCAATCCCATGCACTGTGCAACCAATCGCAGCACATCCTTGCAACTTCTCCTCTAGTCAGAGTCTGCACAGCTCCTCAAGGGCAGGCACAAGGCCCTTCCTTTTTGCACTTATATGTTCTCTCTTTGCCTATTACTTACTGCACTATGTGGACAGGTTAAATGGAAGTTGCATATGACTGAAGCCCTTAGATAATCTGACCTTTGGGCTCATGCTCTGCAAATTATTACTGCTTTTAATTTTTATGAATGTGCAGGCTTTAAAACATCCCAGCTAATCTACCACAAACTACAAGTTTCCCAATGGGCTAATGAAGAGAGATAATGCAGTCCTTGAGAAGGAAGTTTTCCAAAAAGCCACAAAGTAGTAGTTAAGCTTGATCTGCTGTTGCATAAAACAGCACTTTTCATGCACTGAAAACAATGGTTTGTGAGTGGAAATAGATCTGCTGAAGTCCAGCTTTCCTTGCTAGATCACAGAATATCAAGAACAGCTGCTAATTGCTCCTAATGGAAGTTAAAAGCCCATTCAGGTGACCTGCAGTATCAGGGTCCTCCGTTTGATCCCATATGCAGCTGGAGCAAAGCCACACACACATCGCATACAGACCAGGGGTGGTGACGGAGGAAGACAAGAAGAGTCCTAGGCATGCAATCTGTTGGATCGGCTACTGCTGGACTAGCATGGGCTTGGTCTACAGAGATCAGTAAACTACAACAGACAGTTTGCTATGTTTAGAACTGACCTATCTATGTAGCCCAGCCAACTGCAGAGGGTTTCACTTAAACATGGGTGTGCTAGATGCCAAAACAGATTAAACCGTGCAATGCTTTCCCTGTCTACTCAGACGTTATGTCCCACTGCATCCAACAGGGTAAACTCCCAAATAAGTGAGTATAGGACTGCAGCCTAAATGGATATAACCAGAAATGGAAAATTACTAAAAGCAAGGGATGATATGGTTTACCCTAGGCTCAAGGCAGAAGATTCCATCACTAATAAGCACTAATGAGATCTGGTTAAAAAACAAGGTACTGTGTGGCTGTGCGCACGGTGCCACACTTTATCATCATTGATGGGACAGGGAGGGGGTTATAACAGAGGGCAATGCCTAACCATGTCTCTTTGAGCCACCATTTTTTCTCAAGTTAGGAAGCTTCCCAAAATGATAGCCGTATCAGTAACCAGTGCTTCTTGCCCTCATTGCTGTGTGCTTCTCCCTTAGGTGATTATACAGATCAGCTTCGCTTCCTGCCTTTACTGCTGTGGGTTCTTTGATCACTAACCCTGATGGCTCTTCTTCACAGACACAGCTAGCCAGTCACCTGTTGCCCACTGGCAGCCAGCTGAGAGAAATCCTTGACCATCCTCATTACTTTGACCCAGTCATAGCTTTCAGGATTATGAAAAACCCTCCCACTTGTTTAACATCCGTTAAAACACAGTCCTGAAGCAGGAAAAATGCTTGGAATGTTTTGGAAGGGAAATGTAATGATGTCCACCTAGGGAACCTTTGGCCCACCAGATGTTGCTGAACTACAATTCCAATAATCTCTGCCACTGGCCATGGGCTTGCTGGAGCTGATGGGAATTTTAAGTCAACAACATATGGAGGGCCACAGGTTCCCCACACCTGACCCAGGGAAACAGATTTCTCCTGAGAAAATTGCCACTGATTTCTCTCCTGTTACCCAAAGGGGTGCTGCAGATCTTTGGCCACAATTTAATTCCTTGATATCCCCTCTTCTGTTCAGCATTGATGTGGTTGCACTTACTGGTGTAAAAATAATTCATCCTCTGTCACAGTAATGTCCATATCCACCAGACAGCGATCCTAGCCTGACTGCACTGGCTGCCAGTTAGTTTCCGGGCGCAATTCAAAGTGTTGGTTTTGACCTATAAAGCCTTAAACAGCTCAGGACCACAATACCTCAAGGACTGCCTCTCCCCATATAAACCGTCCTGGACACTGTGTTCATCATCTGAGGTCCGGAGGGTGATAACATGAGAATGGGCCTTCTCTGTAGTGGCTCCCCATTTGTGAGATGCTCTCCCCAGGAAGATTCGCCTGGCGCCTTCATTATATATTTCTGGGGCCAGGCAAAAATGTTCCTCTTCAACCAGGCCTTGGGCTGATTTATATTCTGCTGCCTTTTAAATGTGTCTGTGGAAAGGGGAGTTATTGTTTTGCTGATTTGTTTTACCTATTTTCATGTTTCAATCCTCTATTTTACTCTGTGCCTGAGATCTTATGATTAAGGGTGGTATATTAATCTAATAAATAACAACAACAACAACAACAACAACAACAACCAGTCCATGATAATAATTAATATATGCCTCACCAGTAGGTAGGTTCATTGTAGTTAATGGCACAGGGGCACCTACTGCCTATTTGTTACAGAATACCAAATCTGCCTTGACACGTCTTGGGCCTGTTGCATATTAAGATAGCCCAATGGTTGTCATGGTGACTACAAAGCTCTGAGCTGTTTCCAAGTCTGAGACCGCTTCCATCAGCTCAGACAGGGATTGGCTAGGCAAAGGGATGGTTGGTACTGAGGAAATCTCTGAAGTCTCTCCGTGGCCCAACACCAGGCAAAAGTATTTAAGATATGTTGTCTGCCATGCAAGCTACCTGCTGATAGAGACTGAATATAATTTAAGCTCCTTGGAGGGTTTTCCAGTATTGATTATGAATCACAGCACAGTAACAGCTCAATCCAGCTTAATAAGTGTTCAGATGAGCTGAACGAAAAACTCTGGCACATCCAAAAGTAGCCCCTCTTACAGATTTGACATAAACTTGGGAATTAAGTAAAAGGGCGAACACGTACACATTACTGCTGGTTTTCTAAAGGTTACAGTAGAAATTACCCATTGAATATAATGTTCAAATAATTAAAAGTAATTATTTCCTATTGTGGCCTTAAGCAAGTTCATACTTCTTCTGAGATATACAAAAGGTTATCTTTTGTAAACTCCTCATTGCACAAGTAATTATGTTATCTAACAGGAAGAGAGAAATTACAATACAACATATTTAAAAATTCTAGTATAGGGAACACACAAAAAATACTTATTTTTCTATATTCTGCCATCTATAGACTACATGCAAAATTCTAAGGACCAAACTAGACATGATGCTAGATGTGTCTTTGCATTTAATCACAGAACTGAACTGTTGGGAGGGACCCCAAAAGTCATTTCATCCAACCACTTGCCATGATGGAACTTCAGTTAAAGAATTCCTGACAGATGACCATCAAACGTGCATTTAAAAACCTCCAATAAAGGAGAGTCCACCACCTTCTGAGGTAAGTCCATTCCACTATCAAACAGCTTTTACTGTCAGAAAGTTCCTCCTAAAGTTTAGTCGGGATCTCCTTTATTATCAGTCAAATCCATTGGTTTGGGTCTTACCCTCTGGGGCAGCAGAAAAGAAGCTTGCTCCAACCTCTATGTGTCAACCTTTCAGATATTTGAAGATGGCATGCTGATCAGCAGTTCGAGAAACAGAATAGGAGACTAGCTCTAGTCACACAGATTTGCATGACTGCAGTTTATTTTTATGAGGATGCACACACATTACCCTAGCACTTCTTAGACTAGATCTGGGGTAAACAATTGCAATCTCAGATTATTGTTTTTTGCAGGCTAACATCTTTTCTCTTACTTCAATTATTATTCTAGT
Organism: Lacerta agilis; assembly: GCF_009819535.1. Taxonomy (NCBI): domain Eukaryota; kingdom Metazoa; phylum Chordata; class Lepidosauria; order Squamata; family Lacertidae; genus Lacerta; species Lacerta agilis. Next base: position 54,354,112 of record NC_046318.1, on the reverse strand, counting down.
GTTTTGTTCTTTTTTTTAAAAAAAATACAAATAGCATCAGCTGGGTGTGTCAGATAATTATTAGGACTGTAGCACCAGTTAACACCTTTTCTTCCCTGAAGTCCTGTCAAAAATCCCTCTCATCATCCTGGTCATGCAGACCATGATACAACCCAAGGTTTGTGCCACTAGAGCTATAGCAGCATATACATGACTCAGCCAGTGAAACCAAATCAGCTTGTCATCAGGGAACATAAAAGCCTTTGATCCGAGATGACTCCACAACTGAAGTGATTAGAATAGCAGACTTTGGAAATAAGACTTGATGCTGGGTACAGTTTCATCCTCAATGTACTCCTAACAGTGGAGCCAACATTTCAGTCTTTCCTTTTCCTTCTGCAAACCTATCTAGTTCCCCACAATCCTCTAGGAAGGAATTTAATTCAGGAGCCTCAGTTCCTGCTATGCCTTACTGCTATCATTGTGGAAAGTCCATTCCATGGGCAAATACAAGTCCCCAACTTGAAGTTCCTGGAGCAAGAAATTAAAGAGTCCCTGTCCCAGGTCCTTACTTCCATTTGCCTCCTCCTCTGTTCATGCCTGAAAAGTTATTCCCACAAATCTAGTCACCTGAAAAGAATCTGGACAGTCTTTTCAAGGAACTGCCAAGAAAACTGGCAGCGATACACACCATTCTGGAAAGACTTTTCAATAAATCCCAAGAGGCAGATTATGGCGCCCTCCACTTATTGGTTTTATAAGTGTATTAATATAGATTTACATTCAACATTGTTAAAGTGCAATAAATGCCCCACTTAAGTATTTAAAATGAACACTGTTTACTTAATATGCTGTGACAGCTTTAGACAGCCATTAAAGCCTTTCATGTAATGAGGAAATTAATTACAGAGTCTACAAAAGATGCCTCGATGGTAGGCATGCTTAGAGGTTATGGAAACTCTGGCAGCTGACAATTTAGGCTTTAAGAATGTTGGAAAGGTTGATCACCAAGGCATAAAAAAATACAGCCCAGAGTGAAGAATTCATTCATTGGATTTCAGTGGAAATTTAAGTTTGCAAAGCTTTGGCTTCATTGTGCCCTAAGTCTTGAAAAACTAAGTTTTAGTGCCGCAATAGCTCAGAGACTTAGAGGAAAAACTCTGATCCTGCTTTCTCTAACTTGGTGCGCCAGATATGGAATGCCCCCCCCCCTCATAAGCATTTTTAAGCCAGGTAAAAATCTGTGTTCAGACAGGTGTTTCTATGAAACTAGTAGGAATATGTATATTACATTTGAAGGAATCTTATAAGCCAGGTTCCTTTGGCCTTCTGGGTGCTGCCGAATGACAACTCCCATCAGCCCCAGCAAGGATGGCCAATGGCCAGGAAAGATGGGAGTTGTAGTTCAGCAACATCTGGAGGGTGAAATGTTCCTCACATCTGTTATAAGCTTTTATCCAATTTTTGAGTGAATGGTGTGTGTGTGTGTGTGTGTGCGCGAAAGGAAATGGGAGCTGCTATTCATATTGATCTTGATTTGATCAATGACAGCTTAGCACTAAGGTACCCAGTACAAAGGAGATTCTGCATACAGATGTGGGGGTGGGGTGGGGTGGAACTGAAGTGTAAATGGCCATTCATTAATTTACAGGGAGGGACAAGCTTTCTTCAAGCTTGGGTATGAAACCTACTTTTTCTAAACATTCTTGAATGAGGTCTTATTGCTTTATATAGCTGGTTGTTGCTGTTTTAAGCAACAATATTCTTTCATTGTGTTTTTAATTATTGTTGCGTGCTGCCTTGATAAGGGGGCGTTTAAAACAAGAACTGTGTGGGAAGATGCTTGCAGCACTCAACCAGGTAGTCATATGGAGCCTGAACCTATATGGCTAAATTTAAAGCTGCCACCTATAAAGCTGGCTTAACAACAACAACAACAAGCAAATCAAATCTTAATTCGGTCTAGTGAAAATAAAAAAATGCAAAGATTTATCTGCAAAAGGAAGCATAAGGCTCAAGTTTAGCATCACAGACTTAGGTATTCTTTTCAGAATTATAGCACATAATAGAAAGATGAAATGTAACAAACAATAAGGAAGCAAACCAGCTTCTAATCACCAATTTACAATGAAGGGGTTTAGCTCAAATAAAATATCTTGTGTGCAAAAACAGTCTGCAAATGCTACCATTGTAAAACATGTCCTTGATTCAAGGGCTACATTTAAAAATAATTTCCCTAACAATAGTTTGTTTTGTGTGTTCCTGCTTTGGGAAGCAATTTATTTTCATTGAATGTCCCCAAAATATCCCTAATGACCCCTGCAGAACGCTGGACAAATGCCCAGATGCCATAGTTGAAAGAGTTTACCTTCAGCTAATTAAGTCACATTAAAGGTAACTGGAATGCATCAACTTACAAGGTAGCATAAAATAACTGAGAACAAGGTGGAAGGCATAACATTTACATGCCAGTTTCCCCATTAAATTTTCTATTTCCTAGTCAACTGAGCAGGGGGAAACACATTTACAGGGAGGAAATTCTTCATAGAAACTGCTTAGGGCAAGTGTTATTCTGAACTCACCAATTGAGTAGATATTCTTTAATATCTATAAGAGCTTGTGACTATCCTTGCCAGCATACTATACTTATCAGTGGAAACATTACTGAAAATTTCAAAGACATTTATAAGGAATGTGTAGTTTCATGCTGAAAGACATTAATATTGTTATCAATATACAGGCATACATAGAACCACACATAACCACATAAAAATAGAATCTTAAATACACATTAAAATCTAATGGCGGAGGAAGGTGATGGTGGGGTAGATGCCAAACTGATTCTGCAGGATTGAAGCCACTCCTATCGATAATAGTGCATGGTTGAGTCACACTGAAGATCAGTGTTTGCAATAATTTTAAAATCTGCCATAAAATGAGTCTGAAATACCCAGAACAAAGGGGCAGAAGAAGCAGAATAACCACAGTCTGGCAAATGTGTTGTGACTTGTAAGCAAGCTCAGTTGGTTAGAGTGTGGCGCTGATAATGCCGAGGTAGCAGGTTTGATCCCCATATGGGACAGCTGCATTTTTCTGAATTGCAGGGGGCTGGAATAAATGATCCACAGGGTCTGTTTCAACTCTACAGTTATATGATTCTAAGCAAGCAACAGAATCAAGCACGCGCACACATAAAGTCTAATGTATACTGGACTAAAGATAACCCAAAGCCAACACCAATTTTGGATACGCACAACTCTTTCAACCCAATTTCAGCCTTGGTGAGGCAATTAAGGACAAATGGGTGACTGTCAAATTCTGTTTCTCTCACTTCCTCATTTTTCCAATCTTAATTCTGCACATTTTCACATCAGTTTGAAATTTTTTAAAAAGCTGAAAATGTGTTAGCATTCTTGTGTGAATTTTTCCTACTATTCAGATTTCTGTATGCAATTTCTCCTAAGAGACACAGTTTTGCAAAGCAATTTTAACTAACAGAATGCATCTTTATGTTATTTTTGTACACATAACGTGGATGGAGAACTACACTGCAAAATTTGGAGAAGTGTGAATTTTGAAGTATGGCTGTGTTTTTGTTCATACTGTATATTGTTTTGCGTAGTACAAGTTAGATAATTTCACCTTTAAATGTGTTCTGAACTGTCAGGAACTTTCTTCCCAAACCCTAGGAGAAACCCAGTTGTTCCCCAAGGCTCAAAATGATGTGCAAGCACGAGAGCTTTTTTCCCACTCCTAAATTTGCCTCTCATTCTATGGAGTAGACAACTTACCATCTCATGTGTCCTGTGAATGATAGTGGAAGGATGTGCTACCTTGTACCCAAACACTGTCCCTTACATTTACTTACACGCGCGCGTACACATTACCTAGAGTCTGGACTTTTGTTTGATGATCCTACTTAAATCAAAGTTTCCTATGCACCATAATTGCATTTGTAAATGCTACAAGGTTGTTTCAAAAATCAATGATGTCAGCAAAGTAATGTTTATACGCAGTGTCATAATATGAAACGCTTTTAGTGGATTCTTGGAACTGTCTGTCTGGCTAACCACTTGATACTTCAACCCAGCTTTTACCTGGTGATGTGTTTCAACTGTACTCTATTGCTACCCATAAAGGTGACCTTTACCAGTATATGAATGGATACTTATTTATTTTGGGAGCACAGAGAGAGTGCCAAATGAGATTCTGCATTAAACGACATCCTAAACTTCCTTTGAAGTATTAAATGCTCCTTGAGTAAAAACAGCAGTCTTTACAAAACTGTACAATTCACGGGTCTCTGAGCAACTTCTAGGACAAAGCAACAAGATAGACATGAAATCTGTCATTAACATAAAAGCTGCTTTGAGAAACATTAAATGTGTTAACAAAAGTGACATGCAGTAAAGCTATTGCTAGCTTTTTCCAAAGCTAATGCCAAACATCTAGGAAAACCCCTTTAGCTGTTCTAAGGGTGGACTCAGACAATCCTCCTGTTTAGACCACACAGTGATACTTTCCATAGCTTGGAATTCACACAAAACTGAAAAGGACTTGCATACATTTGATTTCTATAGCCTTCCTGTATTTAGCAATGACATACCATGGGCTCCTCTGGAGCTGGGTGAGAGGAGGCCTTGTCCAGTTGATTATAGAGAATGGAACCCATCTAATCTAACACCCTGTTTCCAGCATCAACTTACCAGGTATCTCCAAAATACTCACAAGCTGAGCCTAAAGGCAGCACCAGTGTTACATTTGGCAGTGCCCTTGACACCATCCCAACTTTCCACTCCTTTCTCCCTGTGGCAGCAGCTGGAATGTGACAGTTTGGGTCTTTTTACTATCAACACCTCAGAAAGGTGTAGCAGCAGCAAAAGCAGCAATCTAGACAGCCAGTGCTACTGTTGACACCTACCACTGAAAAGAATTCCTCCCACAATCCCTCTGAGGAGCTGATGTAGAGTTGCTCTGGGTGGATGCCAGCCAAGCCAAAAGCCAGCAAGTGTCTGGCATTGAGAGAAGCCTCAGGCCCAGGAAGCTTTAGGTGGCAGTCTGTTTGTTGACAGGCCCTCCTGAGGGCTCAGGCCATTGGCAACTGCCCACTGTTGCCAACTTCTGGTGCCAGATCTACATGAAGACACCAGTCCTCTCCCACTTGTTTTAACTGTTTGGGAGAGGAACGGACTACCTCGGAAGACGGTGGACTCTCCTTCACTGGAGGTTTTTAAACAGAGGTTGGATGGCCATCTGTCAGGGGTTCTTTAGCTGTGATTCCTGCATTGGACTAGATGACTCCTTGAAGTCCCTTCCAACTCTAGAACATTTGCAATATGATTTGCTTCCCAGGATCTAGTGTCTAAGAGGCCAGAACCTGGAAGTTTCATTTGGCTCATATGGAGAGGAAGATATGTGCACTGCCTTGAGCTCCTTGGGAGAAAGGTAGGATATAAAAGTAATTTCAAAAAATTAATAAATTGCGTGCTCACCTAATCTCTCAAGAAGGCACACACAGTAGAGACATAATGAAAAACGGAGGGATAGTCTCTTGCTTACCTGACCAGGCTGCTCACAAGCTGTTTGATATCTTGCTTGCTGACACAACTCCTTTACTCTCTCATATTTGGGCAAGTGATTCGATTGCTGGGCATTTTTGCTCGCTTCTTCCTTTTTGCGCAGAAATTTACTTTTTTATAAAAAGAGAAGAAAAGAAGCAGCACCCTCAGGCATTTATAAGTAGCACACAGGTATCCTGACAATCAAGCAATATAGAAAATGTCGTGAAATAAATAAGGCAAGCTTTCCCTGCAGCAGTAGCAAATAACAAAAAGACAAGAAAAAGCCAACGTGGTACCTTTCCAGATATTGTTGTACTGCAACTCCCACCAGCCCCACCCAGCATGGGAAATGTTCAGGGATGATGAGAATGGTAGTCCGATAAGCTTTGAGAATTATGCGAGCTATGTGCCTTGAGATGAACGATGTTCATGAGGCCCAGGGTAAAAACCTGGAAATGGCTTTCATCTGTATCTTTGGGGATTTCTCTGTTTCAGCCAAAGTTATCCCCTTTCATAAGACCTTCTACTATTAAGAAGACCTGTGGAAGCCCCAGGAAAGCCCTTTCCAGATATAACACACCCCAAAATAATGTAAGTAGGGAGGGCAGCACTGAAGATGTCACCCTTGGAATGATGCATGTTCATTAGAACACCTGAGCAGAGTTCCTACACAGACTGCCATGCACACAAGCCCTTTTCCTGTGAAAGATTCTGCATCATGGGAGATGGGAGATACTTGCACAGTTGAAACTTCAGACTCCTCCCAAACCCCACACTCACTGTGGGAATGGGAGAGCAAATGGGATACAAAGAGTTCAGGAAGCAGAACCACACTCTGGCCATGACACAACTAAGGGGAGGATGCCTGACCAGAGTTATGAAGGCGCCTTCATGCATTCTAATAAACGTGCATAGGTCAAGGGCTGCAACCTACTGCTCCCATGTATGTATTAATGTCCAAAAAAGAACAATGCACACACACACACACACACACACAGAGAGAGAGAGAGAGAGAGAGAGAGAGAGAGAGAGAGAGAGACTGCAGGTGCTCCTCTTCCTACTTCCAAGAAGAGCAGGCTGCTTATGGCGACTCATCAGTGAGAGGGAGGTTCAGACACACAACTGTCTTTATTACTGCTTCATATTATTTCTGGGTTGACCTCAGACATCAAAAATGCCAAGTCTCAATCTCTGACACATGAAACCATGAGTCAAAGGCTGTTGCTGCAGGACTATGGATCTCTTGGCATTGGACAGACAGCTAAGAGCAGCAATTAACAGACAAGCTGAAGGAAAGAAAAACAATGGGATCTGGAAAATTGCTGGATGAAGCTGCTTTGAGGTAAGGAATGAGCTTCACAGATTGCAGTGTCAATGGCAGCAAACAAATGGGCCAAGCTACCAGAAAGAAGGAAGCTAGATCTGTGCGTTTGCACGTAACATGTATTGCTTTGCTGTCCATTAAAAAAAAGTTCCCACCAGGAAGATTTTCCCAGAACTCTCTCAGCCCCAATAATTACCCTCTTTCCACTAGGAATGTATCACGCCAAACTTTGGTTTTCTTGTTTGTTCGAAACCTGAAATCAAAATAATAATATTTACTGTTGGCCTCTATGACTATGTTTGTCTGGGCAATTAAAGGTGAACTATTTATTTTCCCTCCAAACCAACTAGCTGCCCACATGTTCCCACAGTTTTAGAAATGTGTTCTTTAAAATAGTTTTAAGCTGGGAAAGCAAGGGCCGACTCCACTAGTTTTACCACAGTTCGTTTTCTATCTGCTTATTGATTTACTCAGGCATTCACTACCAGACAGCCTTCAAGAAAGAGCTTTAACTCACCTGTTTCCTGCTTTTTCAAGGTCCAGCAGTTTTAGAATAGATTTGCCATCCATATCGGGAGGCGTGTCGAGTCCTGCAATATCCAAAACTGTTGGAGCAAGGTCAATATTCAGTACTAACTGAGATATTCTGCAAAATTACAAGAAAAGGTCAGAGTTATATTAGGCACGTTGGAAGCAACCTTTCACATCCTTGTAGAATTTGAACAGCAATTACTTCTACTGTAGTACTTTGATGTAAAACTGTATAAGTGAAATCTGAAAGTTCCCCTTCCAGAACTGTGCAATTAGCAGGAACATGCTAATATCAAGACATTTTCTTAATATGAGTCTAAGTTAAGCAGTGATATGAGGCAGACATTCTTCTCTTGCTAGTAGACTCATCACAAAATCTATATTTATGTAGCCTGCTATGCCACAATGAGTACAATATATCTTCACATGACCCTAATAACTCTTTAGCAGCAAGCCACAAAAGAAGAACTGCTCAGGGCTACAATAAAACAATGAAGGAGCTCCATTATACCTTTAGCAAGCATGCTCTCTCTGTCTCTCTCTCTATATGTATATATAAAGGGGAGGGCGTAAGTTTGATCTTCATAGCCAATGCTTTGCAATAATCTTGATGAAATAAAAACCAGCCGCTTAAGAATGACAATCAAATGTGCTTACAAATATTTTACATTAGGTACAACAGCTGTGCTGCAGACATAGGAGAACGTACACTGATCCCGGCTCCACACTTGGACCACGAATAAAGAAAGGGACGCGGATGTCAAAGTCATACGGCATTGACTTCCCTTTGACCAGTCCAAACTGCCCAATATGGTAACCATGGTCAGCAGTGTAAATAATGTAGGTATTCTCCAGTTCTCCAGTCTCCACTAGCATGTGATATAACTGAAACAGAATAAATAGAAAAGTAAATATGGATAAAATGCTAAGTCAAATCTATTACACACACAGCAGGCATATACAAGCGAATATATGCAAACGATCCTATACGGTTGCGTTTCGGTGTTGAACCAAAAACAGCAAGTCAGCAACTTTTCATATTGTAGTTTATGAGGGTTTTTGAGAGAGCTTGTGGGTTTCACTCAATATATGTCCACTGCAAATATCCTGTACAGTGAGTGATCACTGTTGGTTGTAACCGTATCTATCTCAATAGCAGAGGATGGAAAAAGGCAGTGGTAATTCATTTGCTACTGAAAAGTCTTCCTTTCATGTGGTTATGGAGCCATATGGATATGTCTTAGACCGGGGGTCAGCAACCTGCGGCTCCGGAGCCGCATGCGGCTCTTTTACACGGCTGCCGTGGCTCCGGGGCTTCGAGGCGGATACGCCCGCCCACTTCTCCAGCTGGCCGGCGGCCCGCCCTCCGGAGGCTGAGGGCGCTGCTCAGGGGCGTACCCAGGATCACCTGGCCTTGAACAGCAGGGCAGCGGGGCTTGGAGGCGGTGGGGACGCAGTAGAGGTGGCGCAGCTCAGCCGAGGGCTCTGGCGGGGAGCGCGCCTGAGGCGCGCACGCTCCTTCGGGAAGAGATGGAGCTGGGCGAGTGGGAGGGGGAACTTTGAAGACCCCGCCTCCGCCTCCGAAGCAGACGCCCATGGGAGAGGCCGCCCCCCGAGCCTGCCTGGCGGGACCAACCCTGCCCAGCTCCGGGAGTCTTCCTAGCGTGGGAGGCGGCCTTGGGGCGGACAGGGGAGCTCCGGGGTCGGCAGGTATGTGGGACCCCGTGGCATCCAGAGGCAGCTGGGAGGCGGGACGGGATGGGGGCAGGAAGGGGGCCTTCAGACGCGTCCCCGCACGGGCACTGGAGGCCAGGACTCCTCGGCTGGGTCGTGGGACCGCGGGGGAGGGCTGGCCGCGGTTCCTCTCGGAAGGCTGCTGGCTGCTGGCTGCTGCGTCGAGGCGACGACGAGGTAGGCAGCTGCGGGCTGGGCCAGGGGCGGAGGGTGGCGGGCGAGGGGGGAAGCCCTCTTTTTAAAAATGGTCGAGGAAGCGGCGCCTGTTTCCCTGCCGCTGCCTCTTTCGCTCCTGGTTCCGCTCGCAGCCTCAGACCGCGCTCTCGCGGGCGCGCGTCTCTCTCCGCCCCGGAGCAAGGCCGGGACGTTTTGCAGTTTTTCCTCTGTCCTGAGTGTGTGTTAGGGGAGCCTTGACAAAGCACCTGTTGGCGTGGAAGAGAGGAGTCCTAACTTGGATCTGTGTTCATGTGCAAAATCTATCGCCATTGTCATTAAGGGGGCAGGGAACTCCCCTAAAAAGGTTTGAACACTACGAACTACTACAGCCACCTGTATGCAAGTCAGCACAAACATCACAGGCTTCTCTGGTGCAATTCTGTGCTTTATTTAGCAAGAGAGGAGGTTGGAAGAGGTGAACATAGCCTCTGGTCTGGAATATTAAGGGTAAAAGACACTAAGATTATTGTAAAAGCCAGCAGTCTTCAATAAGACATGGGACAAACATTTAACACAAGTGTGCAGTTGAGGACTCATTTTTTTTTAAAAAAACAACAACAAATCAAATATTTGTATGCTGTTGCAACCCACCTTGGATCAGGCTGTGACCTGGTAGTGGTCCCCAGGGTGGATAAAAATGAATGATTTTTTTAAAATTTAAATCGGATTTTTTTTTTAAATCACATTTTTTAAAATTTAAATCGGATTTTTAAAAATAAAATGCAGTGTTATATTTGTTTTAAATGTCGCAATGGTTTTGCGGCTCCCAGTTTTTTTTTCCCTTCGGAAACGGGTCCAAGTGGCTCTTTTGGTCTTAAAGGTTGCAGACCCCTGTCTTAGACCATTATTCCTTCTAAGAACATCCAGTATCCTCTACTCTAGATGAGAGGTAGCTCATCAAGGCCTTAAGTGAAGATCTTTCCCAGAGATTTCCTATCCATGAAGATGCCAGGGAACCTTCTACCTGCCTACCATGTGCTGTACCAAAAAGAGAGAGCAACATTATAGTGAGTGTTTCATAGAAATGGTGCCTGCAGAATGAATTGCTCCAGAAGATTCAAGCCAGTGGGTTGGATTTTTGGACGCTTCTGCCAATAAATATACTGGTAGCTCCTCTGGATCCGAACGAATGAGCTCAGCCACATGGTATATATCTTTAAATTCTCTCCATTTGCTAAATCCAATTCAGTCTTTTCCTATCAAAAATGGAATTACTTTTTGCCACATTTAACAATAGAAAAGGATTTCTTATGGCAGTCATGCATGATTATAGATTTGCAATTTAGATATTTATCCAAGGAACTCTACAAGTAATATCCGTATCCAAAGCCGCCTTCTCACCATTCTGGAGGAGTAAATCTCCTTTTGAGAAAAGGTCATAGACAAGTCAAGAAAATAACCTACAGAACACAAATTAAAACGCAGTCTAACTCTGCCAAACTGCTGAAAGATTTCCTGGATACAGTTGCTTCTTCAGAATTGCTTGTTAGTGTTATAAATAATACCACATCATTCTATGCCATTTCCCCTTGTACAAAGAGCTGCAGTATTCTGGGCAGACATCTCCTTTATGATAGGAAAGACCTATCTCTTCCTCACCCCCTTTGTTCCTCCCCCTTTCAACAGAGAAGTATGAACTGGTGAAAGAAAGAGGGGGAAGTGCCTCTTTGGGGTTAACACCAGTGTGGGAAATACTGTATTCTGGGACAGGGATTCATTATCCTGCTAACTTCTTCTTCTTCTTCCTCCTCCTCCTTTGACGATCACTCGTAAGATTGCCTTCCATGAACACAATATTACTAAGGGGCTCATGACAGCAGCAGGATTAAAGAGAGTGGAAGGCTAAAAAATTGTTTTCAGGATTTTCATTTGCTCACCCTTTCCATGGAGTCATCAACTGACAGCAAAGTTTGAAGTCGTTTGCGCTGCAAGGTATTTGTGAATTCCATGTGGATAGGAAGCATGGGACCTGTATATTGCATGATCCAATGCTTATCCATATTTGGTGCATAGTTGTAACTGGGAGTTCTTTAAAAAAAAGAAGAGAGAGAGATAGAAATGATAGTTTAGAAGCTTCCAAAAGTTCATTTCTCTTGTTAATACCTGCACCCTTTGCCCATAAGATGCCTGATTTGATATGATTTGCATGCTTAGCATAACAGGATCTTTGGGGGAAAAATGTGATAAAATAATGAAATACATTTTCATAAATCAAGAGGTGAAGATTAAGCAATAGCAACTAAGTAAATCCAGCTGTATACACTGCAGATCTGGGATCTGACCCAGAATCTCCCAGTTACAACTCCAGTATTCTATGCATTCACTCTGATGTGCTTTCTGAAGCCCTTCATTACAATAAGTGGGTGTCTGGGAAAGAATACCCTGGTCACAAAGATTTTCATTTTCTTTTAACATGATCAGAAACGGTGTCATATCCTATAACATACGTAATTGTGCTCCTCACATCTATGCGACTATTGTTACTGATTGTTTTCCCTTCTGCAGAGAAAAAAATGTAGTCCAGTGCTGAACAGCATTAAATGTGTTTACATTCCAACATGACAGTCTTTCTGAACAGAAATGATTTGCTTGTACACCACCACCATTTCCATTACATAGACAGATTTCATTAATTCTCTGTAGTATCTTTACCTGCTTTGCTCCTACAACATATTTATTTATTCATTTCTACATTAAATCTGAGGCAGGAGAGGCCCCAGATCGAAATGATCTTGAAGCTTGGAAAGACAGAGGCTTTAGGAGTGGGTGGTTCTTGCAGCGGGAGACAGATCAACTGCCTATGCTGGATGTGACTGTACTCTCTGTGAAGGAGCTGCTACCCAGGGCCCAGGCTCTACCTGTGATCTAAAAAGAAGTGTTTGCACATGCAGAAAGAGAGCCAGATTCTTGACTACGACATTACTCTTATAATTGCTTTCCCAACCTTTAATAAACTCATCTGCTCCCTTCATTAAGCCTTCTATGTTTATAATCCAGAGAAATACTTTAGAGACATTGAAAGTTCTGCATGAAAAGAACGGAAGTTTCTGCATGAGCTCAGCAGGATGTTGTCCTTATTTTTCACCGAAGAGCAAACCCACATAACGCTGTTGCACCCCAGATTTCAAAAGCAGTTTGCCATGCAGCATGGGGAAGGTGAGGGAGACACTGTAGTTCAGACACTCACAAAGCTTAACAGGGCACCTGGAACCAGTAATGGATTTCAACACACCCCTCTAGAGACAAAATTGACCTAATCAGGATTTCATTGACCTGGGACTCGTGCATAGGATCATACCCAGCATCAAGCTAAAAATCATTAGCACCACCAGAAAGGTCTGAAGCTGGTTTGTAAGTTATCTGTTCAGTGCAATCCTGTGCATTTCTACTCAGAAGCGAGTTCCACTGAGATCAGTCAGTAGTATAGGACTGAAGTCCAAATGAAGTGATTCTAAACTGGGATGCATTTTCCATAAGCAACCTACAAGGGCTAAAATGTACACTTGATTGTCCAAACATCACATTCCACTTTCTATTAGCAGCTTTGAGAAATGATTCATTCTAGATTAAGAAGCACTCCTAGCCCAGTGTCATGAGTGAAAACACCCTAAGAATAGTCTCTTAGGATCAGAAATACAGCCAACGGTATGATTTCACAGCGTTCCCAGAAACATCAAGGGACCAAAACTGAAAGTGATTAGTCCAAGAGGTTTCCATTACAGCAAGCACACTTTTAAATATTCCACGAGGCAAAAGACACAATAAGTTTCTCTCCGTGATTAAGCCCTGTCAAATAATGTTAAACTAGATGCAAGAATCTGCTTCAGACCAAATAGCTTAACCAATACAGCACACAGGAATCCATAGTGATTCTCCAGAGACACATATGCATAGAAGAAGAAGAAGAAGAAGAAGAAGAAGAAGAAGAAGAAGAATTTGGATTTGATATCCCGCTTTTCACTACCCGAAGGAGTCTCAAAGTGGCTAACATTCTCCTTTCCCTTCCTCCCCCACAACAAACACTCTGTGAGGTGAGTGAGGCTGAGAGACTTCAGAGAAGTGTGAGTAGCCCAAGGTCACCCAGCAGCTGCATGTGGAGGAGCGGAGACGCGAACCCGGTTCCCCAGATAACGAGTCTACGCTCTTAACCACTACACCACATAGGCCTCTCTCAACATGAATACATGTTCAGTTTAAGAGGGAAACATAATAAATAGCAAGTACCTGCTGTATCGTGGATCTAAGGGTGATCCCCAAGGGAAGAAAGAGCAATAACAGTCACATTCCTTATTAGACTCACTCACTTGATTTAGGCACTTATGACACCATTACACACCCACACCCACACATTCCTTTTCAAACAATTTCAGGGTATATTTCCCTAGCCAATGGCAATTCTCAAAATAGACTATAGGCCTTGATCTTGCCTTCTGCAGACAATTTAAGAATGGGATTCTATGCTGAAATCCACTTGTTCTGGCAGAGCTCCACTGACTTAATCAGAGCTGTGCCAACAAAAACTTCACTTAGGATTACAGCCAGAACATACATTACATTGAATAACAATTCTTCGGTGGTTTTTCCTATTGCTTTGCCTCATACTTGTTCTTACAGTTTAATGTATGTTGCATGTTTTCACTTGGTTGCCTTTGAAAAACCACCTGCACCTCACATAACTAGATGTATTTGCACGTAATACACACTGATAAAACCTTTGTGAAGCTTTTTTAAAAGTCTGAATATACATAAAACTAAATATTTCTCATACTTAACATTCCTAACACGGCAACTTCCTAACATGGAGAATGCACACAATTTTTTTGAATCTCCCTACCCACCCTCAAAAAAGGAGGCCAGTGTCACTTGAGGCAGGGGCGTAGCAAGGGGGGCGTAGGGGGCGGTCCGACCCATGTTCCTTTTTTATTTTTTTATTTTTATTAAAAAAGCTTTATTTTATTATTCGCCAATACAACTATTAATACATTCGCATATTACAAACAAAATAAACTAACATTCACTCATTATTACATTCACTCATTTTTACAAACAAAGTAAACTAACATTCAATCATTTACAGAAAAACAACAACAACAACCCATGTTCCATAATGGAGGGGGTGACAAATTATCAAGGAACAATTACTGCCCGACTAGGGCTGTTCATAAAAAACATTTTTTTAAAAAAATGCTTGCTCCAAAGGTATTATCTTACTATACTAGGAATTATATAGCTATATATGAAATTTAATGCATATCGGTTAATATCTTGACCCTCCTCCACCAAAATAGCTGTTTACTTGGCTATTTTCCTATGTCGTGAAGGCTGAAATTTCAGTTCAGTGGAGCACTTACTGTTCCCAACCCTAACCCTGTGGAAAGCCATCTAATTAGACTTTAATTTGATTCTGAGATGTTTTTAGGAGGTAATTTAATTATTGTTTGATTTTATACCAATGTTATGTATCTGATGTTAGCCACCCTGAGCCCGACTTCGGCCGGGGAGGGCGGGATATAAATAAAAGTTTTATTATTATTATTACTTGTTATTATTCCTTTGTAAGAAAATATGAAATAACGTAAAACCATTTTTGCTGGGGGAGGGGGAAAATCAATTGGGGGTGTGTGACAAGAAATTTTCCGCACTGGGTACCACCTGACCGTCCTACGCCTCGGGGGGGGGGGGGGGGTTGACAAAATTTACCTTGCTATGCCCCTGACTTGAGGAGCTAAATTTTACATTCAACCCGCACACCTAAATATGAGAAAGAGCAAATCAAGCACCTTTCCTTCAGTGAGATCTTTAAAGGAGAAAATGACAGTCACTTCTTGAAAAAGAGACACAAAAAGTGTTGTTGTTCTTGTTTACACTGCTGTGTTGATACCTGGTAGGTAGGTTTCCAAGAGAAATAATTTATGTTTGCTATGACTTGCAATACTGGCATGCCCTTAGGCAACACCATAGCCCTGTTCTGTGCCGGGAGCCTCCTAGTCCCTCACCGTTTTGACATTCCCATAATGTCCCAACATCACAGAAGTTAAGACAAGTTGCTTTGCTTGGGGGGGGGGAGATCCAATTTGTCTTGACATTCAGGATAAAACAAGTTTCCATAGTTGCCAGACACAAACCTCCTTAAAACACAAGGCTCAGTGGAGACCAAGTATTTGTAACTCTCCTAAGCCTATGATAAGAAGTGTCCCTCTGGCAGGACTTTCCACTCCCGTCTGTGTTATCCTGCTTTCTGCTGCTCAAATTCCTCTCTCTTTCCGTTTGTGTGGACAGGCGGAGTCCCCCAAACTCTAGGCGACCCCCAAGCGGAATAATGACACAAGACAACATGCTATGGGATTAAAATTGGCCATAACTTTATTAAGATTCAGATGTCGGGAGACCTTGGCTCAGGCATTGGCCGCTTATCCTTCCCAGCCCCCCCAGCCAGGGATCTGGGAAACGTCAGGGTTATCCAGAATGTGTGGGGATTGGGCTGGCTCTGGAGAACATATGTTCAAACAGAGAGCCCGCCCCCTGTTTTGCCACCACTGGTGGGGGAGAGCAATGACAACCTCTCGGCGTATGGCCAATGCCTCCCCCCAATACCCCTTTAACGGGGAACCCTGTTATTGCTGCCGCACTGGGGGTGTGGAGTCACCGCCTCACGCCCCCTCCCCATTTAGGAAGATGACTAAAGGATTCCGCCCAAGGCCTGAAACCGCCAAAGTTGTGGCGAATTGCTACGGGAAAGGCTCTGGAGTTGACTGCTGCTTCCCAGGTAAGCTACACCCTCTATTGTGTGGGCTGGGTAGTCCCTCCCCTTACCTGGCTAATTCCTTGGCAACGCCTCCTCTAGGCGGGATTGGACAGTTAACTGGGGTAGGCGGAGACCCCAGGTATCCCTTCTGGGGGAGGGCGCAGCCAGCTGAACTACCAGGTGTCGCCCCAGGAATTCAGGGGGCTGTACGCGACCACGCAAACATCGCCCCCCATTTGATGTGGGGAGCGGTCATTGCAGCACTCAGGGTGGCTACAGTTATGCGTGTGCCATGTTTAATGCTCACAGTGTCTTGCTTCAGGTAACTGTAGGGAACTTGCTTCTAACCACAGGTTAAACTCTGGTTTGCAATCATCTCCAGGATAAGCCTACGCATGCATTAAGATGAGGTCGCAGAATTCTGAAGCAATAAAGTGGACTGTACCACTTCAAACTACACGAGTATGCAATTCTGAAAGCATTTTTTTAAAAAGAAGCTTCCTACAAAGTGGAAAAACCCTATAACATCAAAGAGAATTTATCAACCCGCTTTCTTGTTGTGCCAGTTTCCACTGGCAGGGAGATTTCAAAACGTAATTAGCATTTCAAAAAGTGATTCACAGCTACAACCTAAAACTATACAATCAATTCTTCCACCTCAGGTGCTACCACTATTGAATGTTAACGGCAGATCGGATGGTGCCCAGCAGCAAATGCTTGCTCATTCTTGCTAAAATCAGTCGTCACACATTAAAACGTACAGTAGGACTAAATGCCAAAGGGTAACTTCTGTTGAACATCATACAGGAAGCTTAAAAGCCTTGGATACCACCCCCCCTTACGCACATGCAGAAAGTCCTATGTTCTTCAGTCCCTGGCATCTCCAGTTAAAAGGCTAGAGTAGCGGCTGGTGGGAGAAGTTTCCCTGAGACCCTGGATAGCAGCTTCTGCTAGTCAGATTAGACAGCCCTGGCCTGGGTGGACAAATAAACAGCCCTGGTATAAAGGCAGCATCCTATGTCCCTAAGAAAGAACATACAATAATAATCAGATGCACAGGGAAGGGGGAGCCTTCCTGCTCTGCACCTGTGAGCTATAGCTACACCAAGGTACACAGAAACTTCTATCGGGCTGGGAAAGGAACCTGGACACTAGTTTCCGGCCAGATGATAACGTATCGGCCACTATCTTCTGAGCTGTAAAGCAATGCACAAACATGCAGACTTCCAGGAGCTGCAGCATGTGAAATGGCCGTCTGTACAATTGCATGGTGCCTCGGGAGCAGACTCACACTATCTATTTGAAGCATATTCAATAAAGCACATGACTTCCTCCACAGAATCCTGGGAACCATAGCCTCAGCACCCTTAACAAACTACAGTTCCCTGGAAACCATGAGTTTTAAGTATGTTTTAAATATATACTGTGGATCTGCAAGTGCATTTACCCTAGAGACAAAAGGCACTCACCATTCATTTAAACATCTATAATCTTATACAGTGGTACATTGATTCTTGAACTTAATCTGTTCCGGGAGTCTGTTCAACTCCCGAAAACCAAGGTGCGGCTTCCGATTGGCTGCAGGAGCTTCCTGCACTCAATCAGAAGCCGCGTTGGAAGTTTGGCTTCTGGAAAACGTTCGCAAACCGGAACGCTTATTTCCGGGTTTGCGGCATTCAGGAGATGGTTTGTTTGACAACTAAGCTGTTCGGGTACCAAAGTACCACTGTACACATATTATTAGAACTAATTGTATTAGAGTGCAATGGTGCTTACTCCAGGTAAGTGGGCATAAGTTAGCAGCCCATCTACAGCCCATTTACCTGACGGACCAGGGCAGAAAAATAGGAAGAGAACCTGCAAAATAGCGGAAACATTTGGTGCATATCACCCTACACAGAAGCCTCCAAGGTTCTCCTATAGTCACCAAAGAGACAGAAACCTCCAACAGAAACAACCTCTGCAAAGAAAATCATGAGCTGTCATCCTGACATCTAGCGGCATGATACACAATTAAGAAAAAGCTCCCTCCCCCCTTTTTTTTAGTCTAAACAGCAATGCCATGTTTTATGCAGGGGTATTTAAGCAGCAGTCAAATCATCAGCATAGTCATGGTGCAATGTTTAACTTACATGTGCTGGGAAGCATTTGGATAGAGCTCGGAGAACTGTGGCGCAGAGTCTTCAGGGCCATGGGGGGCCGCGTGACTGATCACCATCATTATAGGTCTATGGGGATACATCCTCTTAGACGTTTTGAAATAATTAATGCTGTCATTAGTGATTAAATCTGTGAAATAGTCCTGGAACAGACATTCAACACAAAAACAAGAATTGCCAAGTGCATCGCTTATACCAGACCATATCACAGTGCTTCATTCTGCTAGGGTGAGCTATGAAACAAATGTGATTTCTCTCAGGCTCCAGTTTCAAAAGCTGGGCTAAAGACGCAGACACAATTCCCAAACACCAGAATTACAATTCCGTTCCAAAGTCAAGTCTGTGCCCAGATGAACAGCTGTGTTCTGGGAAGGATTAACAAACAGGATAGCAAGGGAGAACGGAGGCAAAAGGTGTCAAGGCAAAGCAAGAACAGAGGAAAGGGTGGCTTAAGACAGTAAATTCAGAGACAAGGAAGGAACTGAACACAGGCCTTTCTGACCCAATTACAATACAATGATAATGCACAAATGGAATACACTTTATCTATTTTATGTACAATGTTTTTTTAAGGTTATTACTTTTCAAAATGACCTAGTTCAGATGTAGCCATAGTTTAGTGTGAAAAGAGCAAGTCACAGTGACTCATACACTCCCCCTCCCTTTGGTGCAGCTGCAAGGAGTTTCTAATTTACCATAGTTTAGACTTTGTCCAAACTGACATACGGTGATTGTTAGGCATGGTTGTTTAAGCAAACACTAGTCATACTCAGAGCAGACCCACTGAAGTAAATGAACGTGACTACCTTAAGATTCACTTCATTTCAATGGATTTACTCTGGCTTGGACTAGCATTGGACACAACCCATAGATAACAGTAAACGAGTTTGCTGACCTGCATAACAAGCTGTGTTTAATGGGAAAGAGAAAATGCCTCTTTCCAGCCAAAAACCCGGTCAGATGGGTGGCGTATTATTATTATTATTATTATTATTATTATTATTATTATTATTAACAACTTGCACCAAAGAAAGGAATCTGGGAAGTGCATGAGACCAAGGCTTGCTGCATATTGCTCTCAGCACAATAAACAGTGATTTTGTGGAACTGCGCAAATGCAACCACTGGCTGAAAGCTGTCACTGAAAAAACCATGCTATGGCAACATAATGAGTTTACGAAAGAAGTGAGATCTGAACCAGGAATATTCACCTAGATCAGGCTTCCTCAACCTCAGCCCTCCAGATGTTTTGAGACTACAATTCCCATCATCCCTGACCACTGGTCCTGCTAGCTATGGATCACGGGAGTTGTAGGCCAAAAACATCTGGAGGGCCGAGGTTGAGGAAGTGTGACCTAGATCATAGCTCAGACTCAGTGTCATGCTATCTGTGTTCTTGTTACAATAAGAATCATCCCGCTCATTTCTTAAGGAGCTGTTGAAGTTCTCTTCCAATTGCCTTCTCTGGCAGACGAGCATTATTCAGAGATGGCTTTTTCAGTGATGACACCTTGACTTTAGAATGCCCTCTTAGAGAGGCTCGCCTGGCACCCACATTGCAGTCATTTTGGTGCAAGGTTAAAACATTTTAATTCATACTGCCACTTAACATTGTCTAAGCCATCTCATACGTAATGGTTTTAATTGCTTATTTGTTTACTTACACACACACACACAGTGTTTGTGTGCTGCCCTAGAATCAGAATCAGGTGAAGAGCAACTTATAAAATATTTTAAATAACTTAAAATGTGCACGAACACATCTAACCACCAGTGAGTCTTCTTTTTAAATTGCATCGTTTAAGGAAGCAGTGCAGCTGCTGTTGTCAAAGTAGCCTACTGTAGTCCTTTGCCAACCCCCAACCCCCTCCCCAACAACAACACCCCTAGCTTAATGGAGAGCCAAGGAAGTAATGTGAAAATCTGCAAGAAAGAGGAGGGAACAAAAAAATGTAAAGATGAAAATTCAATAATTAAGGCACCTGCCAATTCCATTTTTGGCCCAACGAATGGGTGTGAGCTCCAGAGAAGAGCTCCAAGACAACGTGTGCAGCTTCAAACACTTCCAGCCATGACTAATCAATCAAACAACGTGGATACAAATTCCTGAACAGCTGCAAAAGCAAACACTGCAAGGAGGCCGAGTGCATTTTGCACAACACTGTTAGGGCAACCCGAACAGCTGTGATCAGTTTCACCCCATCTCGAAGAACCTACAAATTAACTCACCCCATGGAACTCCCCAAATAACTCCTCAAACTCCTATAAGTTCAAAATATGGTTGAGGAGTGGCTATACAGTATTTCAAGGGAAAATTCACTGAAGGTATTCTACCCCTACCCCTGATTTCCAGCTAACTTCTTCTCGCACCTGAAACTCAACCACCTTTTTGAGTTCCAGGGTGTTTTAAAAATGCAATAATTTCCTTAAAGTATTTA
Source organism: Lacerta agilis (assembly GCF_009819535.1). NCBI lineage: Eukaryota > Metazoa > Chordata > Lepidosauria > Squamata > Lacertidae > Lacerta > Lacerta agilis. The sequence goes on along the minus strand of NC_046318.1, from coordinate 54,333,425 downwards.
ATAAATGCATGTACTTCTTTTCTATAGAAAAAAACTCTGAAGTGTACCAGAGAACACAAATCCTAATTAAATCACATTTAAGTCGAGGGGGGTGGGGTCCATTACAAATTCACTGCAGCACTGAATGGGATTTCCGTTCTGTGAACGCAGTTACATTTCAAAGAAGTTCTAACCCTACAGATCAGAACACAGGATTTAAGGCCATGGGTGGGCAGAAATCGCGGGATCTTGAACATTACATTAATTCTTCTAGCATGAAGGAAAAAAGGAGAGTTGTACAGATAGCACGTAATACTATGGAAACATGTCTGTGCAATACCTTTGCATAATCAAAGCCGTGCTTCTCTTTAAGGCCATTGCGACAAATAGTATAGTTATAGAAACGAGAGTTCTTGATTAATCCAACCCACTCTCGCCAGCCAGGAGGGATGTAGCTGCCATTGTATTCATTGAGGTATTTCCCGAAAAAAGCTGTGAAAAGAGAAAGGTGAAATGTAGGTTTGGTTGCACTCCTGGGCGTAGATCCTTGGTCTGGGTCACACCCAAAATGCATGGATGAACAGACATTTGTATTTATTTATTTATTTTTCAAAGCAGTTTACAAACAGAAGTACAGTAGAAATACCAAGAAGTGCAGTAGATTGTAAGAATATGTTGATTAATTTACAGCAAACAATTGCTTTTTCTTCAAAGCCCACAGTTTAGACACAGCTAGAAACCATATGTTTGAAGTATTATATCTTTAACTACACCTTTGTTAATTTAAGTAAGTGATGGGGAAGCTCAGGCCCAGGGACCAAATGGGACCCTTAAGGCCTCTCTATTTATAAAATATTTCTTTATTACATTTTTATACCATATTTATCTTCCAAGTATCTCAAGTTGGTACACATGGTTCTCTTCCTCCCCATTTCATCCTCACAACAACCCTGTGAGGTAGGTTAGGCTAGGTAGGAATGTCCAAAGTCCGTTTCGGGGGCCTTATGCAGCCTGCCGGTCAATTTAATCCGGTCCCTGTGGCAGTATATGTTCTGGGGTAAAAACCTAAAAAAAGCTCAACAACTTTGGTTGGCCCTCACACACATTCACATAATCAAATCTGGCCCTCTTTGAAAAAAGTTTGGGCACCCCTGGGCTAAGGGATGGTGCCTGGCCCAAGACAACCCAGTGAGCTTGATGGTGGAGTGGGGATTTGAACCCACACCTCCCAGATGTTAGTCCAACACTCCAAGCATTACGCCACACTGGGTCTCTACCTGGCACCCAAAACAATCCCCTCTCCTTAGGCCTGAATCCTTAGCAGCCCTACTTTGCACCTTCCTTGTGTGCCTGGCTGGAATATATCATTGAATTCTGTCAATGCTTTTTGTTTGCCTAGATGGAGGATAGAGATGATTACATGAGTGTAGGGCTATGTAGAAACTAGCCCACTGTACAAAGGTAAAAATAATGTTCATTGCACCACCCACTTTTGCCTCTGGCTCCGCCCACCACAGGCTTGTGGCCTGTGGTAGATTGCCCAGAAGGAAATACATGGCCTTCCGGCTAAAAAAGTTTCTCCACTCCCAGTATACCGGTAAGTGCCTATTAACATAATTCACTGTCACACAGGTCGGTGAGCAGGTGGCCTCAAAACTTAATATTTAGGTGACATGATCCAGACCTATTAAGGGCACTTTTATAGAGCTAACTGGAATTTTCCAAGGTTACTGCCACAAGTTTCCCAGCTCAGAAGTGTTTAAGAGCAGAAAGAGAGCTTGGCTACTACAAGAGAATTGAGACAGGAATTCTTCATAGCACTGCTCTTCTAAATGACTTTCCATGCACAGACACAGTGATTCTCAGATTTCACTCACTTCCTGATTTACCTAAGTAGCTGTAGCTTTAATTACCATATGGAGGGAAATGAAATAAAACCACCTCGTCTTTTCAAGCAGCCATTAATCTGGTGTTAATTCAATGAACCATATTCTTCTAGAGCTAAGCAAACATGGGGACATTTTCCTTCCAAACAGCAGATACCAGATTAGCCTGGGGGGGATCCAGGTTCAAAGCTATAAAATCGTAAGAACAGCCTGCTAGATCAGGCCAATGGCCCATCTAGTCCAGCATCCCTGTTCTCACAGTGGCCAGCCAGGTACCTGTGGGAAATCAGTGAGCCGAACATGAGCACAAGAGCATTCACCCCTCCCATGGTTTCCATCAGAAGCATTGCTGTCTCCAATTGTGGAAATAGTGCATAGCCTTCGTGGCTAGCAGCCATTGATAGCCATCTCCTTCATCCCTACAAAAATCTACCTTATAGCTGAAGGTAAAGGAGTGGACCATGTTCACTGCCCTGATGGGACAAAAATAAGTACAGTGGTGCCTCGCAAGACGAAATTAATTCGTTCTGCGAGTCGTTTCGTATTGCGAAAAATTCGTCTTGCGAAGCACGACCATAGGAATGCATAGGAATGCATAGGAATTTAATTCCCATAGGAATGCATTGAAATTTTTGTCTTGCGAAGCACGACCATAGAAAAATTCATCTTGCGAGTCACCCTTTCGTTAGCGAATGCCTTTCGTCTAGCGAGTTTTTCGTTGTGCGAGGCATTCGTCTTGCGAGGTACCACTGTAATACATGTTCCCTTCAGGAGAGGCTGGATTTGTTGTGGACTGAAATCAGGACTTCCTGTCAAGACAAGTGGAGAAAAACTGACCCTAGCATCATAACAAAATCATCATCATGATGTGATGGGGTTACGAATATAAATAATTTTTTGAACTATAACAAAATGCCAAGTACTTAATTATCAGGACAAAACACCTTTGTTCTTTAAATTCCTGATTATTTCTCCAGCCCTTTTGTACTGCACAAACTACTTTGATTTCTTTCTTTGTTCTCATCAATTCCTGTCCAATAAGAATCTCTTATTCCTACTATACTGCAAGAGTGGCCAGCACTGTGGAGGCCATGTAGCTGCCCTCCCAGCACAGGCATTGGTGCCACATATTGAAACATGGCTGGAGTGGGAGAAAGTAGCAGCCAGGTTGGGGCAGTGTGGAACTGATCCATCCGTAAGAGGCTGATCTGTAAATATTTTCATAAATAAATAAATGCTGTATACCAAATCAATGATGATGTAAATACAGCCATCCTTTTACTTAAATGAAAAAGAAAGCCACTTTCCCACTAGACAGCTTAAAAACAGGTAATAATGCACAGGACAGTGTACAAGTGCCTTGTGAGCAATAGGCCTAACCAGCATCCTGCATTGGGCTTTGAAATTTTCTACATTTGTAGTATTCTCTGTTGTTTTTTTCCTTCTTTTACACTTGGCTCATTAAAACAAACAAAACCTTATCTACATGCTCCAACCGGTTGCAACTGTGAAGCTTTTTTCCTTGCTCATGTCTGAAATCTATTCATGATAGCCACAGGCAACATACATATTTAGAAACAGAAGCAATGAGAATTAGGAAGCCATTTCTGTTTGTATAATTAATAAAATACGAAGTACAGCTGAGTGAATAAAATGTCTCATTAAAAAGTAATACCATTTCAGGGAACATCTTTTCATTATTGTATCTAATGGTGCCCACAGGGATAATAGCAAAGATAAATGTAGATTTTTGCATTTTAATGAGACAGATTTTATCTGCAATACTGGCAGTTTTGCTAACTGTTCCCAGGACACAGTGCCATTGTTTAAGCACATGTAACATACTTTGCCAGCTCAGAATAATGGCAGTCTCTTTGACTATGCCTAATTGAGCTTGTGTAAACAGCAATCCTTCGCAAGGTGAACAATTATTATACTTGATACCCAGACAATTAAGAAGCATTTGGTGACAAATGAGGAATTGGTCAGGGAAGAATTACACTGCGCTTCCTTAAACTTGATTTCCTTACGTTTTTCTAAGCAGCTGTCTCAAAGGAAAGCATAAAATAAAATGGCATGGCTCAGTAATATCCTACGTTTAGCAGGGCTGTCCCTATCATTAGGAAGGTACATCAGGTGACAGGGGCCGAGTGGTGATAACTGGTGGTGAGGTGTTTTGAGGATAGAGCTGTGTGCCATGCAGCCTGCACTGTGCCCCCTAAGCTAGCCTGACGTCATGATATGTGGTGGATGACGTTGTCCCGGCACCAACGCTGAAAAACTGAACTGCAAGTTTGGGCAACGTCTGTATCTGGAACTAGGTGGAGGCAGGGTCTACTCTGACTGGAACTTAGTTGGCAACAATCCTAGAGTTTTTAGACCTTTTTTGTCTGTTTTAGCTGCTAATGGGTCGTGGTTGCTTTTCCATGTAGTATGCTTCAAACGAAAGCTGACTTTCCAATGTCATTCCAGTGTCTGCACACACAAGCCGTCTGTGATAATGTGTCTGATTTCCCAGGAGACCCTTTAATTGCAACACTCCTAAACACCGGCCTGCAGTTCTCATAATTGCTTCAATCACAGGCATGCCCCTTTGAAACAAGTGCTTGTGTGTTTCTTTTTTAAAGCGATTTGTAGAAGCCACTCCATGCCCAAAAAACTCCCCAAGTTTGGCTTGCTCCAGCTATTTGCAGGGGCGTGACACAGGGGGATTCCTCTCCCCAGGGATTGCCCAACTAATTTCAATGGAGTTCTTGACATAAAACCAGAGAACAAAATGGGCTCTGGATCAAAACATGTCCTTGGGGTCCTGCTTGTGGGTTTCCCACAGGATCTGGTTGGCCACTGGGAGAACAGGATGCTGGACTAGGTGAGCCATCGGCCTGACCCAGCAGGGTTCCTCTTATGTTCCCATGTTCAAAGCAGTGCTCTGCCCTCTTGTGATTCCCGCAACCAGGTAACAGAGAAAACAGAGCATACTAACAGAACAGAACAAACGCCAACATCCTTCAAGGAAGAGGCATTCAGTATTTGAGAGACTATTTATGCCAAGTGGAGTTTATATAGCATAGCAACTGAATGGAGCTGTTGAGTGTATGCTAAGTTGAATAATGTAAGTTGGGAGGGAAAGAGCATGATAGAGAAAGAGATGCAGGAGGACTGGGCAGTGGCGAGGAGTTGGAGCTCGTTGAATATCGGCTAAGAGACTGAGCTACAAGTCCCTGGTTTGAATCTCACTTCTGCCATGAATTCAGTAGCTGGCCTTAGGCAAGTCACTCTATCTCAGTTGCCCACCTGCAACCCTTACCTGGTTGTCTAACAACATAAGGTTTGCTAAGCATTTTGAACTCTTTTAATTACTGTATGATGCTTGAATAGACTACTGCAAATTTGTTCAATACAAGCTATTTTAGTGCTTCAGTTAAGTAAAAGCAATTATCCATGATCATCTGTGTATATACAGCTATATGCCTGGTTGAAAGGTAGCCAATGGCTGCCCTCCAGATGCTGGCAGTGCCATTGGCTGTGCTGGCTGGCTGGGGCTGATAGGAACACCTATGTCCAGCTACAACTTTCTGGTAAGCTATGGCCATTCCTGGACCAAGATAGCCTTACTACAGTATTCTATGCCCTAGTAATCTTACATCTTGATTACTGTAATAGTACTCTGCATGGAGGATGCATGGAGCATGCAGTTTTGCCAGTTATGGGCCTTTGATGTTGTTTTATACAGTCCCTTGAGACTTCTAATCTATTGGACAGCTGATTAGCTGTATTATGCCACTGCTGTTTGGAGCTGATAACCAAGTTCCTGAGATTTTAATAGTATTGCTCTTTATGTAAACAGCTCTGTGACTTTTTTTTTCAAAAAATGAAGAACAGCTTAATAATGAAATAACAAATAAAGTAGTTCAACACAATATGCAAGCCACAGGTTCACCACCTGTGCTTTGATGTATACAAATATTTTCTCAACAAAAGTTATGGCAGTGAGGACAAAACCAAATTAAAATGTAATAGTGTTCTAGTAAAAAGTCCCCTGCATAAGTTGGCCTGCTTCATATGTTACAATGGGAACAATCTGTTATATTAATATGTAATTGGTTTGTTTGTTTGTTTTATAATGGCAACAATCTGCTATATTAATAAGTGTTTTTCCACACAGGACATCATATGAAGATCCTGTAACACTCGGGCCAGTTTAAACCATACAAGCAAAATATCTCTTTGTGTTTACAATTGGCTTGAGCCACATTGGAGCCGATTTGTAAAGGGCTTCTGACATAGAAGGCATCTTTTTGGTATTTTTTTTCTCTCAGTGACAGCCATGTAGGCAGCATAATGCATGAAACAGATCTCCACAAAGTGAAGTTTTTCTATCACTATAAGTGTTATAAAACAAAAAAAGACTCCATGCATCGTTTGTCAGCAGTTATTCAGATCTGCCTTGGAAAAGTATTAAACTCCTTGTCGCAGATAGGAAAAGCATGGAAGAAGAAGGAGGGGGAGGGGGAGGGGGAGGAGGAGGAGGAGGAGGAGGAGGAGGAGGAGGAGGAGGAGGAGAAGAAGAAGAAGAAGAAGAGGAGGAGGAGGAGGAGGAGGTGTGTGGACAGCTTCATCCTCCCCACCCCCGGCTCAACAATTCACAGAAATTCCACTGACAAAGTCAGTACAGGAGAACCCTTCTTAAACTTTCAAGTTAGGACATTTATTTTAGTCATGATAAAAAACACATAAGGTAGTTACAATGTGGTTGAGACTTAAACAAGACAATTTCAGAAAGGGAATCAGATACTGCCATCCAAAGAAATCCATTCTGCCTGACCTGTTCACATCTTTCCACTGTTGTTTGTTACTGCCTTAAGAACGTAAGAGGTACCTTGAAAGATCAGACCAAAAGGTTGATATAGACTAGTAGTTCATTTCCAACAATGACCAGCCATATGCTTTTAAAAGCTTCCAGGAACCCATAAACGCAGCAGTCCTCAGAGGTATCCTGCCCCTGAACACAAACCTTTATCTGCCTACCATGGCAGGCTGATAGCAGGGATGGGGAACCTATGGCCCTCTAGATGTAGTTGGACTTCAACTCCCATAAGCCACAGTCAGCATGGCCAATAGTCAGGGATGATGGGAGGTGTAGTTCAACAACATGTGGAGAGCCACATGTTCCACATCCCTGGTTTAGGTCTCTCTCAAGCACTGCCATCTTCAAATATTGAAAGGGCTGTCACATGCAAGATGGAGCAAGCTTGCTTTCTCCTGCTCTCAAGGGTAGGACCTGAACCAATGGATTCAAGTTACAAGAAAGGAGATTCTGACTTAACATCAGGAATAACTTTCTGACGGGAAGAGCTGTTTGACCGTGAAATAGTCTACTTGGAAGGTGGCAGAGAGTCTCCTTCATCAGAGGCTTTTAAGCAGATATGGATGGCCATCTGTTGTGAATGCTTTAGTTGAGATTCCTGCATTGCAGGGGATTGGACTAGATGACCTTTGGGGTCCCCTGCAACTCTGCAATTCTATGAGTCTATTATTTTAACTCAAACTGCTATGCATAGGTTCTCTCTGGTTTCCCATTTAGACAACAAAAAGACCCAGCTCTTGTTTCAACAAGGTTGCTGTGACACATGCCTTCCAACAATAACCCTGATGGCATTTTAAAGAACAAGGTTATTTTTTAATCAAAGGTTTTAAAGGGGGGGGAGGTAGAATCTTACCAGTCCTATACCCAGTGTTGTTCAGATACACTGCAAAGGTACGTGGTTCATGCGTCGCTTGCCAGGAAGGAGAAGAACAATTTTCATTGTTGGTATAAACATTGTGGTTGTGAACATATTTTCCTGTCAACATCGAGGAACGAGATGGACAGCACATTGGGGTCGTTACAAATGCATTGACAAAAGTGGCACCTCCATTTTCCATTATTTTCCTGGTTTTATTCATCACTTGCAAAGAACCTAAAAAACAAGAAAGAGCTGTATCAGGAGTTATAACTTATTGGATATCAACAAACACAGTTAGTACTCCTGCAGTGGGTTCACACACGTGGCATTACCTTCAGGAGCCATACAGCCATGTGGATCATTTGTCTATAAATTTGCCAAGTTCTATTTTCAACAAAATTAAATGTTTTACTTCACCAAAGATATTTGCCGCTACAAGGGTGCAAGCTGTGGTTGAAGAGGACGTTTGTTCACAGAGGTTAAAGTTTCATTTTATGAAAAGTAAGATTTTAGTCTCCTGGAAGATACAAAGCATTGGTTCACGCATTGTGAAAAGCCATAGTTAAAAATAACCTATGGCTTACTGCGAACAAGCAGCTTATTAATACGTACAGTTCTTCTCAATCTTACCCTCTTTGCTCCTCCCTTTTCCCAGCTGGAGAAGAACAAACGTCAGGGTTGGCTTAGCTTTGTGAGCAAATCAACACTCATGGTTTGCTCGGAAAGAAGGAAGCCATGACTGCTGCTTTGAACTAAAAGTTGAGTCAAAGTGGTGGTTTGTTTCTTCCCCTTGGAGGAAATTGTAGGAGTAGGGTGGCCCCCAGCTCCTCACGACATTGGGACATCACATGTGTGATGTTACCCTCTCCATCGCCCTCGCAAGCTGGCACCTCTGACAGTAGACATCCCAATGCCTGCACTGGCTATACCTACTGGGCTGCAAGGAATTTTTTGCTAAAATAGCATCCTTTATGAGAACCTCCCCCCCCCCATCACCCTCACAAGTTGGTGCCTCTGATCCTAGGACTTCTTCTTCTTTGGCAATCACTCGTAGCCAAGTAAGGTTGTCTTCCCTGAACACAGTCTTAACAGTGAGTCCGTAAGTGACTGTGGAGGCCAGTTCTCGATCCACACGTCCTTCCACAGTGGGGACAGAAGTTTCCAGGCGGGAGTTTTTAAAGGTGAGGGTTTGCCAAATGTGCCTTCCTCTTAGCACGTTTCTCCCTTTCATCCTGAGTTTGAGCATCTTCAAAATCCAAGACACCTTTGGTAAAGGCTGTACTCCAATTGGAGCACCCGCAGGCCAGTGTTTCCCAATTGTTGGTGTTTATCCTACATTTTTTTTTAAAAGATTTGCCTTGAGAGAGTTTGCCCCAAGTAAGTACAACCTATTCTCCAGAATAGAAATAAAGTAGCATGCAACTGCATTCCTAAGAGGTCTTCTGTTGCAGCAATAATACGTAACAGGCATAAAAAGTCAACTTCAGTAATAGCCTGTATACAGTGGACACTTGGGTTGCGAACATGATCCGTGTGGGAGGTGCGTTCACAACCCGTAGCATCCGTAACCCACAGCACCATGTCTGTGATTTGGCGCTTCTGCGCATGCACGAAGCACCGAACCCGGAAGTAACCCGTTCTGGTACGTCCGGGTTTGGTGCGGTGCGCAACCCGAAAACACTCAACCTGAAGCAGCCATAACCCAAGGTATGACTGTAATATCACTGTCCAGCATATTACAAAGATGTGTGCAAATTGTATGAAATTAGCAGTGTAAAAGTAATAGAATGTTGAATACACATTATGTACAGTATGGATATTGTGCATTATATAGTTTATTCACTAGGTAGGACTTGATATAATCATATTTGGGTAGAGCCAGGGCTTTCCTATGGCTGTTCTCTGGAGAAAGTCAGTAACAGTTCCTGTCTAGTTTCCTAAGTGGTTTCTCCTCTATGCTTCCATGATACAGTACTTCAAATGCTTAAATGCTGTTGGGAAATGGACCATTATTAGCAAAATTAGCTGCTGTTGACAGGCAGCTTCCTTCTTTTCCAAACATGACTTGCCACACACAATAATAGAAAGTGTTTCATTTAATCAGAAGTTGCTGAGTATTAATATATATTGATTCTGCAATGTACCTCTCAACAAAATGGGAATCAATTATCAAATGCAGTGAGAAAATTGACCCCCCCCCCCCCAGAGCAGGATTTACAAATCTGTCATATAAGTATAATAATGTGCAGGAAAGGCAAATATGTTAAGGATCATTTACAGAGCAGAAAGTGATCTTTAAAAAACACCCAAAGATAACTGAGTGAAATTATGCAGTAAATTTTAACAGACTTACCGAGCTCCACGTCTTGGTCATCTGTGAGTACAAGGATAATGTTTGGCCTGATATTTTTACGCTCCTGCTGTACACGTCCTCTGAACCTTGGGGATTTGACAGTAGTACAGTGGCTCCTTAACAGTTCAGTGCCAAGCACAGTCCATATAAATGCAATGCAATAATGATTCATTGTATCTGTCCAGTACTGCTGTTAAAACCGCGTGCAAATGCTTCTGTTCCTTAATTTTCAAGCTCTGGAGAATGAAAGGGATAAAAAGGGGGATGGGGAGAGGAATGAATGAGAGAGAGAAACAAACAAGCCTAGTTTAAAGCTCAGCTTGCATTCGATTAAATATACATAAGGCAGAACAGAAAACTGTTCTTATAGCTGGACGTTGCTTTTTGAAAATGATACCGCTATTTTTCAACTGCAGTGCCCTTGGTTTTCCTTCTCCAAGATTTAGTGCTAGCTGTATTTTATGGTTTGCTGCACAGCCATCTTCCAGAGATGCTTCTGTTTTCTTTACAGCTCATTATTTTCTATTCTTCTTCTTCTTCTTCTTCTTCTTCTTCCACTTTATCTTGCTCAGGGCAACCCAAAGTGACTTGGGTTAGACTAGATGACGCTCATGGTCCTTTCCAGCTCTACAAATCTATTATTCTATGACTTACAACCAAACAACTGATCCAGTAAAAAGCATTTTGAGCCTCTTTAGAAGAAGCCCTCTTTAGAAGAAGCCCTCATAACCTCTTAATTCCCTGTTCAGCAGTATGCAGTATGTCTCTCGTGTAGCATGGCAGATATCCTTTCCTGGGAGCATGGAAAGACAGAAGTCACTTAAATCCATCTCTCCTTATATTTGGAGTTTCGGTGAGTACATGGCCTAATGGTTGGTAAGGCCCAGGTTTTCTCCAGAAAATCAGCAAAGCTAATGGGCTTGCCTTCTTCCCTTCAGTAAAGATTACTACGTTTCTTTCATTGCTTTTCCATTCAAGAGAGGTCCCGTCCCAAGGCACATGCAAAGCAGCAGGGCTGTATTAGTCCAACTCACCTGCACTTCTGAAGCAGAGATAAAGACATGGCTGTCGGCCGTAATCTCCAACATTATTTGATGCTGCTCTGTTTCTGTTTGCAACTTAACAGAGAGCTCATATTAAGTGACAGTCCAGATGATCCTACCCAGCACCATGAAAGCCCATATCCCTGTCCCTCATCAATCAGCAGTGGGACTGAGCACATCATCTATAATGCACGACAACTCTAAGCAAGCGTTTGTCCCCAATTCTCCATTTCCAGATTCGGCTCACTGAGCCTATCAGAACCCCTTTCTCAATGGCTGTCAGTCAAGCAGCCCCACTATTGTATGCCCTAATGCAACCTCAGGAGGGGTCTCCTTGCTGTGGCAGACTTAAACCCACAACAGAAAATGATTGATGGGCCTTGTGACTAAAAAGGTTAGTCACTTACACTCCAGCATTCTCTGCTCCATTGGCAGAGGCTCCACCAAGCGATGGAAACTCACGATAATACTAACTTAATGTGAAACTTAATTGGCCATATATTTTTATTTAAAAAATACAGACAGGGCTTGAAGGCAGACGAAGTGCAAGGAGGCATGCTCCATGGGAAAGTCGGCTTGGAAAAGAGGTGACACCAGCCTTAATGAGAATGGAACACAACTCATCAGACAATCAGTCCTCCCACACCTGAGACTTCATATTTAGGCATGCAACATTAACTAGCAGGGGATAAATCAGCAGAACTAATTAAATGGAAGCATAGCATAGCAGAGAAGGCAAAGGGGGTGTGGGGATGGTCCCATCACTCATTTCAAAACACAAAGGAGGGATGCAATTCCTTAGGGAGAAATTTGACACAGACCACCAGCAATAAACATATATCTTTTAAATGCTGGATTTTTCTTTCTTTTCACACCCACTTATTACTTGAAACTTCACAACATATCCTATAAACAGTGTCATGCATCTCACTCCTCGGGAGATAATTGCACCAGGAGAGTGTGGAGGTTTTTTTTTTAAAAAAAAACAAAACAAAACAAAACAAAAACCTCCAAGCATCTGTAAGCAAAGAAATCCGGGCTCCATTGTCTGTGCATAAACATTCCAATCTCTGATTGACATCACAGCATAAAGGCAGTATGCTAGAGGATTCTGCATGCTAAGTTAAATGCTATCGCCCTGACTACATAACATTCAGATAAGTAGACTGGAAGTCAGTAATTAGTCTGAGCATGCTCTTTCTCTCTCTCTCGCTCTCGCTCTCAATCGCCTTAAAAATATTTTGGTTTCCAAACACTTGCTCCAACTGGAGTACAGGATTATTGACCAATAAAGTATTTTTTTCTGCCTGATAACAGCAATGCCACTTACACATGGTGCAAAAGCTAAACAGAAATTTCTCCTGTGGATTCTCTTTAAAGTGCAGACCTCAGACTCCTCTCACATAAAGTCAAAAGAGGAGCATGTGGGAGTAGGAAAGAGAAAATGTGTAGCATTTCCTGAATCAGTTGCATGGCCTAGATAATTTTTCCAAATAGCGTTGTACCCAAACAGACCTAGGTTTTCTACAGCCCGGGGCAAGGTGTGCTCTGGCGAGTCCCCTTGTCTATCAGTGAAGTTCGCCAGGATTTATTTGATGGTTGCAGCAAGCTGGATCTAGCCTAGCTTTTAATTTTCCACAATGCCCCCACAAAACAGCATTGCTCTGAAGCATTGCGTGCAATTTAGATGGCAGCTGCCCAGCACCACATGGACTGCTGGGCTAAAAAATATATAAATGTAGGGGGCCCCAAGTGTGGTGTCAGCCAGTGTAGAGCAGGGGTTAGAGTGCTGGAGTAGGACTTGGGAAAGCTGGCAAGACCTAGGTTACAAAACCAATCCTACTATTAAACTCATTGGGTGACCCAATTGCTATATTCCAAATTATGTTAACACTGTTACGGAAATAAAATGGGATAAGCAAGGTGGCAATCAAGCCACCTTTATTTCTCTGCAGAAAAGATGGGGAAGAACAGCAGGCTCAGTGGAAGAGCATCCACCTTGCATTTAGTAAGTCCCAAGTGCAAATCCTAGCATCTCCAGGTAGAGGTGAGAATGTCCCCTGACTGACACCTTGGAAAGCCACTGCCGGTGTGAACAGTACTGAGCTAGATGGACCTTTGGCCTTATTTAAGTTAAGGCAGCCTCCTATGCTAATATGATATAAATGTAATACATGTGTGTGAGGGGGGAAGAACCATGGTGGCAGGCTGCTCTAAATATATTCTACATGACTAGACACCTCTTGTGCAACCAGGGAACCTGAATAGGTATGGCTCCTGATGATGCAGAAGTATCATATATGATGCCCAGATGATGCCCAGGTATCATATATTTTGTGCACTTCCCTATGCCCTTGTGCATTCATTTCCCTATTAGTTATCTGAAAAGGGTTTGAAGGGCTCAACAATCCCAACTACTCACTACATCCATTACCAGGTCCCCCATGCACGAGCACTTATTTATTCAAAGGCAACCTTTTAAAAAGCTGCCATCCTCTCACTGCCCGGCTTCTAGCTCCTGAAGGAAATGAAGCAACGAAACACCCCTGCAAAATCAGTGGGGATACAAGAACATACTGTAGTGTTTGTGTTGGCTGCTTTGCCCTAGTCTACAAGTGTCCTCAGAGACACTGCAATTTGTCTTTGAGAAACAGTCAAAATTAAAGAGAGGCCTTGTTCTTCACACATGGCAAGTGAACGCAAGGTATTGTGCAGTGTCCAAGGATCAAGAAGAGACTACAAGTTGCCTTTCTTCCATAAGGTAAATGAAAGCATATTGACTGCAAGTGAAAAATAAGCTACTTGGAGAAAGTATAAATATATTTTTGTACAGGCAGGCATGTAATCAGGTCTCCTAGATGGAATCAGCGGAGATGCATTTTGAATGTACCCCTTTTCCATATACATGCTGATCCTACAAGAAATCAACTTTACAGCAAAAGTTACATGGAGCTATAAAACTGCAAAACCCATTTATCAAAGAAAAAACTGTACAAAGAAACTGCCCAGCCTGCATGACAATCTGTGATCCATTACAGTGTGTATCGTGTTTACATTGTTTTTACACCACATGCAAAAGACTGCACATTATTCAATATGTATGCACGTGGGCATTATTGGTTTAGGCCAGTGATGACCAACGTCTTTAGCCTGGGTGTTACATCTGTCTTTCCAAATAACATTGTTACAACCTCCCCTCATATACAGCTTTTGGATCTGGACACACTACTCTCTGAAGCACTTTACTTTGGAAGCAGCATTGTCTGCGACTTTTGGACTGCTTTCATTCCACTAGAGAAGCACACAGGGAGATTTGTGCTCTAGTACAATCCATTGACAACGCAACAACTCTAAGGACCAATGGCCATGACATTAGATGCACGCGAACAACTGATGTGTATGTTCTTCCAAAATGTAAATAGCTACTAAGCAGCATCAAGATGTCAGCAGGTGGAGAGAAATAACACTTTCTCCACCACAATCTCGTCAAAAATCCCCACCTCAAGCTGGGCTGAAAGCCCATGGGAGTTTTCCTTCCAATACAAATAGAAGCTTTTGGCATAAGTGATTAAAAAACAAAAATCTGGAACACACTAAGAAAAAGACAAACTTCACTTCTTGCACCACAGTTCTGACCCTTCCAATTAATAGCTTACGTGGAATTAAAATGCTATGGTGCCATTTAGTCCAAAGTGTCCTGCCTCCCACCCAAAACATGACAGCAGGTACACCGACTTACAAGTGACGAAGTGATGCTTTATTAAAGCAGATTAACTGTACAGACATGGAAAGAGACAAATACAGTACAGAGCTCTTACAAGGCTATGAACTAGCAGGAACAAGTCCAATCTAGGAGGCAGTGCCAGGGTTCACAAGTTGAAGATCAGTAAAAAGCATTGCAAGACTCCACAGGAGCTGCAAAGTTTTCCCACCTATCCACCAAGCTTTTAAGCAGAGGCTGAGATGCCAAGCTACTCATGAGAATCCTCAGCTGTAAGTTTTAAACACTTTTCAGGCACCAACACTATAGAACATACTGCAGTATTTGAATGCGGAAGTTATTGGACCATGTACCCCCAAATCCAAATCCCCATAGGTTGAGAGAAGCTGTAGTTTGTGCACCCAGTGAACCTGGAAAAGGCACTTTTGACAATAGATGTCACCGAAGACTCAAGATCTAGAGGAACTATGAAAAGTGCAAACCTGATGGAGTAAGACACAACCCACAAATTGCAAATATAGCAACCACCTATCTACTGTTCATTGGAAAGCCATAACAAAATCAATACATCAGACTTCTGCGAAAGGCAAATATGACAAGCATTTTTTGATAATGTTTACTTACAAGTTGGCTGTCACCTGCCTGCAGAATTGGAATAATTCACTTCTATACTGACTATAAACTAGCAAGAATTACACAAAGATCTGGCTACTCCCTTTTTGGCGCTAACTTGAGCCTTAAGTGCCTTAAAATATAGAAAGAAATGCAAAGCAACTTACAGTTTAATAAAACAAAACCCTTTCTTGAAAAAGAATCTTGAGTAGTTTTATTTTCACATCAGAACCAAATTAGTAAGAAGACACGGAAACCCCATACCTTCAATTTAGAGATTAAAATTAGCTCCCACTAGTTAATCAACCAATCCATCTTTAGACGACTAGTGTACCGACTGAAGCCTACCTACCTAATAATTGCCAAGGAATAATTTTGACATTCCTTATGTTGAATATGTTAGTGAGTTACAAATACAGAAGCTTCAGGATTAGTGTGTATGTGGTGGTGGTGAAATTCTTATTTATCCTGCTCAATTCACACACCTCGTTTCCACTGATCTTCAATGTATGTATCAGAGATGAAATGCCACTTTATTTGAACAGGTGTACTTTTGAGTTTGGGTAGCCCATTTAATTAACAGTCCTGGAAATGTAAGTTTTAGGGTGACCGTATGCTCTGTGTTATGTATCTTAAAGAGTGGTCTTTTTGAATGATTATCCAGTCTCAGTCCAAGTTTAAATAGGAAGACAAAAAGAGTTCACCTTGTCACCAAGTTCCTTATTATGGTGAGATGCATTCCATTGAGACCCCCGGGTATAGGGCGGTATATAAATTCAATAAATAATAATAATAATAATAATAATAATAATAATAATAATAATAATAATAATTTCTATTTGAAATTGCAGTGATCATTTCTAAACATGCATACATACATATACCGGTACATTAGCATTTGCACATTGTTATTACTAAATCTGCATCCTGCATTTATCAACCATGGCATTATCAGGACCACATTCTAACCAATGGAGCTATCCAGGCTGACCCTAGTAAGATATATGAAGAAGTCACATGAAATTTACTGTAGAATTCTGGTCAAAAACAAATTAAAGGTTAAGGCGATTTTTCTTCTAAAAGCATATGACAGTTGAAAAATGCTGGTTTTCGCACATACTCAATTTCAGGGTTTTATTAGAGTCCCTGAAAAAAAAAGGTTTTAAAGTAGGGAACAATACTTTTCAAACACTGCACTTATATTGCAGGAAAACAAGCATAACAATCATTTCAGAAAATCGGGGCTAGCAGTCCAGTTTCCTATGGGAAAGCAAGCCTCTCAGCATGGAAAATGCATTTCCAGTATAGCAAGTCGAAAACAGCAGGATCTACTGCCTCCTCTTAAAGGTTAATCCATTAATCTTAGTTGTAAAGCACTGGATTTATACTGAACACGAAGAATGCCATTAAATATCTAGGCCTAGCATTTATCTGTCTGATCTACAACATATTTATCAGTCAATCAGAATTATTTGCTCACCTCTAAATTTAATCTGCCTGCAATTATGATGTTTAACCCATGCTGGGGGATAAATTATCATACCCACCAACTATAATTTAGTCTAACTGCAGGCATAGGGATTTGTAACCTCATAAAAAGTACGTTGTAATTTAACAAAGTACAATCAGGGGATTTCTGCATAAACTTTTATGCAAGCATATATTCCTGCATAGGCACAAAAATGTAACACATATTTTAATCCACCATAACCGTAGTGTATATGCTAAGCAGCAACTTAAACTAGTCAAAAACTGCCAATTGTTTTAAAACTGAAGGAAACTTGTTCATTCCATTAGGCTGGTTTTGCCCATGTCTTCATTCCCAACCAGCTCCTGGGAAATATTCACAGGAGTAAAGAAATTATTTACTGACAAATTTAGGCTTGGATCCAAAGAACCATGAACAGAAGGAGAAAATGAATTAGTGTTGTTCCATGGGCCCAGCAACTACAAGGCAGTAGGGGCTGCATTACAGTACAGTACAGGAAACCGAATAAGGTTCCATGGCATGTTTAACTTGAAAATAAGCTCTTACAATGTATTACAAATGACTTTGCACAAACAGGGAGCTTCCTCTAGATTTGGAATGCTTTTCCTCACACAACATCTTCCACTTGGAAACAGTCCTTCCATGAATAAGAGAGCCTTTCTACTAACAGAAGAGTACGTGCCTTCAGATTAAATCCACAGAATGTGAAGGTGGCAGCCACAGTTTAAGCAAGGCGTAATTTCCATGACGACAGAAATCCTTTTGCCGATCACTGTGATCATGGGAATTGCTGCAGGCATTCTCCTCCTTGGGTGGTGTCATGAACCAGGGCTCCGACTCCTCACTCTCAGGAGAAGAGGCCATAAATACAGAGGACTTAATGGACTGGGAGACAGATTGGCCCTCAGAATCAGCAATCAATTTCTATGCCTCATTGGGTGTTCCCTCACCAAAAGAGCCCATGATAACAGTACATCTCTAGCCTGAAGACTTCCAGAGACAACGACCCCTTTAAGAGTAGGGCTCTACTCCTCAGAGACAAGGCAGAAGCAGAGGCTCAGTCTAAGTTTGCTGGTTGCTGCAGCAGTGTGTAAGCCTGTCTTCCAGCCTACACTCTACTCAGAGCTATCCAGGGTGCTGCCCACTTTGCTTATTTGCCTTGCTGGACCCTGCTTTGCCTGACTATGTTTATCTGGACCTCCAATCTGCTTTGTTTGAGTGAGCTCACTTGAGGTGACCCCTGCTTTGCCTGCCCCTGCTAATCACCTCAGCTTGTTTGACTTTGCCCTGCTGGAACTTGATCTGACTATTTTTCATTGGATCCTGAATGCAACAAGGCCAATTGGCCCTCCTGGACCCTCCTCTGAAGATCTCACAAGCACCCCTCCCTGTGAGTGGCAGTAAAAACACAACAATAATAAATTATATGACCAACCATTTGCTGCCCTTTCATGGCACTCAAAGTGCCCAAAGTGTCCACTTCACTCTGACAAATGGCAGTGATGTAGATTTCCTAAAGAATACAATAGTAATATTTTCTGGATTTCCCCCCTGGGGAAATTACAATAATTTTTAGTTTGCATCTTTTCAAATGGCATAGAAAGTGATCCAATTTAGCATGTTTATTTGCATTTTAGTGAACAAAGGTACAAATTTAAAACAGCCAAGCTTGCATAATATCATATTTGCAGTTTGGCCTTCATGCATTGTTACTAATGACCTTACAAAATGGGGGAATCAATATTTGGGGGAAATTGCCCCACATATCACTGCCCAAGAGTAGGTATGACTGGAGCTGGGGATAATCAAAATTACTGTACAGCGAGGGTTTCTAAAAAAAAATTAAGTGTTTAAGTGTTGTTGGATTATTGCACCTGATCTCCAAATTTCCAAAAGATCTAGAAATACATAATTTTCAACCATGACGACTAAAATTACACCTATAAATCAAATCTGGACTGTTCCTTATTTCTGCATGGGAGCAAAGAAACATTCAAAGTGGCTGGATTAAGACCACTCTTCTGTGCCAGTTAGTTTATAGGCCTCATCAAGAGTTTAAGTGTATCAAGCTTTAGGTTTATATTAACCATATGTGACGTGAAATAATCCAAGAGAAAGTTCTTTTACAAACAACTCTGATGTGAGCTTTTAACACACTTTCCCTAACTTTGTTTTCTCGCTGTCCAATTTGCTTTGTTTTAGAGGTTCATATTTCAACTCGCTGAGAATTGCACTTGCCACACAAAAGGATGTTGATATAATTAAGCCAGATGACGTGCCCCACAAGTAAAATCAGCCATTCATGAAAGCTGGTCACCAGAGGCCATTTCAAACAATGCATATTTCAGGGTAATCTAAAGTAATCCCTTCTCTCTGCTGATTTGGTTTCCAGGCAGTCTTAAGCACATGTGTGCTTGCAAACAGGAGGCTTATTAAAACCTGATGTTATATTGGAGATTATTAAGGCAGTGTGCTCGTGATTGAATCAGTGTCTATTGTCCTTCGGAGCTAAAATATCAGCTATGGATATGCTTATTAAAATGGAGATGTGTCATGATACATCCAGTGAGTTCTTGTTAACTCATTAGGAAAAGTAACCCAGTATTCTAACTTTCAACTTTTTGCAAAAAAAGAGTAAATCTTGGCCCAATTTTAGCAGCTACCAGGAAATACATGACAAAACTCTTCAGATCTTTCCCAGCCATAAACAATGACCTTTGTGTTTACGGGAATTTAGGCTATTTTCACATCCTCTTTATAAACTGCATACTTTTGCTGGGCTTCTGCTCAGCTGCGTAATACATCATTTAAAAATCAACTGTAAAAATTACCTATCTAGAATTCACTGAATCAGGAAAGAGTCTCAAGTCAGGATTATCAAAGCTTCAAAAAAAACATAGACATCTTTTTTATATTTGAAACAGAATCTTAGACATTATAAAATGTTGTTTTACTTTTTATTTGTTATCCATTTGTCCCCAGAATAGTTTGTAAGTCTCCAAAACAACAGTCACATTTTCTATACCTCTATATATTATTTTTAAACTCTCCTGGATCTTTGACAGACCCTAATGGTCCATCAAATTCTTGGAAGAACATTTTTGTGACCTGTAATTGACCTGGTACAACAAACCCAAGAATGCGGCCTGCACAATGCTCATGATCCAGTGCCAGGAGAAATAGCAGCATTCCAGAATCTGCATACCAGAATAATCAGACCAGGTGAAAAAACATCATGTTAGTTATTTAAAATGCTTCAGTCGATACAGCTTGTAAATACAGGTGCGGCTTAACTTACATTTGGGTCTGATCCTGCAAGAACTTAGACAAACAACCACCTAAGATCATTAGCCTGCCCAGAGAGATCACAGCTACACACCTGTTTCAATTTAAGCGGATTGTCAGAGCATGTAAGTGCTTGATCCTAAGGCTTTTTGGAGCTGGAAATAAATGATTAGGATGGAAACCATGCCCTTCCAGCTTCAATGGATTACGTCAGCGTTGCCAGCACAAATAGTTGGGATCAGAGTGCCTATCAATAATCTTCAAGCATTAAAAATTATTACATGCACAAACTATATTTCAAATATAGGGGTGTGTGGGTGTGGGTGTATTTGTGTGTGTGTGTGTACATGCCTTATCCTAATTCTAACATTTTCAACTCTGCCGAATTTTAGGTAGAAGTCTTTCCCATCCCAGTCACCGGAGATCCATTTTAAAAGGTGGTGACAAAGACCCTCTGTAAGCAAAGCAGAGATGCTTTACCACTGAACTAAGCTAATGGTTACATTTTACTAATTTACATTTCTAAAATGTCTGTCTACCCCTTCAACCTTCAAGCAAGTAAGTGCTGAGGGTGGCATACTAATAAATATTTTATAAACCAAAACAGAATACAAATAAAACATTTAAACATATGACTTAACGCAATAGTTTTTGTTCTCTACCATATACTGTACATCTAGTGAAGTTCAGACTGTTAAGAGTTCTCTACAATATTGAGTTCCAGGCCCAAATTTTCTATAATATGGATTGGAAAACTGTTTTAGCACTGGGCGTGGGGGATTGGAAGCTTTAATTTGTTTTACTCTGGATTGTTTTATTTGATGTTTTAATGTGTTGTAAACGCCGGCTCCCTTGGCCATTAATGCGAGATGAGCGCCGCAACCCCAGAGTCGGACACGACTGGACCTAATGGTCAGGAGTCCCTTTACCTTTACCAAACTGCTTAGATATTTTTCCCCTTTAAAATATAAAGCGGTATAGAACTGAAATTATTATTAATAAGTAATAATAATAACCCCACCACAAAAAATGCCTAGACATTCTGTTGTGGCAACTGTAACCTAGGTTTAAGGTGCCATTTGGCAATTAGCTTATATATCTGAGTTTCTAACATTGCTCAAAGCTGATGGCCAATCGGGATAGCCAGCACTGGGTTGCTCAGATCACCAGTCTAAGCATTAGGTTGGGCGGGGTCAGCAACCTTTTTCAGCCGTGGGCCGGTCCACTGTCCCTCAGACCATGTGGTGGGCCAGATTATATTTTGGAGGGGGGGGAGAGAGAACGAATTCCTATGCCCCACAAATAACCCAGAGATGCATTTTAAATAAAAGCACACATTCTACTCATGTAAAAACACGCTGATTCCCGGACCGTCCGCGGGCTGGATTGAGAAGGTGATTGGGCCGCATCCGGCCCACGGGCCTTACGTTGCCCACCTCTGCATTAGACAGATTCTTATGTTTACAGTACCTGCTATAATGACATTAAAGTTTCAGCACATTAGACTGCATGCTAGCATTTTATGTTAGGACTTAGTGCACTATCATAGCAGCAGATGTATTCCCCATCACTGCTGCCTCCACAATGAACATCATGCCCATAGCATGCACTGAAAGTTCTCAAATCCCATCACCCAAAATGCTCATGGCTTCCTGCCATGGTTCGAACCCATTTGCTTTGTTCCTAATTCAATACATGAACTGGCTTATGCACTTCAAAAATGTTTTGTTTATGTAGTCACATTTGCCATTATCGCAGGCTTTTAAACACACATACTTCGCGTAATGACCATAAACTTAAGATCTGACTTCTTTTAAGATAGATGGAAGGGAAACTAAACATCTTGCCCATCTGACAAGCCATGGTATTTATTATTATGCTCTATGAAGTATTTTAATATGAGTGACTACAGAAGCAATGTGGTCTATCGCACAGTACACTGCTTGCTAATTATGCATGACATCAATTTTTGCAAGTATTACACACTGACCTCTGAAAGACTGAATTAATTTTACAATCAGGCTTGGATATCAGATTGCTGAAATGGTATTTAGCTTTTATTACTGCTCTGGCTCTTTATTCTCGGTCTCTCTGAAAGGAAAACAAATTCTCATGGAAAAAGACTCTTCATCACTCCAAAACAACAGGACTCGGTTGGCATGTAAATGCTCCAACAGCATTTTCCACCTGTCAGTCACTGATATAGAACAGATACAGGCCAAGCCAAAAGATGCTGTCTGACAAGAAGAGTTTCTAAGGCTGCTTTCAAGAGTGATGCATGCATTTTGTCTAACAACCTTTTTAAAGGGGCCTTTGAATATGGCACAGACGATAATGAGAAGCAGCCATTTTCATTCAAAATGATGCCCCCATCATTTGAATGCAATTAGAATGACTTGGTTGGCATGTATTTTACTGTGCCATGGTACACTGGCAGTCTGGAAAATAAGCATTATCAGCACTTGTTGCCTTTTTTCTGTTACAGAGTGATGTAGCACCTGAGCCACTGGAATCACATCAGTGCAACACTTCCACGAGTGTGAGAGCATGAACATTTAAAATTATATAATGCAAGCCAGCATGATGCCACATTAAATACATAGACACGGTCAGTGTTCAAGCATCATTCCATTGTACCATGTACAAACTTATTAACACAGAGCCTCTTCCCTTTCGAAATTGCTTCACGTAGGTATCTTCCAGACATGATCTACAATTTAGCCTCACCCAGGACCGGTGCTAGGGCTTTATGCGCCCTAGGCGAACCACCTTCTGGCACCCCCCTGCCACCCCCCCGCCAAAGCCTGCTTTAGCCGGAGCCGGGGGTGGTGGAGAGGCAAGCAGCAGTTTCTCCGCTGTAGCGGAGAAGCTGCTGCTTGCCCATCCCACCCACCGTCCCAGCCTGCTTTAGCGGGAGCCGGGGGGTGGTGTAGGGGGCAAGCAGCACCTCTCCGCTACAGCGGAGAAGCTGCTGCTAGCCCATCCCGCCCAAGCCTGGCCAGCGCCCCCTCCATTTTGGCGCCCTAGGCAATTGCCTAGTTCACCTAAATGGACGCGCCGGCCCTGGCCTCACCTGCTTCCCTCATAGTAATGGGCTCGCCATATCTCCTTGGATTTTTCGGCTTTGGTAAAGTAGGTGACATCATGCATGCTGTCAGTGAAAGGATTTGCACTTGAACAATTGAACCTCCCCTCCACTCCCATGTGCCCCACACTTTCCCCAAATCTTCTCTGGAGGGTCGGGGAAATACCTAGAACTGATTGGGGGGACGCCAGGGGAGAGAGAAGAAAGTGTCATTGAACAAGTGTCAATTCTTGCTCTGATGCAAAGCATCTATGGGATATTGCCCTGCGCTTCCTCATCACTCTTGGGCACGGTAATTAAAGTAGCTAATTCGCGGTAGTTGTACAACAGTGACCTCATTTTCTTAAAAAGGCAAAAGCCATGTAACACTGCATTTCCATTTTGGCTGGTCTTCCAGCAGGCCTATTCCGGAGCAGAGGGCCAGTCTGTATGAAAGAAAAGAGGCAACAACTGTCAGAGTTTATTTATTTCGCTTTAGACTATAAAGGGCTGGTGGGAGTGGGAATGAGACTAAAACACCACTGCTACTATTTGCCAGAAGAGGAAGTCTGATGCACCTGGGCACCACCAATTCAGCTGATTGAAAAAGGTACTGCACTTGCTGAGCTAGTGACACAAGAGGTCAAATTCTATAGACTCTGGCATCATTGTGATTGATTTATTTTATGCTTCTGGCCCAAAGGCACAGTAATAGGTAAATGACATATTAAAATCAAAATATACAGTACAGTAAAATAGATGGATCATTGTCCTGGTCCAGCAGGTTCTTGTCATGTTCTTAAAACCCTTCTAAACACATGTTCCTTAAGAGGACAAGCTCTTTGCCTCCCTCCTCTTCTAAACCTCAAATCCCAACTACAAACTGGAAAATAGGTAGGCCTATCACCAGTTAAGATAAGCTGGAACTCCTACAATTAATCAATTAAATCTGCATTTAAGGAAAAAAATACAGCAGTAATTTTAATTTTAAAATTACATCTGGTATCACAGCAATAATTATACCACCTGCAGTTTCTATAAAAAGTTCTATTAAAAATTATATTAGAAGTAAAAAAAAATCTGCTGTTGCCTGATTAATGGAGGCCACTTTTGCAGACAGTCAAACAAAATGCTGTTAATTCATTAGATCAATCAAGTAAACACTGCAGCCCTAAAGGTAACAATGAACTTATTCATGGGGTCGCTGTGAAAACATGATCAGGACTAAAAAAATAAAATCATTGTGCATTTAAATGATTTCACTATACAAATTATCAGCATCTTACGTCTATGGCAGAGGGTGTGTGTGTGAATGAATGAATGAATGAGTTAGAAGCATATGTCTCACCAATGATGCAGTTGGGTAATTTTAGACTTAAGAATAGACAAAGAGCCTGCTGGATGAGGTCCATCTGGTCCAGCATTCTGTTTTCACAGTGCCCAACCAGATGCCTATTGGAAGCCTGACAGTGGCATTCTTCCTGCTTGTGACTTAATGCTCTTATGGAGGGTGGGGTTGTAAAGGTTTTTTATTCCACTTACTGCATATTGTAGCCAGTATTGAGTTAGCTCTGCTGCTGGGCTTGGGGAACCTGTTCATTCTGCTGACTGGAAGCCTGGGTATCTGTCCCAAAGTCTGAAATATTGTTTTTAGAGGGCTCATGGGATGCATGACTTGACTCTAAAGGTGGAGGGAGAGGCAGGAATGGACTTTTACAGTTCATTAATTTGGCAGTGTGTGTTGAGATATTTATAAAAGCACCATAGAGACCATACCCATAGGCTTACAAATCACATTCCTTCTCTCTTTCTCACACACCCTAAAAACCACGATGTCCCTTTCCTTGTCTCTTCCTGCCTAGTTATCAGCTTCTGAAAGCTTTCACAGCATAACCATTTCTTGAAACTTCCCTGAATCCCTCTCAGTGTCTCACCCAATTGTATGGCAATGGATACCTCTTCTAACCACTACCCATTCATTTTGGCTCCCAAATTGACCTTTTACCAAGGACTTTGACAGCTAATTATATTTATAAATAGTCCAGCTTCTGCTTTCATGATGAGCTCTGGGCATTTTAATGCAAGGTACGCAGAACAATTAAACATTTCAAACCACCCTGCTTCCTTCTTTCAACAAGAAGACATTACGGTACCCCAGCAGCTGAAATCCTTCTGCAATAAGAGCACTTTTAGCAACTGAATGTCCCTTGCAGCCTCCTCTGCTTATGATCTCTACTGCCAAGGCATTAAGGCCAGCTTCCTATATGTGAAATTGCTTTCCTTTGTCCCTTGCTGCTGATGTAGTAAAAATAATTGCAGGATTAGGAAGGAAGCAATCTAGTTGTCCAGTGGTTTTCGGTCTTTGATGTTTAAGTTGTCTTTCAGATAGACAATAGTCACGTTCTGGCTCTGATATAGCCAGCCACAGAAATCCCCTACACACCAAGATTTTATTTCTAAGAATGATTTAGCTACGCTAACTGTGTGCTAAAAGTTCAGGTGTCAAGCACTTCATATCCCCAGTATCACTTGAGGAAAACAAGCATTTCTAGTTGCTGTAAGCAAAAATAGGAAATTGTCCACTGAGATACTGTCTTCCGTAAGGAGACTAAAACACCTTAAATTGTAATTAACTTTACAAAACGTTATTTAAAGCATAATAGTTAATCCATGAAAAGTTGGGTTTCATTTTTAACCCAGAACAATCAGGGACTCTACATAGCGAAAGGATTTTTAGAATGCTGTAGTACTTAAAAAGTGCTTGAGAGGAATGCAAATTTAGTCGTAATGATTAACATTCAAACTAATGTTTTTATCCTGTAGATAGAAGGCACAGTGGTACACAGGGTGGATTCTGCTACTCTGCAGTAACTATTTTTGTCTTGACAATAAAGATAGCTTCCATTTTGCTATGCTGGCTGCCATTTGCTACAACATTCTAGCACTTTTCTGACATATTATGTGATGCTCAAAATACCTTTAGGAAGCTGCAAAGATGATAGTCATCCTTAGTGGGCATTTTACCTTCTTCCTTTTCTGCCAAATTCTATACTATGCAACAGGTTAGCATGAAACAGTTGCTGTAAACAGACACTGCTGAACAACACCCATCAATAGTGGTTGTAGCTGACACAGTAGCAATGTGAACTGAGGCTCCATTGACACAGCACTGTAGTGCATGTGAAACACTAGCACAACACTTCTTCTCATCCATCATGACACCTTTAAAAACCATAAGCCAGATCTTAGCACTATTCAGTTGTTTTTACACACATTTTGAGGCTGCACAAAGTAGCCATGACTCTGATGTCAGGTTTGCCAATGAGCTTCTTCTCCTCCTGCTGTCCTATGTACAATGCAAGTATCTGCAAGGATGGGACTTTTGCACACACAGCTTTGTGTGAAAGCTTCCATGCAATCTGGAACCTCCTATTGGTCAGGGTTCCAGATCAGGTAGAGGCCTTTACATATACAGCCAAACATGCAAACACCACCTCCCTGCAGTCATTCCAGCTGCGGCTGCAGGCACCAGCCAGCATGCACAACCAAAGGGGCTTCGCTGCTTGGCATTGCCCTGTTTTCCACTCATGTATTGGTCTGACACTGTGAGTAAAAGCTTATGAATAAGGACTGTGTATGCTTCTCTTCTGATAGCAAGCCTGCAATGAAGATACTGCAAGTAACCGAACTACATTTTTTATTAGATGCAAGGGGAAACCTTATACCTTTGCCAGCTTTCATGGTATTACTGTAAGTACCTTGCAGCCAAAAAGATTGAGCATGCTGATATAAAACTGTAGAAATGATAAATTAAGTAGTGTGGGGGAAGAAGACGATCTCCACATTATTGGAGCTTGGAACTATTATTTGTCAGAAACAGTGTTTAGCTCAGAATGCAAAATTGCTATTTTTATGGTGAATGACTGATGCAACAATTGTAATATTTAAAACTGTTTTTATACCTGTATATTCTACTGTTGCAGGATGAAGGTAAGAAATATTATAAAATAAGCAAATAACGTTTAGGAACTGGCATCCCAGTGTCATATTCAGTAGCAAGGAATTCACTGTGGACATCCCTGCCTCCAGGCTTCCCATAAAAAGTCCTCATTCAGGTTTGTTTTGTAGAACATAACCCTGTTAAATAGGTCGGTTTAGAAACCACCCCTTTGCATAACTTGAATGGTTTAATTTTTACAGACAAAACAACCCCAAATTTTAGGAGAACAGAGACAGTCCCATGATGGCATAGAGCTGAAATATAGCTAAGTGTATACCATGATGTTAATGAAGCTACATCTAACTTTATTTAGGGGGAAGGGAAGTATATATTTTCTATATGAGCAAACGATAACATATTAATTCTTTCATTGAGATTTGTACACATGATCAGCCGTACATACGGAAAACAGTTAACATATCCATTGAAACTTTAAAAAAGGTGAAACACCAGTTCAGAAAAAAAAGCAAGGGAACACAGCACATGGTTCTTTCTCCAAAACAAGAGGAAATTGGAGTAGTTCCTGCCTCTAAATATCAATATGCAATGCATTTCAGTATTGTGATACAAGCAGGTTATATTGCACTAGAATAAATGAATATATACGTATTTCTCCCCCTCCTCCTGAATGCCATGCCCTTTTGTGTGTAAACCTCTCTTTCAGAATCCTGGGAAAAATAAATCAGCAATTATCCTCTCAAAGGTCACTTGGCAACTCAAACACCAAACCTCAGCCCGGTATTGGCTGCTTCAAACTCTGCGCAAGTCAGGCCACAACCATTTTCTTCCTTTCCTGTGACTCGTGTTGGTTTTATTTAATCAGCTTACGAGACCTCCCCGAGTTTTCCTGTGATGCACTATGCTAAACATCAAAAAGGTTTCTCCACCGCTGTTTTGTTTATAAAGGGGAAATAAAAGAATAGCCGTTTAATCATGCTGTGCAACAGCTCCAGTCTGAGCATTTTAAGACCCATAATCCCTTTTCCCCTCAACCCTCCCAGAAGAAAGTGTTAAATTATAAACACATGAGCCCCATTCTGCCCCCATTGAAAAACAGCAGGAAACTCCCGGTTCTTTTCAACAGGAATCTTAAAAGAATTACTGTAATCATGGAACATACAACAAGCCTTGGATTTTTATGATTCAGAAATAACACTTCGGAAGCATGGGAGAATTTGCTTATGGGGCTAGAAGGAGCACTTCCTTAAAACCACCTCGAATACAGGCAGGATTTGGATCACATGGCCAACTACACTTACGCATCTTTGTGAATCAAGAAATGCAAAACTGCAAAGTTATTTTTTTGAAACAGAGAGCTACATTAACTATGTATGCAAGTAGAACGCAGCCCTAACATTTTCAGGAAGGGAGTTTGAACAACTGAGGCAAAACATAATGATGAGAGATGAACTCTAAGGCCTCATCAACAAATTAAAAATGAACAAATTGCCAGGTGATCCCAAGAATTCTTGAACAACTCAAATGTGAAGTGCTGATCTTCATAACAAAAATGTGTAACTTGCCCCTAAAATCAGCTTCCATACTTGATGGCTGGAAAGCTGCCAATGTAACAACATTTTTTAAAGAAGAAATCCTAGTGGTGTTGCAGGAAATTACAGGTGAGTTAGTTTAAAGTTTTTTCCCCAGTTAAAGTTGGTCAAAGGCAACATTAAAGATAAATAATCAAGCATATTTTCTTCTATATTATAGAATAAGTCTGCTTAATCAACATCATGGTTTCTGAAAAGCAAGTCCTATCACACTAAATTTTTTGAGTGTTAATAGGCATGTGGATGGGGTGATCTGGTAGACATTGGGTACTTGGGTGTTTCAAAAAGCTTTTGACAAATTTCCTCGCCAAACTATGCTGGAATGGGGTAAGAGGACGGGATAAGCTAGAGATCTTTGAAAAAAATGAAGCATTCAAGAAAAAGAATATAGGCTGCAGTCCTACATCCATTTACCTAAGGAGCAAGCCTACTGAACTCAATGGGATTTTACTTCCAGCTGTAGGATTGCGCTGCTCATTTTGCTACTAGTCAGGGAAGTCCAGTACTTGATGCAGATATGATATACAATTTTTAAACATTTTACTGGAAACACCAAACCACTTAATTTTACTGAATTAAGACCATCCCACTAATTTTACAGAAAATTCTGAATTTTACTGAAAAGAGTTCACTCTTCTGCACAGACATAAAAACTCCTCTCTTTACATTTTATGACCAATAAGGAGCAGACTACTTAGGCAGTTAAAATAAGTTCAATATTTCAGACTGTCTAGTAAAAGGTACATGAATTCCTTTGGGGGGGGGGTCCCAGCTCAATGAAGCTATAGATTGCACTCTAGTAGAGGTTTCGTAATTCCCTCAGCTGCAAACTTAAGAGGCACACAGCCTCTCTTCTCAGGCAGACACTGCAGCATGCCAGCTTCACTGAATGCATGCTAAAGAGGACCCTCACTCACTCGGACATAGAAGCAGCCTGTCCTTACTTGCACCTTCTAATACCTGAAAACATGTAACCTTTGCTGCTGTTGAATAGTGCTGTTTAGCCCAGAGGCACGTTAAATGAGCTTCCTTCAGATGCATTTTGACACTGCCATTAATCTATAGCTTGTGAATTTAGCAGAACCACATAACCTTTTCGTTGTAACTCCAGACGGTTCATAGAAGACACATTTTAATATTATTTAATATTATTTTAAGAGAAAGAGAAGAAACTGCAAATTGTTTAAGGCTTTTATATAATTCAGTAATTACACCTTGACCTACCATGTAAACCTGTGTTCTTTTTTGATGATGATGATGATACATAAGTGATACTCTACCTTTGGAAGGGGACTGCACTTTGAGGCAGGGGGGACGGGGGCGACTGTCAGAGAAAAGGTTCTGTCTTGAGTTTCCACCGACAAAACCTTTTAGTGGTGGTACAGTATTTATTTAATGATGTTGATATCTTCTGGGCAGATTCAAAAGGAAGCAGGCGTCCTTTTCAGGTACCATTTATAGGTAAGCATCAGCCTCCAGAATTGAGTCTGAAAATAAATAGGAAGGCAGTGCAATTGATGTTAGACTGGATAAATGAGGTCTAAAAAGAGTATGCTGGACAGCAACCTGTCTGCGTTATTTGCACTGCTGCAGTTTCCAAATGTTTTAAAGATTAAAGCAATGCACTATTTGTGTAGCTATCTAATCTAATTTGCCATTGGGGAGCATGTGCTTAGCATCATACTCGCCAACATGCCGCAGAAGAAAATTGGGGTTCTTGTATTTTGGGGCCATGCTTCCATGCGAGTCACATGAGAACCTGGAATCCTGGGTGTATTTCAGGGGTGTGTTCTTGCGGGAGCCAGGTGAGTTGTATGAGAGCCTGCCCCCCCCAAAAGGCATCTTTTGGGGCAGCACTCTTGCGGGAGCCAAAACAGGACATCCAATCAGAAGCCGGAACGGCTTTTGTAATTTTGTGATATCCCGGAAGAGTTGAGGGTTATGGTATTACCAACTCTGCTTCTAGCCATCAAATACCAACAAATAAATTCTGCTCTCTTGAATATAAAAAATGGTGTTTCTCTGCAACTTCATAGTGGCAAATAAAACAGAACATTAAAAACAGAATAAAACCTCAAACATTAAAAACTTCAGATGTCTTCTAAAATGCTCGGGATGCTTCAACCTTGCAATTATAATAAAAATGCAGGCAAATTAATCTATTTTTAAAGGCACTTTTAATCACCAATAGGAGTAAGACACAAAGTACTAAGTGTTTATCTGCTTGATTATGCAGCAGCCTGAAATTGAGCCCCATTCCATCAAATGTACTCTATGCAGAAACTTTAGCATGTGAACATTTAATCCTCTGCATCCACTTTGCAATAATCAACATTATTTGCATTCTGGACTTTTAAGTTCCAAGCATCACCAAGTTGCCAGTGTAGGGCTGCATTGTTAGGTTTGATACCGATGTGGTTGATTAGTTTCATTCTGGGTTTGAGCCAGGAAAGGGATTTCATTCTCAGGATTTTTTCCATGTCCCAAATACAAGGCTGTAATCCTAATGATACTGTAGGGTTCGCTTCATATTAGACAGCTTGAAATACAACAGTCCACGTTGAGATCACGTTACTGGCAGGAGAAGCCTGCAGCTGACTGAAAATACATTCTTCTTGATCACAGATTCAAGTATTCATGGAGGAAAAACACCCTGACCACCTTGCAAAATAAGTTTTAAAAGGAGCATTCTGGGGGGGGAAAAAAGGTTTGAAACGTCTGGGTATCTAACCACAGCAATTCACCATTAAAGCACAATAAGGCAACTGATACAGGCCGAACTGAAAGAGATTCTGGCAATATGGAACCAGCAACCTAAATACTAGAAGAGGTTT
The DNA here is from genome assembly GCF_009819535.1 of Lacerta agilis. Lineage (NCBI taxonomy): Eukaryota > Metazoa > Chordata > Lepidosauria > Squamata > Lacertidae > Lacerta > Lacerta agilis. The sequence goes on along the minus strand of NC_046318.1, from coordinate 54,301,883 downwards.
TCGGAATGCTTCCAAGAATCTAATACTTAGATTTACTTGCCGAGAGGCAATGCAGGTATCATTTATAGATACTTCTTCATTGTGGCTAGGGGAAGTTTCACCAAATCAGGGTACTTTCAGATCACATAAGAGCAAAGATCCATCTACTCCTGTATTCTGTTCTCACAGTGGCCAAGCAGATGCCTATGGGAAGCCTACGAGAGAAAGGTGAGAACAGCAGCAGCACTCTTCCCTTTTGTGATTCTCAACACCTGCATAGCTGTCAACTTTCCCCTTTTTAAAAGGGAAATTCCCTTATTCCAAATAGGATTCCTCACAACAAAAGGGAAAAGTTGACAGCTATGCACCTGGCGTTCAAATACAGGCAATCCTCGTTTTGTGCGGGGGATACGTTCCAGACCCCGACGCACATCAGCAGAGCCCATCTAAATGCTCTGTCCCCATCCTGCCCTTTTAGTGAATTTTTAGGGTCACTTCCAGGTTCAGCGCTATGCATGCATGAGCAATCCTGCATCAATCGGACAAGCGTAAATTGATTGTTGCCTGTATAGCCCCCGATAGCGGTTGTGGAACATAGCCTTCAAGGCTAGTAAGCCCTTCCTATTCTCCATGAATTTGTCTAAATATCTAAATTCAATTTGGTTTCGCTTTATATACTTAATTTGCACTTCGCAGAACAATACTGAAACTAACATTTGTCATAATTTTGCAATGCTGTTTCCCAACCATATAATGTGTGTGTATGTAATGTGCATAAAATAACATTGTAACATTATGGGGAGGGGGGGGAAGCATTAAGATGCATTCTATTTGAAAACAAAATCTTTCAAAATGTGTATAATTAGTAGAACTCCACATTGAAATACTGTAACAATTTTCATGAACCTTTTTTTAAAAACAAAATCTTTGCAAACTGATGAGGAAATGTGGAGCAGTAGATAGGAAAAAAGAGTAACTGAGAGAAATCAAAATTGACCTGTTTGCTCATACTACTTCAAAGAAAGAGTGAAGTGTTTTGCCAGCTTGCCCATACCTCTAATAACTTAAAATATAGTTCCATTAAATAGCTGTACATGGAATATCTGCTGCCTTGGTGATTTAAGATATGCTCCTTTCAGAAAGACTGGGTGAGGCTTTTGCAGGATACAGCAGCTACACTGTGCCTGCACTATTGCCTTGAATGAACAAGAGCACCTTATTCTCATTACCCAGAAGATTGTCAGAAAGCATATACAAGGCATGGGAAACCTTTGGCTCTCCAGATATTGCTGAACCACAACTCCAGTCAGCCCCAGCAAGCAGGGCCAAGGATGATGAGAGTTGCAGTCCAGCAACATATGGAGGGTCAAAAGTTCCCCATACCTGACATTTACCTTTGGTTTTCTAGAAATAAGTACCAGAGGCATTAGTTGAAGAGAAACTAGACAGCAGATTAAAGGAAAGGTTCAACCACAAGTCACCAATGTTTAGGTTCATGCTATAAAATGACCTGCTGATTCAAAGAAGCATGGGATGGCATGTTCATTTTTATTAAGTTTCTCATTTATGTGATTTATATATTTGGATTTATGTTTCTTTCAAGGATTTAGATATCTGAGTATTAAATATATAAACATACCACACCAATCACTTTTCGTTAAACCATACATTTTAATCTCTTTAATAGTCACCCTCTCAACAACTTCTTTAGTATTGTATTTGGGACTGCACTTCATCCTGCCTATGTGGGTCCCTGCAGGTCTAACCCTGCAAAAAGATGTTTTGGCCACTACCCAACACAGGAGTTTAGTGTGTGCCAAGTTTGTGAAAATCATTTAGCTAGTTTAGATGTTTATATTCCCATTTACTGATTCACCACAGTATACTGATTCCTTAGTTGAATAAGAAGTACTTAATGTTTGACAGGATGGAAATAGACTTGAGAAGATTTACTATTGTTTAATTATTAACTGTCAGGTGATGCAGATCATGCCAATTGTCTCTCCCCCCCTTTGGTCTAATTAATTAACCTGTGTAATGTTTGATTTTGGTGCCCTTTGAAGATTTGCTGCAGCCAACATGTCTGCAAATTTTCACAGCATTGAAATAAAGTCAGTTATGTGATATGATCAGCAAAAGGGAGGCAGGTAGAGTTTCTACTGTATGGCAATTTATACACCATATATCAACCTTCTCCAGCCTAGTTTCTACCAGATGCTTTAGACTACATCTCTCATAAACCCCATTCAGCATGGGCAATAGTCAGGGACCATCGAAGCTGTAGTCCAAAAATCTGGAAGGCAGCCATTTGAGAGACGGTGCTACATACTTCCACCACAGCTCTCATTGCAGTGGTGTGCAAAAATAGCTTATATACATACATGCACCAGAATGTGGGACAGCTTTATGTGTATCTGACTGAAAGGAATTTACTATGGGTATACAACATCTACTTCTGGATGTTTATTCCAATGTATCTCTAATTTACTCCTGAAATTCCTAATCCAGCAATCATATGTATATAGAAGCCTGTTTAGGTCTATGCATCTCCTTCGCTGAATCAGGGTGCTTTAAACATTTACAGTATACAACCAACATTATAAAAACCAACCCTTTCCCTATTGACAATTTCATGCCATCACTCAATCCAGATTAACAGTGCAATCCTATACATGTCTGAGATTAAGTCTCACTGAGTTCAATGGGCTTCTTCCCTGATAAGTATGGCATTGTAGCCTAAAACAAATAAGAAGAGATAACTCAGTTACTGAAGTTATTATTCTGATATAGAGAGTAAGAAATTTTGGCTTTATAATTTTTATGCTTGTTCCAAACCAGTGGTTCTCCTTCCAGAAGCATATTAAAATGCCCACTGTAAAATAGTCATGTGGCACACGGTGGAAAGTGCCTGTGTTCCCTTACCTTGCTGTTGCAAGAATTTGCTCATAGTGATTATAACTTTTTTTTTAATGTATCCAATCAAACTCTGCTGGGAGTTCATATTTTTCCGCCACTGTACTACTGCCAAGCACACTGCAGCTAATAAATTTTGGATCAACTTTGTGTAAGAACAAATAACTATTTGCATCTTTTTATTAACACAGCATTAACCATTTCCCCCCCTAAACACTAGAGCAGCTCCAAAAGGTGGAAATTTATACCTGAATCCCTTCCAACACAGACCATTTCATATGTATGAGCAAATTTTGTAGGAGGCAAAGGCGAACAAATTAAATTTTCTTTAGAAAAAGATGTGTTTAACATTAAAACATAGAACAAGCTATTAGGAGTTCTAGAAATAATGGCCAGTAATTTGGCCTAGAATAGTATCGCTTCTCATCTTTTAAATGTAAAAAGTCTTCACATCTTGTTTCCTTTAATAACAACTGATAAAGATGAAGCTCTTGTCCCTTGCCAATATGTTCTACATGTTCTAATAACTTTTTTTTAAGTAACCCAATCACTTGCAAATATTTCCCCTCATAATTCCCTTTTGTTCCATATGTTCCAGTGATGAAAAGCTAAACATCTTGAAGCCCTTTGCTGTAGAATGTCCAGAGCAAATTAAGACAGCATTCATCTGAAAACCCTGTAAGGCCCACTTTTATTGAGGAAAAAAGCTGTCCTTGATATAAAAACTACTTAGGGAAACAATAAGTACATTGGAAACCAGGCTAATGGAGATGTTCCAGAACTTTCTACCAAGTGCCTCAAATATCATGATGGAGTTCGTAATCAGATGTCTATGAAAGTATAGCTCTCTTTGCGGTTTTAGCCATACCTGTCTACTCATAATGTGACTTAATCTCACATAAACATGTATAGGATTGCAGTCTTAGTAATCCACAAGACAGCCTTGAGTGGCATGGGGAGTATTTCCTACCATTCAGATTTCAGCCCACACCGGTGTCATGACGCAAATGGTGTTGAAACTTTAGCAGCATAGGGTATAAGGCCATAGGAAAGAACAAAGTAAGGAGGTAGCATCAGTGACAATGGAAATTAAGAATTCTGGCTAAGCTGCCTGAGAGTTCTTTTAAACAGGATCTGGGTTTTGCAAGTGTCTATTAACATAAACCAGAATTTACAAAGATACCAAAAAATATATTGAACATAGGAGTGGGGATGGTAGATCTCATAAATAAGAATGAATTTTCAAGGGGATTCTGGTGTTCCCAAGATAGAGAAGAACCCACCTTTAAGCAGAAAATAAAAATTTAATTTTGATTAAATGCAGCATAAACAAATATGGGCTGCAGCAGTCCCCTTCCTTGCCCTAATCTCCTCTTCCGCATCATTATTGTTTTTTCAGATTTATAAACTAGTTCACAGCATAAAGCCGTCTAAGCAGTGTACACAATAAAAAACAGAAGAAAACACACAAATGCAAGCTCTAAACAACAAAATCAGTTCACCGAACTCTAAAAACAAGTAAACCATCCATCCAAACAAAAGCTGTTCATCAGATATGAAGTTGATATTCTGTAAACAGTTGGGTTATGCTTCAGGGAAAATCTTAAAACATAAATCCTCTGCAGGATAAATTTCATTAATTTGCCCGCTTATTCTGCTGCTTCACATATCGGCAGCACCCATGGATTGACCTTTTACCGAATTCACGTCATGCTGACTTTGTGTATGTATATTCTCATCTTCCTCCAGAACATTTCAGAAGTTCAAGACCTTGGAGATTTTAGCAATATGTATTAAAAAGCCTATGAAGTATAACGGAAACGTTACTTAAAGCAGGTCTGAGACTAGTAAAGAGAAAGCTCAGCCACTCCAATAAGTGGTGAGTCGGCAGTCCCAGGAGATATATAGAATGAAGCCAGAGATAGCTGGAAGTCAGATGTCTTGAAAGATTTTTTTTATTTTTTGCTATAATGGATTGCCAAAAGCATGCATTTCATTATCAGCATCTCTACTGAAGAACAAGACCACAGATTTCCTGAAGCTACACATCTGGGGTAGACACACACCACCATTTATATGAGGAGTGAATAAACTTTTTCAGACAGAAGGAAGTGTTCCCTCGGGGGGCAACCTTTTAGAGGCTGCATGCTGGTGCTGGACAGGGCCAGAGGCAAAAGTAGTCAGAGTAATGGATGTGAACCCTTCCATTATACACATATTCCAGGCACAGAGAAACCAGGATTTTCTCCAGCCTTGCCAACCCACATCTTTTCATCCTCTATCCAGACAAACAAGAAGAATGAGCACAGCTCAAGGACACTTCCCAGCGAAGCAAAAGCACTTGGAGAGAGTGAAGAGCGGGGCTAGGAAGGGTTGTTTCCTTGGGAGAAAGTGTGGCCTGGAGAGTCAAGGGCCAAATGGAGAGACTTGGAGAAGAGCTATTTGGCCCCAAGTCAGAGGTTCCACATCCTTGCTATATACTGACATTATGTATACATTTGGCAGCCAAAGTGAATATAGTGTAGCCCCACTGCAGCTTGAAATCGTGAGTGCCCTACATGAACATAATGCACAAAACAAGGTTTGCAGCTCTGCTCCCTAGAGCATGGACTCTGACCCCACTACTACCTATGCCTCATAGGCTTAGTGGCTGTCCAGATAGTAGGATTTTGTGCTTCAGAAGTTGACAGCTCTAGATCTCTGTGTTCACTCTCAATTCAGGCATTCTGACCTCCCCAAGTTTGACTTAAGGCTCTCTTGCAAGGTACAGTAATGCCACTGATTTACATGGCTAATTCATGACGGAGACCTACTGTCTTATATAGTATAGTACTACCTGGGAGGAAGCCATTAGCATCAGAGTAGAGAAGATAAAACTTGTCTGTGAGGACACAACAGATCCCATGTGAACCAGCTCATTAATTATTATGAAAACTAGTGTAGCTGAAATATACCTGCAGTATATAACCTCACACCTCTCCCCGCACCAAAAAGGTTGCAGCTGTCAAGACACTTATGTCTGTACTGTTGATCCAAATAGAAATCATTTCCTGCATAATTTCCATTGTGCAATGTTACATTTTTGGAGATGTGTGTGCTGTATATGGTGTGTACATTGGGGTGGGGTACAGCTAGTATTTAAAGAGCCATTTGCTCAATATTGTAGATTTCTCCCTTCATTAACTTTATGAAAACAACACACAAAACTGAGACACCCAGGAAGGAAGTGGTGCCAATTTTTCAGTATGATCTGATGGAGGGTAATGAGCTCAAAATTGCATCTTCCTCTACACAACGGTATCAGTATTTCTCTCAGTCACTGCCTTGTATTTCTGGCAAATTAGTTGTTTTCTCCACCAAGCAGTCAAGTATGGTCTCAGGGTTAGAAGAGGATGCTAACTAATGATGGTTTAAGTTTATGGCTAAAAATACTTGAAACCTGCATAATCAAATCTTCCCAGAAGCACGCATACACACAATGCAACTTGCAAACTGGCAACTTCATAGTCACCACCTGCACTCTAAACATAGAATCTCAACCCACAGCCAGATAAAAAACAGTATTTTCAAAAAGCAGGATAAGGAACAGTTCAACAAGAAAACCGTTGTCCAAAAAGCTAGCCCATATGAGCAGCAGGTGGAGTGGAGTGGAGTGGCTAAGAATGAAGTACAAATCGTGAAGCTCCTGGTTTTGCCATGAACTCACTACATGTTCTTAGGCTTCCTGAGTCAGGAGACAATAGAGAAGTGCGCCTTTGGGGATGAGGTTGGAAAGTTTCAGTGCCCGCTGTGGCTGTGGAGACTGATAAGGGAGAGACATGTTTTGTTACAGCTGGGGCAGATGAAGGCATCCAGTTGTGCTGCTGTAGATGCACTTCTCCCAGCAGTCATTTCTCCTCTGGTCACTGCTATGGATACACAACTTGGCCGCCTGCCTCCAGGCACTGCAGTCATCTGCAAGGGATTCCCACATGGTGGGGTTGATGCTGTCGGCCTTCGTGTCATGTTTGCAGACATATTTGTAACACACAGCTGGTCTGTGGTGCCAGAAGCCAGCTCCCCGTAGAGCAGGTCCTTAGGGATCCTGCCATCTTCCATTCTGTGCACATGACAAAACCAGCGTAGATGTCGCTGAGGCAGGAGTGCAAACATGCTGGGAATGTGGGCTTGGGAGAGCACATCTTAGTTTGGAATTCTGTCCTGTGCCCCAAATCCTCCTGTACCCCAAATCCTCCTGATGCAGTGCATGTGGAAGGCACTAAGGCATCGTTCCTGGCAGTTGTAAGTTGCCCACGACTCTTTTTACTAGCCTTAGTCTTGCATTAAGTAACGTTTGTGTTATACTTCATAGGCTTTTAATATATTTTGCTAAAATCTCCAAGGTTTAGAACCTTTAAATTGTCTTGAAGAGCACCACATTGGCTACCGCTGTGTTAAAGTATGTATGCAAGAGCACTGAAACACACAGTGCTTCGGGAATGCTAAACGACCTGTTTTGGGTTGCATTTATTTTTAATGTATATGTTCTTTTATTCTTCCAAGGAGGCTTTAAACTTTCTTCCAAAATTGAAAACATGCTTCCTTCAGTTTGTATTCATTTATATTAATTAAGACTGCAGCTTTTATGTTAGCGCAATAATGGTGGAACATTTGCAATGTATTTCTAAATAGTTAGATACAAATTAATGCAATGGTGGTGGTAGCCTTAAGCAAATTTCTTAATAAACAGTTGCTATTTAGTGTTGAATAAGTGGCTTAAGAGGGTAATTAGAGACATATTTAGGAGTCTTAATTTAATGAATAGCACCACAAATACATCTCCAAGCATAAGCATAGGCTCTTTTCCAAGCATTGTTTAAATTCTTACAGATACTGAAGCTAAATAAAAAGGAATACAATACAGAAGTATTCCAAGTTGGGACTGTGGCGTTCACCCACACTTCGGATTGGCATAGAAGGTGTTAAAAGGAAATAACCAGTAAGAACCTTGAGGGGGCGGAGTTATGTTGGCTATATAAACCCCTCCCGGGGAAGGAAGGGGGTTCTTAGTTCTTTAGGTCTTGGGTTCTTTGGGTCTGGGGTTCGTTAGTCTTTGGTTCTTTAGCCTTTAGGCTTGTCGTTGGTCTTTAGCTAGGGGGCTTGTTGTGGGTATTGAGAGCCTGGTAGAAGGGTGGCAAGGGAAGGAGTAGGAGCAGGGATGGGAGAAATCGTTGGGCACTGTTGTTAACAAGAACACAACCAAGAAAGTACTGTTTATTCAGAAACCACATGCGTATGTACTAAACTTCAAATAAAACAGTTTTGTTCCAATATTCTCCTTGACTGAACTGAGTGAAGTAAATACCAGACAAACTGGTTGGTGGCAGCGGTTAAGTAATAAAGTGGTGAGTGCAGGTATCAACGGACCGTTAAACGTCTGGGGGACCTGTGCAGGTTGAGCGAACCGCCACAAGTGGTGGCTCAGCGGTGGGATCAAAAAAGTCCAGTGACTGGAAAGAGAGGAGCAATACACCTGGAAGGGGGAGAGGATAAATCTAGAAAGGATATTATCCCGTCCTAGGGTGTAATTGTGGAGACTCTTGATCACCGTGAGGCTGAGAAAGAATTAAGAACTGGTGATCTCAAAAATTATTCTGGCAGAAAGGTTTAAGTTGTGGTCGGGGCAAAGTACGCTGGAATAGGTTAGAGAAAGAACCTTAGGCGTGACTTTGAGACCATAGTCTTGGAGAACCTAGCCCAGAAAACAGACAGAGAAAAACGTTCTTTTCTTTAATAGACTGTTTGAACTCCTATTTTTAAGAAAATGCCACCCAAAAAGACTAAGAACCCGGTGAGGGAATCACCTATAGAAAGTGCTGAAGAGGAAAATGGGGACCTGCAAGGGGAACCAGGCTCTATTGAAACCACACCTGCGGGAGAGAGTCCTAAAATCTCTGAGAGTTTTGAAAAGTGGAAACTAGAGCAGGAATATAAATTGAGACAGATGGAAATTACATTAAAAGCTGAGCAGGAAAAAGAAAAATTAAAAGCTGAGCAGGAAAGGAAAAAATTAGAAGCAGAGAAAGAGGAGCGAATGAGGGAAAAAGAAATGCAGTTTCAATTGGAGATGAGGAGATTGGAAGTGACTGCAATAAAAAAGCAGAATAACAGTAACAATACCAATGGGCAAACACTTGTGAAAATAGAGTTAACACGTTTCCCAGAATATAAAGAAAGATACCCCACAAGCATTGCAGCAGCTCCAAGGTTAGGAGATGAGATTAATGAAATCCGAGACTATGTGTATGATGGACCCATATATGGGGGGAGGAAGTGGGAGAACAATAAAAATAAGACTGAACAACATCGAGGAAAATTTACCTCAGACTCCAATACGGGAAATTACTCCTCAGAGAAGGGGCCCAATGAAAAGACATCCCTACAATCAGGGAGTGCTGAGGGAAAACTTAATAAACCCAACAAGACAGATCCTCCTGAAATCTTTTGTGGGAAATGTGGGAAAAGGGAACATCGGAGGGATGAATGTTGTCAAGGAAAAGAGAAAATAAAAAGTCCCACAACTACAAATAAAACATTTTGTGTCCAGGCTGTAGAGCAGGGCCCAACTGACTCGGTTGTCGTGGCAACCAACTGGAATACAGTTGAGCAGGGGCCTAAGGAGGTAGCTGAGGCCAAGGTGCTACATTGTAATACAATCCAACATGATGGACACCTATTACAAAGTGCTGGGGAAAACATTTGGGTAGAGGGGAAAAAATATCATGGGCTGAAGGATATGGGCTCACAAATCACAATCCTTCACCCCGATATAGTAAAATCAGAGGCCATCATTCCCGGGAAGACTATAAGAATAAAGGGAATTTTCAAACCTCCTGAGGTACTACCGATGGCAAAAGTTGATATTGGATATCAGAGTTGGTCAGGACAGTGGGAAGTAGCGATCTCTGAAGAGATTCCCACTGCAGTTCTTATTGGTTGGGATTTAGTAGAACATGTGCGGAGTGCTTTTATAGTCACCAGAGCACAAGGGAAGTTATTGTTGCACAGGCCTGAACAAAGTGATACAGTTGCTGTAACCACTAAGGAAGGAGAGCAGCTGGGGGGAAGGGTGTCTATGGAAACAAGAGACGCTTCTTTATTTCCCCTGACTAATAGTCAAGCCTCAAGCTTTATGGAAAAACAAAAGGAGGATTTAGAATTAAAACCCTATTTTGAGGCGGCAGAGGTAAATAAAACCTTAACTCCTGAGAGCCCAGAACGATTTAAGTTGGACCAAGGCTTATTATATAGAGAAGTTCTTATCAACCCAGCAAGGGGTGGAGGTGAGATACAACCACGATTGGTGGTTCCAACTGAATATAGGGGCAAGATCCTGCAAAACACACACAACAGTGTGTTTAGTGCACCCATGGGGATTAATATCACAAAATACCTGACATTCAGGATGGACGATGAAATCCGTAGTGTCCAACTGAATGCATCAAAGTCAGTCAAGTCACTAAACCTTCAACCCAATCTAGACTATAGTAGTCATGTTGTTAAAAAAGCCCGTGAAATTGGTAAAGGAGGGTATACCTGCAATGTGATCAGTGACCTATCTGTGAGATCAGTTAGAACAACTAGTCATATTTATGATAAACCATTCAGCAATTGGAAATATAGAAAGAAAAACGTCCTGGAAGTTATAGCTGGCATGGTGTCCCACCAACTTTCTATGAAAGTGAAAGTGTTTCCTACACTAGAGATTGTGTGGTGGGAAGATAAGAACCCTGCTGCTTATGCAACACAAATAAATGTCCAAGATAAACGTGGTTACACAGCATTAATGTGGCCACCACAGCAAAGACATAAAAAAGTAGTCTTCAAATGGCTCAAAGTGGGAACTGATAAATCAATACAGACCAAAGATGGACTGACAGCAAGGGAGATTGCTATGAGCAATAAGCAATCAGAGCTTTTTAGCCTACTTTCATTGAGTGATCACGCTTGTATAGAAAGCTTCAGCAAGCTGACTAAAGAAAAGAAGCTATCCATAAACTTATGAAAACAGTTCCCAGTACATTTAAAAGCCAGACAACCAGTTCGTATGCAGCTGTTGAGGACATGGAGATGTGTGTACAAGGCCTCGAGCTTGAACCCTTAACAGAGATCCTGAAGGAGGGAGAAGTTGGTCCAAGAGAGCTTTTGACCCTGAGAAACAAGGATTTTACACAGCTTGGAATCCACAATCGTAACAGATGCATCGAGTGCAGGGATCGGAGGTGGACTGTGTCATACGGCAGAGAAAAGACTGGTGCCAGAGAAAGATTCTTCTTACAGCGTTTAAGGACACTAAGGAGTGTGAAAGTTCCCTTAACATCGTTGCCGATGCCCTATCCAGGAGACCGGAAATGGAAGAAGAAGAGTGAACTACTGAAAATAACCGTAGTAAAATTGTATATATGTTGTTTGGGGGGTGGACATCCATGAATAATGAGGTATGTTTATGTGTAGCAACTGACAGTTGATCAGGAGGTCACTTGGCAAAGTGAACCCTCCTGAATCAAACTTTCTAAAGGGGGGAGGTATGTGGCGTTCACCCACACTTCGGATTGGCATAGAAGGTGTTAAAAGGAAATAACCAGTAAGAACCTTGAGGGGGCGGAGTTATGTTGGCTATATAAACCCCTCCCGGGGAAGGAAGGGGGTTCTTAGTTCTTTAGGTCTTGGGTTCTTTGGGTCTGGGGTTTGTTAGTCTTTGGTTCTTTAGCCTTTAGGCTTGTCGTTGGTCTTTAGCTAGGGGGCTTGTTGTGGGTATTGAGAGCCTGGTAGAAGGGTGGCAAGGGAAGGAGTAGGAGCAGGGATGGGAGAAATCGTTGGGCACTGTTGTTAACAAGAACACAACCAAGAAAGTACTGTTTATTCAGAAACCACATGCGTATGTACTAAACTTCAAATAAAACAGTTTTGTTCCAATATTCTCCTTGACTGAACTGAGTGAAGTAAATACCAGACAAACTGGTTGGTGGCAGCGGTTAAGTAATAAAGTGGTGAGTGCAGGTATCAACGGACCGTTAAACGTCTGGGGGACCTGTGCAGGTTGAGCGAACCGCCACAGGGACAAATCATGAATTTTACTTACACTATGATAACATTCCATTAGCATCCCACAATTATTGGTTGCCACTGTTTTACTGTGGAATGTTTTACCTAACAGGAAGAAATGGATTACTTAAAACACACACACACACACCCCGAGTTGCATCTTAGGCCACCCAAGACTGAGGATGTTTAAAGACATTGTGTTCTTTCCCTTATTCTTCAAAGATGGACAAAGCAGTTTGCAGACTAGTAGCAGTCTTCTCCCCCACCCCAAAGACCACTCAGCTATGTTGTTCTAATTATTCCTGATAATTACACAAATTCCTAAGAAATGTAGAACCTATTACCTTTTCTTAGTTTCACATGCAACAATACTGTAAGGATACTTGAGGAATTCAGTCTTTGGAAACACCAAAGGATGGCAAACCTGTGGCCCCCGAGATGTTGATGAACTACAACTCCCATAATCTCTGACAGCCAACGATTCTGATTGAGGCTCATGGGAGTTGGAGTCCATCGACACCTGAAAGGCCACTCAGGTTCCCCTATCACCATATGCTTTTCATAGGTAAGTTCTCACTCCAGTAGCTAAGCAAACTTTGAGTTACAAAATCTGTGAGATCACCCATAAGGAACATAGAGTTGTACCCAGTGCTAGTCATATACAGAGCAAACATAGCTAACTTTGGTCCATTAATTTAAGTGGGTGTACTCTGAGTAAAAGTTAGTGGGATGCAACCGGTAACCTGAATTGCAAGTTAGTGAGTAAAAGTTAGTGGGATGCAACTGACAACCTGACAGATATCGTGTGGACAATAGGAATCTAATTGTTTGAGAGAAAGTTCATTTTAAAAAACACCTTATAGTGCAATACTAGTCTTGTCTACTCAGAAACAAATCCTATTGAATTCATGTCCAGATAAGGGGGATTGGGATTTCAGCCTTAGTTTACAGTGGTACCTCAGGTTAAGAACTTAATTCGTCCTGGAGGTCTCTTCTTAACCTGAAACTGTTCTTAACCTGAAGCACTACTTTAGCTAATGGGACCTCCCGCTGCCGCTGCACCACCAGAACACGATTTCGATTCTTATCCTGAAGCAAAGTTCTTAACCTGAAGCGCTATTTCTGGGTTAGCAGAGTTTGTAACCTGAAGCGTATGTAACCTGAAGCGTCTGTAACCTGAGGTACCACTGTACTTTTAACATATCAAGCAATATTTATATAACAAGATACGCTATGAGAGCACAGAACATATGCAAAACTCAGTACCGAGGAGTTGCAATAAGCAAAACCACATTTTCAAAGCTATCTAAGGATTCTTAAGGAGCTATCCCTTCTTATCAAAATGATTTCACTGACTCTGTCCCAAAGGAGAAGGAACAAACTAAGATGATAAGGGGTCAATGTGTTAAAGGACTCCTTATTTTTTTCTGAATTAGTTTTAAATATTTATACTCATACAAGTCAATAATATTTTTTTAAACAATAGCTTGGATCATCACTCTTAAATAATGAGCTATCCCAGCTCTAGTTTCATCATCTACATGTCAGTATTTTATAAACAACGGGTTTCCACTAAGGCTCAATACAAAACCAATTGACTTTAGGTCAGGTTTGAATTCCCTACCTGTGACCCCTGATAGTATAACTGCTTTGAAGCTGCCAAAATGTTTTGCACTACATGTTCATCTTCTCATGTTAGCTAACAAAGTTAACAATACTAGCTTAACCAAAGTTCCCCCCCCCCCTTAAAAAAGACTCTTCTGGAGACAGACAGCAATAAAGCAACTAAAATGCAGATGAGCCAGTAAGTAAAATAATAATTAGAAAACACTGAGCTAAGAGGAAATAGCTAGCAGAAAAGGAGGGGGTAGGGGAGAGAAAGCTTAATATCAGGGTGAATATAGAAATCCAATTATAAAGCAAATATCACCAGGCAGGCTATATAAGCAACATGAATTTGCAAAGATTTTAAACTAAGTGAAATTATGTTTGAATCACTAGAGCAGAGACATCGGAGATCAGAGCTAATCTATTTTTCTCTAATATCCATGACTCCCTCCCTCTTGTCCTATACAAAAGGACTTGATCCCCATCTCTAATGTGAAGATCTGAACTTAGCTATCCATGAGATTTTGCATTTTGTCGAGTATTGCACCATGCTTCTTGGAAGTTTTTTGTGTGCATGTTATTTAAATGTCTATTTTGAGAGAAAATGGGTTTCCCATCCTTCAAAATGTTATTGTCTCTGGTTAAGCCACAAGTAAAACTTCTGTCCCCAGTTCTTGTGCGCACACATTCTGTGGTATATACTGTTATCTTTGTATATTTTTACACTTACCAAGGCTGCAATCCTAAGTCTGCTTATCTGAAAGTCCCATGGAATTTAATAGACATCCTTCTGAGTAGGCATGGTTAGGGTGGCATGTTAGAAGTATACACACATACATCACACTCGCACACGCCCCTCTCTAGTTGTGTGAAAGTAAAAACCTGAATGTAGAATCTGCGTCCTTGCATACATCCCATTTTCGGGGAAGACTTCATCACCCACACTGTAGGTTGCTGCCTGCCCCCCAGGTCAAGATGCACTGCAAAAATGATGGCATCATGGAAACCAAGGAGAACGCTGATTCTCAACTTGTTGTTTTCCCTCCATTTAGCTTGCATCGGAATCCAAATTGTCTCTGGTTAGTCCCTTGAAAAAATTGATTTGCTTACCTTGTCTGCAGTTTGAAAGAAAGGAACTGTAAAACATGAGTCCTGATGTGGATGCCCAGCTGTTGGGAGAAACAAAGTTAACCGTGAGTAAATACTGTATGTGCTCTTTTTTTAAAAAAAGTTTTAAACTCCACTTTTTAATGCATTTTAGGGCAGCTTTATTTATTTAAACATTAAATTATTTAAACATAAAAGGGTATGTAAACATTTGCAATACAAGAGAGAGAGAATGCTGGGATGTGAACATGGGAAGCCGGGGTCAATATCCAGCTTATGCATGAACTCATTAGATGTCTACAGGCCATTTATTTTAAAGCAACCATAAACCACTTAATATACTGTATATTTTAAAATAAATAAATTTCTTAAGTGGTGAGCCTCAGACAGGTGTATTTCCCAGTCCTACCTGGAGATGTCAGGAACTGAACCTGACTCCTCCTGCACGTAAAACAGTTGCCCAGTCACTGTGCTGCCGAAACTGCAACCCTGCACCAGATCTTGACCATTATCACAAAGTGCGTGCCAAGCTACATAAATAATGGCATCTGCATAATACTTACTACAGAATTATACTAGTGACATGCTGACCAAATCAGAGTACCGGTATTTCTTCTTTTAAAAACCCAATGGGACAGTCATAGCATTTAGCCCTCGCAAGCTGTCATGGACAGCATTTGTTAAGGCACGAGGCTTGCAGATTGGCAGAAATAATGTCATTCACTCCCAATGAAAAAGTATAAAGGAACTGAAATCTTGCATTTGCAACAAAGCCCAGTCACAAAAGACTGTATTCACAATTCGACCTTTTTACTCCAATGTGGCACATCAAAGCAAGAAGCACATAGATAACATTAACATATTTACTGTGAGGTGTTTTGGATTATGGAACAGGACTAGAGGTTTATAGAACAATTATGAAATATTTGGCCATAAAATTAATCCAGACTCCAGAAATGTGAGGCTAGTCAGAATATGAGTGGCTCCTATTTAGGCTAAATAGGCAGGTTAAGTAAAATGATGATAAATGTCTAGATATTATGCAGAAGCCTTATCGCATATTGTTTCATTGTAAGTATCTGGTATGCTTAGAAATCTTTCAGAGAAAGTTTCTAGGAAATGAGCCAAGTATAACTTAGTATGGAGCATAACAAGAAGGGGAGTTTGGGAGTGCCTTGAGATAAGATCTTTATAACAGAGAAGTCAAAGCTTTTAAGGGAATAAATTATTTAATGACTTTGAATTCAGTATAAAAGTTTGACTGAGAGCCTTTTGGATGAAGAGACTTTATTCCACAGGTCAGAATAATGCAAGAGGACCACACAGCACAAGAGCTCTGGGTTTTTCTTTTTTTTTTACATCTACCAAAGAAAACAACAACAAAACTTTCCAAGCCCTTTTAACCTTTGCTTGATTTTTTATTTAATTAAAATAATTTCTACCTTACTTTTTGCCCCGAAAGGCTGGTTCCAGATGAAAAAACACTAGAATAAAATTAAAATGTTGAGATAAAAGAAATACTGTATCTCAGTCAGTATTCGGTAGGGCTGTTAGGGTCAGGGGTTTTTGTTGTTTTTTTAAAAAAACCTCTTCACAACAGGAGTTGAAGGCAGATTAAAAGAACATTTATGCCATCCAAAGAAGTGGGAAAATAAAACCTCTTTTGGAAAGGAGCTGGACAAGCTGGTCCTGCTGCCAAAATGAGCTATTCTAATGTCCCCCAACCAAGCACATCAGTGAAGATGGTGGAACATGGAACAGATCTACAGGTGCTTAATCCATGCAGGAAGAGAGGGTATTTCAGAAAGCCTGGCCCCAAAGCCATTTAGGACTCTTTAGGTAGCAAACACCACTTTGAATTGTGAACTGAAATTAATCGGAACCAGAGCTAATGAAAAAGAACTGATATAATATATGCATCCTAAGCAGTGAACACCAAAACTACACTAGATGCTACATTTTTAATAGCTCTTTGTAACTCTCTTCAAGGAAAGCCCCAAACAGAGTGCATTTCAGTAGTCCAGCCTAGATTTAAACAGGAGTGATACAACAGCCAGAACTACATGACCCAGACCTACTATTCAAAAAGCACTTGAGTCTTGTCTGGATTAAACTTCAGTTTATTAGCTCATATTCAGTCCGTTGAGCCCAGATAACAGTTCAGGATTACCACAGCAATAGAGATGATAGATAGATAGATAGATAGATAGATAGACAGAGAAAGATTGATATGGGTATCACCTATGTATTGATGATACCCAACTCCCAATCACCAGACGACTCTTCCGTCAGTGGTTTCATGCAGACAATAAAAAAGTTTGGGGACAAAACAGAACCCCATGGAACCACGTAAGTGAAAGAACTAATGTTCACGATATTTGGACTCTTTGTCCTGTGGTCACTTCAACATGACCATACTGAAGCTTAGTTCCCTACAAGCTAACACAGAGATTTATTCCCATTGCTGATATGGCAATGGAACTGCTCTCATTTCTAAGCAGAATGAATTGCTTGGACTGTTGGTAGGGAAAGACTGTTAACTATCCCATAAGAGATGCATGACTGCACACTCATGTGGTACAGGAATAGACCTAACAGTTGCAGAAAGAACCTGAGGGCCCCGGCTCTGCCCACAGACACCAGCTGAAATAGATAATTCACAGGGCTTTAATCCACACACCTTTTTTTGTAGCATGAAACAAGGACTCCCCACCCCCACCACTTCATGATGACTCTTCCTGGTTCAGACCAAGTACCCATCTAGCACAACATTCTGCTTCCTCTAGTAGCCAAGCAAACACTTCCAGGATCGCAACAAGTAAAGCTTGTAGGTGGGTCCACCATCCCTTTCAGAGATGTACAGAAATCTGTGAACATGGAAACCTCACTGGCATAGGCAATGGCATGGTTAATGGAGGATTGGGCTAATTCATTTTTAGAAAGGGTGTAGGAGACAGTGGTCTTCACTATGTCTTGTGGATGTACTAACTGCTTCAGAGTGGTACAGAGTGGAGACCATGCCAGGGTCAGCATACCTCAGTGCAACAACAAAATGTCAGTGTGCCTTGATCTACAGTGGTCATATTGGTATTGGAAGGGCTGTAATAAAGCCAGTGCAGACTCTTGTGCATTACTACTGCTTTTCCAGTCCAAATCAAGAAGCAAATCTTATCAGTTGCAGTCTTAAACAGCCTTTGCTACAAAAAAAGCAAGTTGTCTTTCTATAAGGACCGAGACTACAGGAGCACGACTTCACCTGTGACAGCAAGACCCTGAAATAGTGCACATTGTCATTGCCACTGAAAACTGAACCAGAACCATAACACTTTTTTCATAATGTACATTTCGTACTTTAAAAAATTTACCATGCACAATCTAAAACAGGCATAGGCAAACCTGACCCTCCAGATGTTTGGGGACTACAATTCCCATCATCCCTGACCACTGGTCCTGTTAGCTAGGGATTATGGCAGTTGTAGGCCGAAAACATCTGGAGGGCAGAGTTTGCCTATGCCGGATCTAAAACAACCAGTTGCAGAACTATGATGACCAATGACAACAAGGGAGGGCAATAGCCCCAGAGCAATAAAGGTTCTAGGAAGGCACACATAAGATTTATGGACCCAATGAAGTATCCATTTTAGCTTCTTCAGGGTTGGGGGAATGTAATAAATGTAGCTACACAAAAGACCACGATGCCTAATGAATGCTATGTGTGTATTAAAAGCCATTTAACCAAATAATCTCCCTCTGAAGAAAGGCTTCAAAGCCCAAGTTTTGCTGGGACATTGAACCAATTAAGTAAATCTTGTGTGCACTTCCTAGAACACTCTGTGCAACTTTGGTGACACATGGCATCATCTGGAAGTCACTGTCCCCTTCTCATGTCTGAAAAATGGCTGGGAATCATCACACATATATGCTGGCAGCACGGCTACTGTTTGATTTCCAAGCCTTGTGGGAACCTCCCTCCAGTGTTACGTGCTTGGATGATTGGTGCTGGAATGGTTCTGTCACGTTAAAGCTGCCCCCTTTGATTTTAAGGATGTGTCTTTGGCATTGTTATAACTGACCTGAACCACTTGGGCAGCCACCATACAAGCAACTATACAGACAGATGGAGATGATTATGTGGTCAGAGATCATCATAGTGCCAATGCAGTGTAAGATTTGTTGGGTGTGGTTTCCTTCACCCTCTGTTTTTCCATTCCTGCTCCCACTCTGAGTGGCCTGGATGGGAATTGCAGCAATACACATGATTTTTAGAAACTGGAGGGCACGGATGGAGAATCTGCAGCCTGCCATACATTGCTGAACTCCAACTCCCATCAGCTCCAGCCACCACAGCCAAAGGTCATGGATAATAGGATCTATAGTCCACCAACATCTGGAGGACCACACGTTTCCCATCCCTGTAAGTGACTTAAGCCTTTTTCACACATTATGAAGAAGGCTCCACATGATTAAGGGGAACGTGTGAAGAAGGAAAGTCTATGCATGTAGGCTTCCCCACTTCATGCATGGTTAAGGTTGGGGTGAGGCATTGGGAGTTCCTTATGTTAGGAGCTGGGCCTGTGGTACAATCCCATTTCCTCTTCATTCTGTGAAGGTTCCTTCACATGCTCAGACAGCAGAGCATGAGACTTTTAATTTCAGGGTCATGGGTTTGAGCCTCACATTGGGCAAAAGATTCCTGCATTTGCAGGGGATTAGTCTAGATCAGGGGTGTGGCCTATGGGCCTTCTCAATCTGGCCCGCGGACCGTCCAGGAATCAGCGTGTTTTTACATGAGTAGAATGTGTCCTTTTATTAAAAAGGCATCTCTGGGTTATTTGTGGGGCATAGGAATTCATATTTTTTTCCAAAATATAGTCTGGCCCACCACATGGTCTGAGGGACGGTGGACCGGCCCACGGCTGAAAAAGGTTGCTGATCCCTGGTCTAGATGGCCTTTGTGGTCTCTTCCAGCTCTATGATTCTATGATTCTATGAAAACGTGAAGATGGCTTTACTGTAACAGCATACTAAAGACAGAACTGGAAAAATCTAAAATAGATTTATTAAAAGCTTCCAACAACTCTGTGCCTTGTTATACCTGAATAAATTCCACTGAAATCTTAATGATTACATCTTAACAATTTGCTTTTCATGGCCATTGGAAGCAGAAATCTACATTTCTCTTTTTTGTGACATCACTGTCCTACAGTTTGGGATTGACTTGTCTCCAAGTTCTCCAGTCAACTAGGAGAGGTGACAATGATGGAAGAGGAGCTAATTGTGTTTTGGACAGTTGGACTTCTATCTTGATCAGTATCCTAGGCTTTAATCCCACTCTAATATCAGGCATTCCTCATTTATTTTTAATTTGGGGTGAAGGAACCCCACAGGGTGATCACACATTAAGGTTACAATCCTATACACATGTATTTGGGAGATATAATCTTGCTGAACTCACTAGGGATGACTTCCAAGTAAACATAAAATATGTAAGGGGCAGTTACAGGTAGGTAGCCGTGTTGGTCTGCCGTAGTAAAAAAATAATAAAAAAAAATCCTTCCAGTATCACCTTAGAGACCAACTAAGTTTGTTCTTGGTATGAGCTTTCGTGTGCATGCACACTTCTTCAGATACACTGAAACAGAAGTCACCAGACCCTTATATGTAGTGAGAGAGTGAGGAGGGGTATTACTCAGAAGGGTGGTGGGAATGGGCGATTGGCTGATGGGTGTGGAAAACCTGTTGATGACTGTTAACGACTGCAATTAGTCTAAAGGAAAAAACAAGGGGTGAGATGACTAAAGATAGCTTTGTCATGTATAATGAGATAAGAATCCAATGTCTTTGTTTAGACCAGGTCTCTCCATGGTTTTAAGTTTGGTAATGAGTTGCAATTCAGCAACTTCTCTTTCCAGTCTATTTCTGAAATTCCTTTGTATTAAGACAGCTACTTTGAGATCTTGTATAGAATGCCCTGGGAGATTGAAGTGTTCTCCTACTGGTTTCTCTGTCTTGTGATTCCTGATATCAGATTTATGTCCATTTATCCTTTGGCATAGGGTTTGGCCTGTTTATCCAATATAGAGAGCTGAAGGGCACTGTTGGCATTTGATTGCATACACAATGTTAGAAGATGAGCAATTAAATAGTCCTGAGATGGTATGTTTGATGTTGTTGGGGCCAGTAATGGTGTTGTCTGGGTTTATGTGGCAGCAAAGTTGGCATCTGGGTTCACTTTGCGCTTACTGAATTTTGCACTTAATGACTCCAAGGAGGCCAAGCATGTAAGCCAAGCTTATACAGCCTTGATTTCCATGACTAGGTTAAAAAAAAAATGATTGACAGTTCTGAATTAAGTCATCTCTTAAATAGCTCCAATAATCCATGATCCTATACAAAAATGCTGAAGATAAGAAAAGAGTAATCATCCAGCCCTATAAAGAATAGAGATTTGAAGCCACCTGCAGATATACTGCTGGGAAACAAAGTCATTTCCTGCCTGCAGAGCAGCAGCTAACATTGGCGTAAATAAAAAAAATAGCTCCTGGACGCAAGTGGATGTCAAACAAGCTGTGGAAGAATGAGCAAAGACACTTTAAAAAACCCCAAAAGACTGGCTTTACCTTAACATCCAAACTTATTGTGTCCAAATCAAACCTCAAACATATTCACGCTGACACAAGTCCTATAGAAACCGACTGAAATTTGACCATGAAAGCACTTACTGACTGACGTGTTTTCATTTCTGCCAATGCATTTACACATATTACTGCTAGGACCTTTCTCTCTTTTATACTAATAAGAGGAAGCAGCATATGAAGAAGAGATGGTGGTAACCGCCGATATTCTCTGAACATTAACGCCACGTCATCAAGGATTCCTTTGAAGAAGATCGTAGTATTCAGATTAAAACAGCAGCAGTGCAGACCTAAGACATTTTGGTGCCTAATGCAGAGCAGTAAATAGCATCCTATCCCCCCAAAGTACTCCAGACTGGTCATAGTACCCAAAGTCTTTCCAGTTATTTTAGCACTTGAAACAGAAAAGCTCTCCTGCTCCCTGGAAGTAAAAATAAAATCAATAATAAATTAAATAACCAACAACTTATTTCATAAAATTTACACACCATTTGATTTAGGGGTTTGGGGTTGTTGTTTTTTACAAAGCGATTTACAAAAACTTACCATTTTATTGATGTCTACCATTAGGCTGAGACACCCAAAATCAGCCGCCTCGGTGGCTGCCACAGTCTAATGGTAGGGCTGGCTCTGAATAGCAGAAGCCATTCAGCATCAGTGCCCCCCCCCCGCAATTAATATGACATTGCTGCTGCCAAATTCTAAGATGCTGTGATATAGCCCCTAGCCATCACAAAAGTATTCTTAGTTTGGATATTGGGTGTAAAAACTTGTGGCAACACAGGAACTGCTTTTTTGTGTTAAGGGCATCACAAATCACCAAGCAACCAGGTTTGTAGCCCTGCAAGAAGTATAAATGAACCCATCCATCTTCAAATGGAAAAATCCTTGGATGTCAAAGAGTCTTCCTTATGTTTTCAAACTCACAACCAGAACTCCAGCTTCATATGGTTGTAATAAGCCATACCTATACACATAAACACTGTATCATTTAAAAAAAAAAACTTGATACGCCTAGGCAGCTCTATGATTCTGTATTATCAAGGCTCAAAACCTTGATAATAAACCATCCAAAATCCTTTGCAATAGATGACCTAGCCAGAAGAGTATTTGAAAATCATTCAAAAATCATTCTTTCCATAGATGCCTAGCTTCCTGTAAGAGTGGTGGTTTATAATGCCTTCCATATTTGGAAATGCTGTCCTGCACCATCTCAGCATGTTTCACAATCTGTTTTCATTAGTCCTTGCCCAGAATGAAAACCCACGAAGTTCTTTAACTGGGTTCCCGATATCTGCTACTATTTCAAAGTATGGAGAGATACAAACCCATTTTCTCTCAAGTTTTTCCAGGATGAGCATGGCAACAAGCGTAATAAGAAAAGACAATATTCTGCGACAATCACAAAATCTGCTCCCCCCCCATTCTATTTATCTATTCAGATATATTCGTTTTGAAAGATGCAGTTATACATTGTTAGCAAGATTTACATAAACCAGCCTCAGCTCAAATCAAAATGCTGCAGAGCTGAGCAGGCTCACCTTACCTGGACTATGAAGTGCCAGAAAGAGTAACCCCCTGCCAAGTAATAAACTAACACACAATTAAGCCAATCTACATCAAAGCATGTTCAGCCTCTAGCAAGTCACTGCATTCCTTGCCAGTTGCCTGACAAAAAAAAATCGTAAAATAAAAATGAACTGGGTTAAAGCAAATAATGTTGCACAGTTCAGTGAAATTACATTTTTGTCTCTTGAGTGCAGGTGAGAAAGGCATCCCAGGCACACAAGTAAAAGCCAACCTTTGATCCTTCAGTTCTGCTCTTTCTGACCACAATGGTGATGCCTGCCACCATCACACATTTATATCCCAACCCTTTCTCTTAAGGGATTTGTCCCCACAACCTTTACAGGAAGGGCTGTAGCTCAGAGGTTGAGCCTTGCAGGCAGCAGGCCTTGGGTTCAACCCCTGCCATCTCCAGGCAAGGGCTGGGAGAGAGTCCCTGCCTGGAGCCCTGCAGAAGTGCTGCCAGCCAGTTTAGACATCACTGAGCTAGGTGGGACCAACTGACTGCGTTCAAGGCAGCTTCCTGTGTTCCAGAGGTTAATGTTGAGCTGCAGGAACTAAACTAGAAAGTCTCCAAGGACAGTTCATAGCCGCACTCACAAGGAGAGTCCAAAAATGCAGGCAGCTGTGTTGATTCACAGGGAACAACTATACTGACAACCCAGATGAGCCATAAGGCATGACGGCACTCTTGACAAATCATAGCTGTCAACCTTTCCCTTTTTTGCAGGAAATTCCCTTATTATAGCAGTGGGGAACAGGGTTGACAGCTATGATTGTGCATAGTTACGCGCGAGTAAACTGCCTTGAACTCAGAGGAGGTTACCCCCAAGTCCATAGGTTTGAGTTGCAAAACACAGAGCTTTCGATAGTAACATAAACAATCTTAAAAAGAAGCATTACTATTTAAACTGCTTATGTGAAGTAGAAACCCTGCCAAGAGAAAGAAACATAAGGCATCTGCTTGAATATTTTCTTCATTCCCCGTGTAATTAGTATTATTGTGAAAACTATTAGTTGTAAAAAAAGGGGGGGGATATCAGAAGGATACATTTACACAACGTCATCACATTACAATGACTTATAAAGCAGGCAGGGCAAAGATGTCAACAGCCATATTCATAATGGTACCATAAAGCAAGCAGGCTCAGAAGCAAAGGAATGGCCAGGGGCACCACCACCCTTCACTCTATATGCTAGTCTGTGACCAACTAAAACTTGAAAGCCTCATTATCACCTCATCCACATGCCAGAGCAAGGTGTTCCAGCAAGATGGTGGCATTTTGCTCCTCCTCTGCAATCCTCCTAGAAGCTACACTTGTCTGCTCTCCTGTTCCAGCTCCACTACGCCACTTCTCACAACAGCCTTGCGAGGCATCTCCAGGTAAGGTTGGGAAAGACCCTTCCTGAAACCCTGGAAAGCTGCTTTCACTCAGGACTGAGCCAGAGCAAGCAAACTTTCTGACTCGGTACAAGGCAGGCTGCTATAAACTATAATTCTAGGTTAGCTTGACAAGTAACAACTTGGCCAGAGCTACTTAGTGGTCTTCATAGCTGAGCAGTGAGTCCTGTTCCAAGTCTAACACTCTACCCACTACACCACGTTGCCTTGTGACTCGTCTGGTATGTTCTGCATTCCATAAAGAAGACACACAGAGACACACAGAGAGAAAATGGAGGCAAAAATGGATATTCCACCCAAATGGGAAGATTGTCCTGCATAGCGGCAGACCTGTCAGCCGCAGGGCTTCGCCACACACCCCACCCCACCCCACCCCCCGGAACTTTGTTTCTCTCCCCCTTGTTCTTCAGATAATCTCCCTGTGCAACATCCTAAACTCTGAACAGTTTTACAGCTGTCGAGTCGCTAATGGGAACTTCATCTGTGTGTACCCAGCACAAGTGCTGTCAGGAAGAAACCAAATGTCAACCTGAGGTATGCAGCAGTAGCCATAAATATTCCTTTGAACATTTACCATCTGGAACAGTAGATTCTGCTTCGACAGAGAGCTTGGACTAGCTGGAGGGCATTGTCTTTTCTTTTTAAAGATAGTCCCTTGTCAGGTCAAGTGATGCGAGAATAGAATTTAGATCCCTGCTCAGTTTCTCTCCCCCTCCACCTCTTGGCACCCAGAAGTTTTCAAGGACATTCATGTCACTAAGCTTGCAATCTTTCCTCACAAATTCTATCTAACTCAGCGGGACCTACTTCTGGAGTAAATATCCACAGAATCAGGTGGTAGGTCAGTTACCTAAAATGCAGCTCCACAGCAGGAAGCAATTAGACTGACACCGCTTTGTGTGTTTATATTCTTGACACCACACCACTGCGACTTGCCTTGTACCATATTGTATATCTTTGTGGAGACAAGGTGGCTAACAGAACAAGCCTCACCAGCCACATTTCTCCAGATATGAAAGGGCAGCTGGAGCTGTTCAGCCCATGGAAATTTTAACCCCCATTTGAAAGTATTCTCTTCTTCTGGGAAAGTTTCCACCTCTCCTTAGGAGCTTTGAGTGGAAGGAGGTGGAGAGAGAGAATCAAAACACTCCCATTTTAGTCATTTAACTAATTAGCAGTTTGCCAATACCCTTATTTGATACTGCTGGAGGGGTTATTTAGGAAAAATGATGCTTTCTTGGAGAGAGAGGGAGTATAACCTGTAAGCCAGCCAAGCAGACGGGGGAATGCTAAATGTATGCATTTAACTTGAAAAGTTTTAGGGGTGATGTTATCCGAAGCACCCATCCTCCATCATAACCCCCTACATTCCTCAGATCTTATTCCAGAAAGCATTAGGCAAAGTATCACTTAGAGAATCTCTCACCTGTAAAGGTTGAGGGCACTGCAAAACTCCCCCCACACCCACCCACCCATGGGAGAGAATAACCTCTCACAATTCTTACATTCCAACAAGGGATGCAAGAGTTATTGCCTATGCGTATTTATTTATTTTAAGGCTAAACATTGTTATTTGGTCACAGATTAACACAAACAACCAAAACAAAACCGGATGCCTCAAAATATATGAGAGCCAATCATATTTAACCATATCTAATCAACAAACCACACATTCTACTTAAGTTGGGAAGTAACTTGCGCCATAGGAGCCTGGAGAGCAGTTACGTCCTGATCCTCCATTTACCAAGGAAATACCATCAAGTTCAATGGGTTTACTCCCAAAGCAAGGGGCATAACATTGTGCTTTAAAGGGGGGAATCCTAACCAGCCATCCCCACATGTGGGGGTAGGAGGCATGTTGGTGAAATCAGCTTCGAGCTGTAGCCCTGAAAGTCGTCACATTAAACGCAGATTAAGGACCATTTATTTGCCCAAGTCTCTGTATGTTGTTCCTTTCCTGCAGACTTGTTTAAAAAAGAAAAAAGAAAAGCCCCTTTCAATTTAATTAACACTTCGGAGAGCCTGTTTAGAATCTATAAATAAATACAGCTAGACTTTAATGATCCGTTATGGTGATGCTACTTAGTTTTCAGCGAGTCGTAAAACTTTCACAAACAGACCTGCAAATGAATTACATCCATCTGCTCCGCGCAGCTGCGAGGGCAGCTTCTCATCTCCACAGTGCTGGGCTGTTGCTCTCAGCTTGCTGCTGCTGCTGCTGCTCGCTCTCCTCCCACCATCACCACCCTGGAAATCCAGGAGGCAGCTTTGCCAAGTCAGAGACATACCCCAACCCAGCCCAGCCCTGCATTTGCCAAAAAGGAGCCCGTCCCGGGGGGAAAACAAAAACAAAACCCCAACTACACCAGAGACCTCTCCAGAAGAAGAACCTGACTTGCCTCTCTGAACCGGCCAAAGCACAAATTCCGCCCCGCTGTCTTTCTTGGCACCCGGTTCCCGTAGATGGCAGAGTTGCGTGCGGGCGCTTTCCAAGGAGAACACCGCCAAACTTTTTTTGTTTCGATCTTTTGGTACTTGAATGATCTACTACTACTGGCAGTGGTGGTGGAGAGAGATGTAAGACCATGGCATCGCTCTAGGGCGCAACTAAAGCTTCTTTAGCGTCAGAAATTTGGGGAGGGGAGGGGAGGGGGGAATCGAAAGCGTGCACGTGGGTGTGTAAAAGACACTCCCCCGCCGCCGTCCATCCCGTCCCCCACCCCACCTTCCCTGCTGACCAGAGGCTGCTGCTGCTGCTACACCTTCTCGAGCGTGACCTCAAAGTGCATCCAGAGTGTCAGGTCTGCGAGGGAAGGCAGCCATCAAGCTCTGCCCACTGTTATCTGTCAGCTATACAATAGGAGCATTGATAAGACGGCCGCGACCGGCTTGGACCAAGTGCGCCGGGCTAGCATTCCATTCAAAAGCAGAGGAGAGAGAGAGAGAGAAAGGGTGGCTGGGAAGAGAAAGGGGCAGCACGGAGGGAATCCTCCGGTGACTTTTGTCCCTTTTACCTGGACGATCTGCCGCTTTCTGCGTAAAAAGGGACCCTCTTCCGCGCTCGCCCGCCCGCCCGCTTCCCGAGGAAAGAGCGCGCCCGCGCGCAAAGGCTGCTTCCTTTGGGCAGCCGAGGAGACCACCCCGCTCCGCCTGGGCCGCCCTCGGCTCGCCTAATCCCCACTCGAACGCGATGACACACACTAACCCCAACCATCTGTTGAAACACGTCCTCAAGCCCTCGGCGCGCCGCTGTGTCAAGACCGCGGGGCTGCCCGAGCCAATCGCCGGCGCGGGGTGGCTCCGGAGGAAGCGCCGGCGAGGCAGAGCAGGCGGCGGCGACGAAGACGGCGGCGACGCGAGGCTTCAGGTCGGAGCGCACACTTAAGCCCAGTAACCTGAGAGTTGCCGACAGAAAAAGGGCGGCTATTAAGAAATCAAGCAGCCGCAGGAGCAGGAGGCGAGGGGCGGGGTCAGCGGGGAAGGTAGAGGGGAAGGGAGGCCTCTTCGCCTCCGCCCCCTATTCTGGCTGGGGGGGGTGGTTTTGCAGGCGGGGGGCGGCGGTCTTTAGCGCGCCTCCCAACTCCTTGCATTCCCAAAGGACCCTCAGCTGTGAGTGAGACTCACGCACGGGAGAGAAATGCTAGGGGGGCGGGCACCAAAGAAAAGCACATGGCAAGGCTGTTGGGAATCTCCAAAAAAAATAAAAGCCTTTCTACTCAGCTAGAGGAAGAGATCAAAAGCTCCCGCTGGAGAACCTGAGCAAGTGCTAATGTGCGGGTCGTTTGCGCCGAAACGGAGCAATTCGCATCTTGAAATCCTAACGCCACCTTCTCGGGATGGTCTGGAGAGGGGGGGGGGGAGAGAGAGAGAGAGAGAGAGAGAGAGAGAGAGAGAGAGAAGAGACTGCGAGAAGAGCCGGACTCTTTCTCATGCTAAGGGAGGCTTTGTCCTCTTTACGCGGGTGTAGATCCGCTGAGCTGCAGGCATTTCTCCAGCGCGGATCTCTGCATGTCTGGGTCCGCTGCCTGTGCAAACAAGTGGATTGTCTTTCAAGCCGAGACGTAGCAGTGACCGAGGGGCAAAGCAGGGCGCCAGATGAAGGGTTCCTATCAGAGCCACGCATCTGTGTAGATGCCCACATTCCCAGGGGGCATCTTATGCCCAGGAAGCCCCAGCCCACTGAGCTCAGTGGAACTGAGAGTGTAGTCCGATGTGGAGCCAGCCTATTCGGAAGCCCCATTGAATTCAATAGGATTTAACACTCCCGTAAAAGTGTGCAAAGTTATTCACAAGTAAACATGCAAGAGTTCATGCTTCACTTAAGCAAGTTATCTCATTTAAACAACAACAACACACCACAACTGGCCAAATAAGGTTTAAATTATCTTGTATGATTCTCCTCGCTCTTGATCAGGTCAGAAAATCTCTCTGAATTAGAGAGATGATTTAGCAGAGGTAATTTTCCATTTAGGAGGGGCTTCTATCAACACAGATTTTACATCTGTCTGAGCTTTCCTACCTCTGTGACATCTTTCTTGTTTGTAAAGTGGACCTAATCATTAGGAGGGTGATACAAAGCAAAGGAAATACATTCTGTAACTAATAAAAAAACAAAATCCTTATTTGCATGTTCTGTCAAATAAGCAAGTGTGGAAAGAAGAAGGGAGAGAAGTCTTTTGAGTCTTTAAAGATTCATTGTAAAGTGTCTGACTTGACACTTCGTTAAATCTGCATTTCACATGAGGACAGATGTTGGATTTCTTTGAACTGGGAAAGGAAATTCTAAAAAGAGAACTGCCATTAAAAGTGCAAAGCTCCAAACTGTAGAAAGATTTGCAAATATGATCTGTTTTAAGCGATGAGTTAAAAGAAAATGATCTGAAAGCCCAGAAACACTTATTTGGTTTGCTTCGTTTTTGAAATCAATACATGTTAATGGAAGGTATGTTAGACCCACATTTCATAATAAAACATTAATTAAGAGAGGTATATTTTTGTGCCCAGTTGGTAAATGGGGAAAATAAATGCTTCCTCATTGGCTTCAAGTTCTTCCTAGAAGTGATTATATGGTGTCTGTTTCAGCCTATTAAACTGCAACCGCTTTCACAGATGCTGGTATTTACCACAATACAATTCCCTAATCTTCTCAATCCAGGTAAACAAGGAGCAGGACAATATTTTCAATGATGGTAAGTGGCAAGGCCAGCCAGTTAAGCCTATTATCCCTTGGGTATCGTAAGAATTTAAATAGTGCCAATTAATGTTACAGGGCAAACTTTGTTCTCTCTCTCTCTCTCTCTCTCTCTCTCTCTCTCTCTCTCTCTCTCTCTCCTTTATTTCTTTCCTTACCAGACTGTGGTCTTGAAAGTCTCTGGATAGCCTTGTCCATTTGGAAAACCCTGGAGGCATTCTGAGAGCTAGTTTGTTTTACATTCTCTTCAACTGTTCTCTGAGTACGAAGTAAAACCTAAGAAGCTGCAAAAGGACAGACGTAACAGTTTCACCCCTACCGTTTCGGTAACACCACATCAGAAGTGCATACTATCTGGAGATATGGGAAATCCAAAATATTGCAAACAGCTGTTAGAAAAGATAGCTAAGTACTGAATTAAGCAACAGAGACAGAACAGGTGAAAAAAGTTCACTGTTGCTTTGCATACTGAAGCACTTCAAATATGTTTTTTTTAACAGATGGTCAGCAGTTTGAGGACAGAGAAATGAAATTGTGAGTTGTCCGCAGCCAAGGGATAGGGTGTAATATAAACAGTGATGATGTAAATACAATTAAATGGTAATATTAGTAAAGTGGAAATATTGTTTCTAAATTTGCTATGGCACACGCACACTATGTTTAAGTCCTCCCCCACCCCATGATGCTGATTTTCCCTTGCTAGACCTAAGGAGTCCCTAATTTTGTTAGTTTTTAATGACAATATAAATTCAAATGTGTCCATGCAAGCATTAATGAAATACTGTACTAGCAAGCTGACGGTTGAAGGGTAGCTGGGTATGGGTATGTGCTTTAGGAATGAATGAGACCATGCATAATAAGTACAGTGGTACCTTGGGTTAAGAACTTAATTCGTTCCGGAGGTCCGTTCTTAACCTGAAAAACTGTTCTTAACCTGAAGCACCACTTTAGCTAATGGGGCCTCCTGCTGCCGCTGCACCGCCAGAGCACGATTTCTGTTCTTATCCTGAAGCAAAGTTCTTAACCTGAAGCGTTATTTCTAGGTTAGCAGAGTTTGTAACCTGAAGTGTATGTAACCTGAAGCATATGTAACCCAAGGTACCACTGTAGTCTTACTCTTCACCACCATGTTTGCTGCCTGTGGCCCTTAATATGGGTCAAGGTGATTATTTTACGCCGTGCTGCATTGGATACAGCATTTTTCTTCATACACTGCCTTCTTCCTCCACACTAGTCCCACAACATCCTCCCAGGTCTCCCCAATATTTTCAGCAGAATATATTCATATATTCAGATGCAAGTCCTAACTAGGAAAGGAAAGAGAAAACACATTTCCAGGAAGTTCAAGGATGCTTCATGAAGGCTGGAGCAGCAGGAACACATCTACCCGGCACGATGGAACTTCTCTTTGTACATAAGAGAGATTTTAGAAGATATGGGTGTATATTACTAGATCATTGATAGATAATCCTCAAGTCCCAGTAATCTAAATCAATCAAAAATTTAAAAAATTCCTTAGAGACCAACTAAGTTTGTTACTGGTATGAGCTTTCGTGTGCATGCACACTTCTTCAGATACTTCAGACCAACACAGCTACCTACCTGTAACTAAATCAATCACGTCTTCTACGTTCAGCATTCTCTTATATTCTCTATTTATTCGATTATGTTATTTATAACACCCCCCCTGAAGGCACTTCAGTAAACAAGGTCCTATATTATATGGATGGGAAAGCTGATATACACACAATTTTGTAAATCTGTTTGGTTTTTTTAAAGAAATGATGCTATTTTCTTAAGAATTAAATTAGAAACATTCAGTTCCACAAAGGAAAGGCTTCCTGTAACATTTAAGCTGTTCTAATGAATGCCATTTTGGGGAGAATTTAGGAGAATTTCAATTTCCCAGATGCTGTTGTACTTTTTTTAAAAAAAACTGCTCATCTCTTATAATCTGTAATATATGTAATATTATAATCTGTAATATAATCCCACTCCCTATTTGCTGACTTCTTGCCCATTCCTCTTATGCTTTAGATGATTACAAAACTCCAACTTTAGTTCAGTAATCAACTAAAGCATGAGAGAAAGTATCAGTTCCCCTTAAATTTAGGAAGAGTCATGGATCCATAAAAATCAATTTAAATGAGGTCCTTCCACTGTCAATAGTGTGTGAATACTGCATCTTTGCATGCTCTTGCATTTACTATGGAACCAGGATTGCCCCTACCATTAGACAGAGTAAAGCAGTTGCCTTAGGTGGGAAAGGCTGCAAGGTGATGGGTGGTGGTGAGAATTTAGAGCACAGAGTTCACCTAAGGTAGCCCAAAATCTTAGGGCAGTGGTTCTCAAAGGGTGTGACATGCCACACTGGTGTGTCAGGAGATTTCAAGGCCATTCAAGGAAATATTAAACATTTCAGTGTAATATAGTATAGTATTAATTTTATTTATTTATTTGCAGAATGTGGATGTATATCTTTTCAAAATCTTTTCTGTTTGTTTCCCAATGCATTTCTTATCAATAAAAAGTTTGTTGTGGTGTAAGCAAATTTTTATTCTGAAAATATGGCCGAGAGAAAAAAAGTCTGAGAAACATTGTCTTAGGACGACCCTGTATGGAACATGGCTCAGCTTTCCAGGCCTGAAAAAGAGCTCTGAGAATCTTGAAAGGTGGTTTGATCTCTCAACACATATTTGCACATTATATCCGAACGCTGGGTTTTTGTCCTGTGAAGCTCATGTGAGGAATTGTTTTAGCAGTCTGCTCTGCTCAAACTACCCACCATAAATGCTAAAAGGAAAATGGAAATCCTAGCTAGGTCAGAATGACCTTGTTGAGATAAGATTTAGAACCAAATAAATAATGTGCCGCTGAAAAGAAAATCAGACATGCAAGATTCATTGTTGGCAAATTCAGTGTTGTAAAATGCTCACTTTTCTCCTCGTTCCCACAGTTAACGTCTTACAGTAACCAACAGATCTTTGTAAGGAAGTGTGTTAAACGTCCCTCATCTTGGTTCACTTCCAGATCTGTATTCTGATTAGTTCGCACAAAGTTTGCAAGGAAGCTATACTGAATCCACTGTTTACTGAGCATTCACTCTGATTTGTTTACTGGGACATTATAGGAGTCACTTAAAGTTGGCTTGTTGTTGCAGAAGAGCACCAAGATTGACTTTAATTGTGCAACCTGAATTTGCCAATATACCATAGAATCCTAACCACAAAATACCAACTGTCTGGATGTGCCTTTGATCTAAAATGAATTTCCTACTTTCCCCTCCTCTTCCTTGCACCAGCGTAGGAACAACTATGCAGATGCAGTTTCAAATCTATCTATTTAGCTATTCTTCCTTTAGTTTTCCTTATTAATAAATATGTCCTATGACCCACAGCTGCAAATGGTGCTGAGGTCTACAATGTTGAATCAAGTGTCAGAATGAAAACAAGCGAGGAGGTCAACAGGTCATAATAAATGGCACTGACCACAAGCCTTTAGATATCACTGTTTCCAGCTACATACAGCCTGGCGAGAAGGTTAAAGGGGAACTGCAATGGTTGTCAATCCTATTTTTGTCTTTGGCCTTAAGCATCATCTATCAACAACACATGTGTTTTTTAGTTGCTTCAAGCTTTCTGCCTTGCATAGGGAATTGCTAGTAGTGGTTCAGGGCCCAGGGCAAGGTCTGAGGGCAACTAAGCAGGTGTAAGCCACGGCACTGCCTGGATCAGACACACCATTTGGCAACTCTTTGTACACTGCTTTGAGGTCCTCAAAGTAAACGGTTGGATATGAATATAGCAAATAAGTTGGCTTCTTAGTATGCCTATGCAATCCAAAATGAACAGGAATTTTGTCTCCTGCTCCCAAGAGAAAGTGTCAGATAAGAATATGAAATGTCAAATAACAAGCTTGTTCTGTACATGTCTACTCAGAAGTAAGCACCACTGCATTCAATGGGGCTTACTCCCACATTGATGTATACAGGATTGCAGCCTTCCAGACCAGAGCATAGTGCTATACATGTTTACTCAGAGGTAAGTCCCACTGTAAGCTATGGGGCTTAGTACTTTGGGCTGCAATCCTAATGAAGTCTACTCAGAAGTAAGTCCTATGGAATTCGGTGGGGCTTTCTCTTAGGTTTGGATCTTTCCTTGGGGTTTACTCCCGATGCCTTTCTCATGAATGAGCATGGCTGCAAGGCAGCCAAGATTTAGGGTGAGAATTCTTCTCCTAGATGGGCTACTTTCCTTACAGTGTACAGGTACAGTGGTACCTCGGGTTGCATATGCTTCAGGTTACAGACTCCGCTAACCCAGAAATAAAGCTTCAGGTTAAGAACTTTGCTTCAGGATAAGAACAGAAATCGGGCTCTGGCAGCGCAGCAGCAGTGGGAGGCCCCATTGGCTAAAGTGGTGCTTCAGGTTAAGAACAGTTTCAGGTTAAGAACGGACCTCCAGAATGAATTAAGTACGTAACCAGAGGTACCACTGTACTGTGAAACAGGCAGAACAGCTAGAACACAAGTACCGGTAAATGTAGTGTTCTATGAAAAATGCGTAAGAGCAAATAATTAGGCCTACTTTGTGGCAGTGAAGATGACAAAGCTATCCCATTTCTCTGCTGCCATTGTGTCCACAGGTAACCCTCCAGCAAAGCTGAAGGATTACTTAAATCAGACAAAAAGGCTGGGGGTGATAGAATACTGATGGACGACCTTTGCAGCGTGTTTTACCAGTAAAGTGGTTCATATTTATTCTGCACTTGACTGAGCTGTTAGTACAGTTTCCGTGAAGATGTCCAGAGCACTGTCTAGTCATACTGCTTGGGATAAATTTAAGTGAGGATGTGGGGATATACATTGGAAGGGTTTCAGTCAACCACCTGTATGCTTGACCCTTGACCCTTACATGCCATGAGCCCTAAAGCATTTGAGGCCCAAATACTTGACTGAAGGAGGGCTTTCCCTATATCAAGCTCCACTAGACTTAGGCTGCAGTCCCAGGCACACATTCCTTTATGTATTTATTACATTTATGTCCCACCTTTCCTCCAAGGAACTCATACAAGTGGACTACAGGCTTTTCCACATTCTCCATTTTATCCTCACGACGACTTTGTGAGGTAGGTCAGGCTAAGAGATAGTGACTGGCCTAAAGTCACTCTGTGGGCTTCATGGCTGTGGGGATTTGAAGCCTGGTTTGCCAGTCCTAGGCCCAACCACTACACCAGACTGCCCCAATGAATAAAATTATGATTTGCTGTATTTCTGAGGAAACATTGTGCTCTTATAATACCTGTATGTATTTTACCCTTAGAGCACCAAGTTTCAGATTGTCCAGGATCCCCTGCCTGCCCGCTTTCTTGTTTCTAAGTATGAAGTTAACTTTATTCAAGCTAAAAATCTGGGAGTAAGCCATACGAAACATGGCAAAACATGTGCTCTGTAGAACAGTCATTTTAAGAGTGTTAAATGTGAACAGACTAAAAACAACTGATCAGAATTAAATCGCTTCCTTTTTAGCCAGATCTCGCCATCTTCATTCCTTCCCAGCTCAGCCTGACACAAACCTGGCTCTGAACTGGAACAGAGAGATATGAGAAATCCACAAACCCCCACATAAATTTCTCTTATCAACATTCAGCTTCAACATTTTTCCCTTGAGCTCGTTTCTATTATTACACCGAGCCGAGGTACCACTTTCCTAAGAAAACAGTAACAAGGGCAACATGTCTCTGGATAGAGAGCGTGGGAATGCAGAGAGTTTAATATACCAGCTCATTTCCCTCTTCATCCAATAGCAGTGAGAGGAAATGAACACTATTCATGATGACAACTGATCGCTTAAATCCTGCAACAGTTTAGGAAGGTGATACAAGTAATGCAATCCTTTGCGTGTTGACTCAGAAGCAAGTCCAGTTTATGGCCACAGAGCTTCCTCCCAAGTAAGTGTGCTTAGAATCGCAGCCATAGGACCCAACCAGGCATGCACTAAAATGTTGCGAATCTTGTTCATCATTAACTGATTATAAGGGTGGAGCAGCAGAGTTCTCACTGTTAAGGCAACCTGCTAAGGAGGCTTATCTCTTTACTCCCCAAGCAAGATTGGAATGGAAATCAGTCTTTTCCACCCACCTATCATAACTAGGCGCCTTAGGGGGGAAAGTCCCCATTGGCACCAGTAAGGGACTTCCCAACCTACCCAAGGCTAAGCCCAATCTCCATTCCAAATCTTGGAGGAGGAACGAAGAGATATGCCTCTCCTTCCGGCATGCTGCCTTCAGAGTGAAAAATGGGCTCTCCCACCCCTGTAATTAGTTAGGGGGAAACAAGGCACAGCAGCTGCTTGCTACACATTCAAGTGCACGTCTAGCTTAGCTCTCCAAGTGCCATCTGTGATAACCCATCATATGGGGCATAATGGCCAAATGGAAATCTATACCCTGTGCAGAAGTGTCTGGATATCCCAGGTTTGCTTGTTTTAATCAACTGACAGCCCAAGGGGCAGCTGCTTTGCATGCTGGGAAAGTGGTGCTTTGGGTGAAGGCTTTAAATAATGTCCTCCTTTGCTCTGATTTAAACTATCTGTGTGGCTTCAGGAGTGGGGGGGGGGGTAGAAATATGATTCAAACCAGGGAAAGGGAGGGACAGATTAAACATCCTCTCCCAAACTGCCATTTCCCTGGTCTTCAAACAACCCCATAGGACTGCTCCTTTGTTTCTGTTTTAAATGGGAGATTGCAATCATGGTTTTCCTATTTTAAAAAAGGGGGAGAGGGGTTGAAAATGTACATGGTGGGTGGTGGTGTGCTTGTCTTCCTCACTCCCCTCCCCCACCTTGTGCATGGACGTAGCCAGGATTTATTTTGGGAGGGGCAGGCTTTATGTTGGGGAGGGCAGAACTGAGTTATCTGCAACACAATTAGTCAGTTAGTTAAGTATTTCTATTTATTTACATGATTTGGTGGTGGGGGGCAGCTGTCCCCCCCCCCTGGCTAAGCCCATGGCCTTGTGCAAAATGATACAGAGCAAGGAAAGAGAACCTCACATATAAGCAAAAGATGATGTGTGTTTAACAGCATTCTTTTATGCATTTCTCCTCCGGAATAAACCTATAAAAGAACTTGCTTCCAGGAAGAAGCTAACCTGGAACCAAGCCCTGCTGAACACAGTAGGACTTACTTCTGACTAACCATTATACAGCATTGCGCACTGCAACATTGTAATCCTTACATGCATTTACCTGGGAAGAAGCCCTACTGATGCATAGTAACATGACACAGTAGTGTGGCTTTTCTGATTCTGCCAGTGCACTAACTAAAAACATTAGAGGTATGAACTTTCCAATTTGTTTGTGAAGACAGGGTAAGAGAACATAAGAAA
Source organism: Lacerta agilis (assembly GCF_009819535.1). Taxonomy (NCBI): domain Eukaryota; kingdom Metazoa; phylum Chordata; class Lepidosauria; order Squamata; family Lacertidae; genus Lacerta; species Lacerta agilis. Next base: position 54,265,011 of record NC_046318.1, on the reverse strand, counting down.
AGTCTGCTGCCTCAGATCAAACTGACAGTGGCCAGTGAGGCAGCTGTGAATAGCTAAAGAAGTTGGAGTTCTTGATAGAAGCGATGCAGAAAACAGTAGAAGAACAAGAACTCAGGCCACAATGATGATTCAATTGATTCAAGTTTTTCAAGTCTCTTATGAATAGATTTATTTCTTAAAGTTTATATACCAGGTGAAATTAATGTGCCAGGACAAGGCGCTGTTTCGGTCGACCTTAAGACTTTAAGACTCTATTAGCTGAAGAAGAATCACCGAAACAGGGCCTTGTCCTGGCACATTAATTTCACCTGGTATATAAACTTCAAGAAATAAATCTATTCATAAGAGCTGTGAATAGCTGACAGTCGGGCAGGAAGGCAAGGTCACCCGCTGAACTTCATGGCTGAGTGAGGACTGGACCCAAGTCTCCCAGCTCATAGTCCAACAATCAAACCACTACACAACACTGGGTTTAGTCTCATTGAGGCCTGATTCTGCTCATGCTAATCCTCTGAAATCAATGGAATTTATTTCCATATACTGTATAAGATTGTAGCCTTGGATAGAGCTGTTTTTCTTCTTTTGGCAACATATTATTATTATTATTCTGGTCCTGTTTTTTGACCGTGTCAAAGGCATTAAGCTTGACATAATTCTGACAGACAATGAGTTCTTGTAATGAATTGTTTCCTGTCCCCCAGATAGGCTACATATGAAACCTATATTTCATACAGAGATTTTAAATCAGCAATGCCTTCCCACAAGACATGACCATGTATCAGGCTGCTATTCAAGCATTTTTAGTCATTGCTTAAAAGATAGAAGGATGCAGTACACAATGGTTTTTCCATCACTACATAACAGGGTTGTTATCTCCTTCCAGTACCTAGGGCTTGCCGATCAGAAGGCTGGCGGTTCGAATCCCTGTGACAGGGCTTGCCGATCAGAAGGCCGGCGGTTCGAATCCCTGTGACAGGGTGAGCTCCCGTTGCTCGGTCCCTGCTCCTGCCAACCTAGCAGTTTGAAAGCACATCAAAGTGCAAGTAGATAAATAGGTACTGCTGTGGCACTGCTCTGGTTTTGCCAGAAGCAGCTTAGTCATGCTGGCCACATGACCCGGAAGCTGTACGCCGGCTCCCTTGGCCAATAAAGCGAGATGAGCGCTGCAACTCCAGAGTCGTCCGCAACTGGACCTAATGGTCAGGGGTCCTTTAAGAGCACTTTTACCTTTAAGAGCACCTAGAGAGATCAATTTAGTGGGCATTTGAAAGCAAAAATCCCATACATGTCTCAGAGGTAAACCTCGTTGAATTCAATGCTATATACTCCCAGGTAACTGTGGGATTGTAGCCTACATTTCTACACAACTGTCTGCCAATATAAGCAAAAAAGAAGCCTTAATTGTGGTTTCTAAATCTACAACAGGGTGGATTTTTAAAGTCACCTAACAGTGAAATCTATACAGAGGGGTTTTGCCCAGAATTATGGGCCAAATAGAACTATCAAGGTAAGGGGGGGGAACCTATATCAGATATAGAGTAATTTTGCACCTCTTGATTATTTTAGCCTGAGACACAAAACACTGCAAACAACTTTCCCAAAGCATTTTCTGAAATCTAGGCCCTGCTAGGGGTAAACGTGCTAAGGCTGACCCTTTGAACTGTCCATTCTTTGTGGGCAAAAGTAGCACAATGCCACTACTACACACGGCTCTATTGCAATGCATCTCCAAATGAAAGATCTGCGAGAAGCAGATGGGAAGCAGCCGCATGAATGCACTCACTGATCCAATAACTCTGTTAAAACAATGTTAAATATGCTTTCTTAATAAAATGATTGGGGGTGGGGTGGGTTCTTTTAAGTATACAGAAGACTTCTGATGAACGTGGAAACTTTTTAATATACATTTAAAAAATGTTGGCAAGTGTAACTTACAGTGAACTGAAGAAAGAATTTTGACAAGCCAAAGACTTTTCTTTAAAAAATGAAAATCAACTCATTGCCAGCATTATTTCTCCAGTGGCTGGAGGCTGGGATACCCTCACTTTCCCCACTTAAAGTGTAGAAATTTATAGTGATTTTATGCAGGTTCTACAGGCTCCAATGCATGCTGGATGGATATGGTGGGTGGGTATTCTGGTGGTTATAGTCCCAAACATCTGGAAGGAGACTTGTTGGCGAAGTCTAGCATAGAGCCAGTTCTGGAGTGGGGGCCCAAGTGCCTTTGCCGGGGTGTGAAAGTCCCCACGGGTCCTAGAAAGAAGTAGCCCTACTCACAAGATCATGCTGCATTATTTTCATGGAAAGAGCCCAAACCTTGGCTTTCCCCATCAAACTGCTGCAGTGATTGGTGCCGCTGCACCAGGCAGAAGTCTTCTCTGTGCAGGGAGCCCCAAAGTATTTTTTAAGGTGAAAGGTGAAAAAGTTAAATTCAAAAGGGATCCCCCACTGCACTGAAAAGGCACAATTCATGAAGATCTTGAAGTTTACATTTCAGGACTAAGTTTCTTCTCTACCTTGCCTCAGCTCAGGCCCTCCATCCACTGCCAAGTTCTGCTCCCAGTGCCCAGTATGCAGAAGACACCGTAGTGTCAAGTTGCTGGGTCCTAGAACTGCTTCCCCTCCTCTTTATTCATTTGCCTTGACTACAACAACAACCTTTTGCCACCACCGCCACCTCCTCCATTTTATTTCTATAGTCAAGATAACACTGTTATTTAATGTGTTTAAAATGTGAAAATGCACGTGTTGAAACTGAGTATTTTTTTATCAGGATTGACAAATAATCTTGCTCTATTACACAAATAATGTAGAAGCAGTCTTAAAGTATGGAGTGGTGGGGAGAAAGGAAATATGATAAATGTTAATTGTATGCTCCACAACGGAAGTAATATACATGGCCATCTCAAGAGCCATTCTTTCCCTAAGACCATTAAGTCAAAAGTCTAAAACAACCTGCACCAATGCATTTGAGGAGCCAGCATTTCCTAGACAGGTGGGTGATGTGTTATTGTTCTGGGGGTTGTGTATCTTTTTTGTCCAGACTTTCCTTGACCCGTAAACTTAGATCCAGTTATTATTATTTTTTAAATAATTGCTTTACTCGTTTTATGATGCCTCTTTATTCTTATGCGACTGTTTTATTACTTTTGTAGTGCATATGGTTTTTTTGTATACTGCTTAGAGATTTTCAAATATTAAGCAGCTTAGAAATGTTTTTCAATAAATAAAAACAAATATTTCTGCCTTCCCTCCTCAACTGCACCACATCTCTTATTCAAAATCAAGAAGCCAATTTTTATAATGTATTGATTTCGGACTGTCCTCCCTTTATATAGAGTCCATGACTTATAGACATGCTAAAGCGGTGATCGCTCAGAGATTGGGGGATATCGCCAGACACGAGGACATAGCCCGCGTGAAACCTGGGATGTTTCTGGGGGAGCAGGTGTATTGGGCTGCACCAGCCCGTTACCTGGCAGATATCCACTTTGTGGAATATCGCAGACTTCTCACTGCGGCCAGACTGAACGTTCTTGATTCGGCGGTTTTGAGGGGAAGATTTAGAGGAGTTCCATATGATCAGAGAACGTGCCATTGTGCTTTAGGAGAGGTAGAATCTACAGAACACATTCTACTGAGTTGTCCCTTTTATAACGATTCAAGGCAGTATCTCATAGCCCCATATTTATCCCAGTTTAGCTCTCGATTAAGAGAAAGGCAGGTAGCATATCTGCTGAATAAGCCCACTGGGAAAATAGCCTTATCTGTGGCTAAATTCCTCTTCCTGGTGCTCAAGTGTCGGAAGCGCAAAATGGAATGTCTCGATGTGGGATTATCTGTATGAGGTTTACTAGTGCTGTCCTATTTTTTAATTGTGTATCCCTCTGATGTTTTTAGTTCTATAATTTTGTATTGAGAAATGTTTTTCTTCTTTCTGACTATCGGTCGAATAAAGGATTTGTACATTTGTACATAATGTATTGATTCAGGCTGGTAAATTAAAAAAAATGTTAGCTATAGGGAACTCTACCAAAGTTTTGTATCTTTTCTTCTTTCTCTCTTTTTTGAAGTTAAATAATCATTTATTAGGCAGACAACACAAATTATCACTTTGATTTCTCACTCTGCACTTGTGCCTTCAGCACCTTGACAACAATAAACTGTTCCCCAATAAGGAATGTTTGTTTGTTTCTGTCACGAACGCATTTAGCACACATGGAACCACCATAGGCTCTGCTAACATGCTTCATTGTTTTTGGACAACCTCTTAAGAACTTTAGGGCAAACAGCACGAAGTCTTCCTGAGCACACGACACATACAGACTTTGGTGGCTTTCCAATTGTCTTGGTGTACAATCCTGTTACCTGGTGTTTGGGATAGTCTGGTCTTGTTAGAGGCTGTGTTGTAGGACCATGTCCCCATGCCCCACTCCAGCCCCCATTGCTACGGATGGAAACTATCTTTTCCAGAACACAACCTTTCAGTTTAATTCATTTAATCCCGGTGGCATTTTCTAGTGACAAGTGTTTTGTCACATTGTGTGACAAAAACGCTTTACACAGTCCCCACCCACAACATGGGAAATTATAATATTCTGTGAACAAGAATGCTAATAAATGCCTTAACAGCAGTGGCAAAAGCACCAATATATTAGCCATCCCACATCAACCGTTATATCATTGTCTTAACGCAAGGCATTTAGTGGTCCTGTATCAACAGCTCTTCAAACCTTCCACTAGCAATGGGTAGTGCAATCCTATACATGTCTACTCAGAAGTTAGTTCCATTGAATTCCATGAGATTTACTCCCAAGAAGGTGGACGTAAAGATTGTACAAGTGCTCAATCCTGTCCTTGGCACCGACTATGCGGTGAGGGGAGTGTTGTGTAGTGGTTAAGAGCGGTAGACTCGTAATCTGGGGAACCGGGTTCGCGTCTCCGCTCCTCCACATGCAGCTGCTGGGTGACCTTGGGCTAGTCACATTTCTTTGAAGTCTCTCAGCCCCACTCACCTCACAGAGTGTTTGTTGTGGGGGGAGGAAGGGAAAGGAGAATGTTAGGGTAGTGATAAAGCGGGATATCAAATCCAAACTCTTCTTCTTCTACTCTTCTTATGCCTAAAATGTGTGTGCCATACACTGGGCCCAGGATTAAACTAGGTCTAGGTTCAAATGCCATGCAGCCATCTTGTACCAACCACAGGATTAAACTGTATATTGAAAAAAGGAAGGCAACTGTGCTACTTAGCTACCCCATGTGGCTCATAAAGGAAGACAAACTGATCATAAAATACACTCCTTATCTGAATTTGGGCCAAACTCTACATTATAAAAGATTTGGAGCTGATGCCATTCCATGGGTGATATCCAGTCACAGTCCCTTTTGAGCCCTGAGGGTTGCATTCCCTAATGGGAACCGCATAACAGAGGAGGGTGAGTCCACATGTAAAAATGGGCAAGGCCAGTGGGTGTGACTCTTACCTTTCTACAATAGATTACATTCCAGCCATGTAAAAGTCAGAGGTTTCCTCACACATACCTCCAGGCAAGCATTCCTCCCAGGCAAACAGTAAGCAAGGAGGTTTGGCCTGAGAAGACTCCCAGGGGCTGAAGGCATGAGGAACCCCATAGTCAGAGTGGAGCCATTGAAATCAATGGACTTACATTAGTCACAGTCACCTTATCCATTTATTTCAATGCACCTTCTCTGCCCATGATTTAGTGGGATGCCACCTCATGTTTCTTTCCTTGTTTCCCTCATAATGTCAAATACAAAAATGTGTAATACGACTCTTGAATTGTCCATCTGTCCCTGGGAAGATGCATCCCACATTATTTGCATTAGAGTGTTGCAGGGTTGATAATGTGTAGAGGGCACTGACTCTTATAATATCCACCCTTATAATGGTGTGTCTCTTACACCATCTACTTTTACCCTTAACAATATTTATTAGTATATCCCTAAATTAAAAGTGTGAACCTCTGTTTGAAGCATTAAAAAAATCAACAAAATATCCCGTCTATTAAATGGTGTTAGTTGGTGCTGTTTGCAAAGAAAAGAGGACTGTAGATGCTTCCAGACTCAGACCCTCTTTTGGAAAGCACAGCCTAAAGTGGCTAGAAGAAACTCTTTCTTATGCTAAAGAGTCCTTGTTAGTTTAAGGGAACAAAAGCTTTGATTATAAGAGTAAATACACATGAAAATACAGAGTCAGTGGCTTGTTCTGAATAACTTGCATCAGTGCAGGTTTCCAAATAAAGATTTAATTGCATCCACTTGCAGCAATTATAATATCAAAGCCATGGACTTTAAAACACACACACACACACACACACACACACACACGGTTCTCATACTCAATGACTGTTTTGCAGTGGGTTTTGAAAACAGCCTAAATGCAGTTATAATGAGCAAGCTCTTCAAAGCAGTTTAAAGAAGAGTAACACAGCAGTCTGTGGTTTGAGAAATCAAACTTGAAACAAAGTCACAGCCTTCTTATCATCTGTATTTTGCTCATGTGAATATCTGGGCGAGGGGGGGGGGGTGGAATGCCTCAGATAAACATGTGCCTTCAAATGTGGGCAAAAAGAGTTTTTCACATTGTGATCCAAGCCTCGGTGCTTAAAAATGACTGGATTGCAGGAGTAAATGGCATAAATTTAATCTATTTCAAAAAAGATTATAAATTAATGAGGAAGGGTAAGGTTTGCATCAAAACAAAACAAAGCAACAGTCTTTATTCTGTCATCATATATCCCCCCCCCCCCACAAATCTTTGTAAGTGAATTGTGGCAAAAAATATTTATCTAAAAATCATAACTCACATTGAGCTTTGCTATTGTTAAAGCAACCTGTTTGGCTGGCAGGATCCACAGGGGCAGCAACAACTGTGGTGTGCTCCTTGGAAGCTGGATTACACCAATGCTACCTCTACATCGGCCTCTTGATGAATAGGAGGCATTGCTGCTCACCTTCCCTCTTGTTCCCAATGTTCCCCCCCCCCCCTGTTCCTCAATAAGATGTTCATTCACCCCTTCTTCCCAGGCAGGGTAGGTGGGATGCTGCCATTTTGTGGTTCTCCTCAGCTTCCAAAATGTCTTGGGCTGGTCCTGGTTGTAAAACCATATAGGAAGACACAGTACTGAATGGTACATGCCTATATGTGTAGTGAAGTGTTTAGAGCTAGTGCTTTTCCTGATTTGCCTTACAAAAGATTGTTCCTGAGAAGGAGCAGGAAATGTGTGCCAAACAGATAAACTTCTGTCAAAATTCAGTTTTATCTTTAAATATCAAAAAGCATCTGTCATTCTCAGCTTTGCTTGTTAATCCTTGCCTCTCATAACTGAACTCTGGGGATAGTGTAAAATTGTTTATTTGAGGAGGATAATATAGTTTAATCACCCTCTTATGATGAGTATTTGGTGATATATATTCATTGTGTAATCAGTGCTCCAATTAAAATCCTCCAGTAATGACGGCTAATTTAATACACACACATGAAGGACTCAAGGAAATTGTGGAATTAGAAAATAGAGACCAAAAAGGTAGTAGCCAAGGGGGACGGACACAAGAGCATAAGGTAAAGAACAATGTGGCACCCTTGTCTATTCCATGTACGAAAGTCAACTGGACTATTGGTTCAATCTTATGTCACTACTGATCATGGGTCAGTGTCTTCTACTGCACCTGAGGACAGCAGGCTAGTTTAGAGGGGTTAAAGGCAGGCTCTATGGCACACACAGCTTTATTCTCCCTTGCCACTGCTCCCAGCATCTTTCACCAGAGACAGCTGCCTCACTATGCCTAACGGTAGAGATGGTCCTGAACGTCATAAATCCACCTGAGTCTACCATTTAGATATGTCATTTAAATGCTGTCTTGAATGTAATATATTCACTAAGGGATTCTTCACTAAGGGAGCCCCAGATCAGTCACAGGTTCACTAGGTGGTGTTAGGTAAATGCCTAACACACTCAGCACTAAACTGCAGTCCTATGCACACTTAGGAGTCAGTTCAGTTGAACTCACTGGGATGAACTCCATCAATCTCCTAGGCTGCATCTGAAACCTATTCATTTCTTAAAGAAGTAAGGAAATTGGGAACTGGAGGATAAAATAAATCTAACTCACACATCTTTGAGACACTGGATGCAACCACTGACTTCAAAAGAGCCTGTTTCCAACCACAAGTTGGTTTCCTATCAACTTTACAATGCAATGAAGCAAACAGAATGCTGGGCACTCAGTGGGAAAACCTAGCTTCTAATCCTTCTACATTCACCAAGCTGGTGACTTTAGGCAAGTCATCTCTCAGCCTAAAGCCTATAATGCTTCACATTATAGTTGTAAGGCTAAAAGGGGGAGAGGTGTTTTGACTGTGTACCTCTTCTTCTTCTTCTTCTTCTTCTTCTTCTTCTTCTTCTTCTTCTTCTTCTTCTTCTTCTACTACTACTACTAGATGTTTACAGAAAACTTATTGCCTACGATTCAGATATTACAAAGATGTTGATCAGTTTTCCTCTTACACTTAAGATCCAAATAGGAAAAAAATATTTTTGGAAGCTGCCCCCAGAATGAATAGGAGCAAATTCAGGAGGGTAAAATGTTAAAATGTCCAATCTACATATTGATTTAATCTCTTCCAGGCTTCTCACCCATATTTAAAAGCTTCTCTTAATTGTTCCCTGCCTTCTGCCTGAACAGATAAGGAAAAGCCTGCAACACCTGTCTTTTTCTGATTACTAAATAACTTAATCAAAGAGAAACTATAGTAATTGGGCATTTAAATATACTTGCACATAATTAACTGAAGATCCTTATTTAACACATGTAATCACTTTCCACTTATTCTAACAACAAAATTTCTATATTGGGTTTCCAAACCCATGTTTGAGCACCAAATTCAATGTTTTGCATAATTCAACTCTGAAGGCAAAATGTTTAATTTAATGCTCTTGAATAGAAACTGAGGGCCAAACTACATATAATGATTAAAAAAAAAACTAATAGCAGTCTTTATGTGAGAAGGGATTGAATCATACTGGAATGACAGTGCGTGGGAGGCAACCCCCCACAAGCCCCACAAACCTCCCCAAACCACAGGAAGTGACAGATTTAGTGTCATGTCAAATTTGGTTCTTAAATATCACTAAAGGATGCAACATTTTCATACAACATATAATTCCCAAAAGGAAAGGTTGCAACATTTGGGACTTCTTAGTTTAGAGAAAAGGTTAGTAAGAAGTGAAAAGTTTATAAAATTACGCATGGCATAGAGAAAGTGGTTAGGGTAAAAGTTTTTCTCCTTCTCTCATAACACTAGAAATCTTGGATTGGATCCTGGGCTCAAAGCATTTCACAAAAATCACAAAATAATCACAAAAAGCATTTAAAAACAACAAACATTTCAATCGCAATAATATCACACACCGCAGCATATAAATAAAGCAAATGACAACTACAAATTCATAAAAAAAGATTTGATATAATTCAATAATTGTTGGAGTAGGCAGTTGCCCACCTGGTCCAATTTCACAGGCAGTGAAAACTAAGGCTGCTCTGAGCCTGCCGCTCCCCCCCCCCCCCCGGCAACTTGCGATGGCTCTGGCCAAGTCTTCTCTGCACCCCTGGCCTCCCCCTCTGCTCTGATCATGAGCCCCATCAGCCTCTCTGGTCCCTTTTGCCCCTCCCTCACCTCCCAATGACTTCAGTTTCCTCTGGAGAGTCTATTTGGTGCTGCAAACACCTATGACACAGCTCAGAATTCCTCCCTGCTCTCTGGAAAAATATTTTTTGTGAAGGGAGCTGCGGGGTGGGGGGAAAGAAACGAAAGATCAGTTGCGCAAGCTGTCTTCCACTCATACAGCCACTGGATAGAACTAGAGATGGGGGAGAAATTCACTTCACTTCACATTTAAAGCTGAATTTATCAAATCTGTACTTTCTGAAACAGCATGAGGACCAAAACACATCCATCCATCAAAATTCACACTCATCTGAAATTTGCTATATAGTTCTCCAAACAAGGAATGTTTTTTAAAAATGTATATATTGGGGGAAATTGAATCATAGAATCATAGAGTTGGAAGAGACCACAAGGGCCATCCAGTCCAACCCCCTGCCAAGCAGGAAACACCATCAAAGCATTCCTGACAGATGGCTACCAAGCCTCCGCTTAAAGACCTCCAAAGAAGGAGACTCCACCACACTCCTTGGCAGCAAATTCCACTGTCGAACAGCTCTTACTGTCAGGAAGTTCTTCCTAATGTTTAGGTGGAATCTTCTTTCTTGTAGTTTGAATCCATTGCCCCGTGTCTGCTTCTCTGGAGCAGCAGAAAACAACCTTCCTCCCTCCTCCATATGACATCCTTTTATATATTTGAACGTGGCTATCATATCACCCCTCAACCTTCTCTTCTTCAGGCTAAACATACCCAGCTCCCTAAGCCGTTCCTCATAAGGCATCGTTTCCAGGCCTTTGACCATTTTGGTTGCCCTCCTCTGGACACGATCCAGCTTGTCAGTATCCTTCTTGAACTGTGGTGCCCAGAACTGGACACAACTGCTTGCAAAATTGCTTGCAAACACAATTGCTTGCAAAAATGTGCAGATTAACACTAAAATGCTGGAGAATTTTCAGGGGAATTTAAAAGAGATTTTGCAATTTGCTGTAGAAATGCGGAGAACCGAATTAAAAATGGGAAAAAGCAGAAATTGAGGCAGCCAAAACAGACAGATCTCTCCATTCCTAGATAGAACCTTCACACTATATCACAGTGCCTCTCAGTCTTCTAATTAATGCCGATTGCTAAGCCTCACAAACTTCAGCCAACAGAGCACAGGCCAATATTTGTCTTTTTTATTTGTCTTATATTATGGAACAACTGTAGCAACACTACACTATTCAATGAAGATGCCAATTACCGGTACATATAAGGAAAACCTGGGAATTGGCTTGGAAATGGTTTCTTCGAAGAAGTAGGCACGTCAAAACAGCAAGAATAGCTTCAGTAGCAGAACAGAGAAGCAGCAATTCAGCATTACTATTAGTATCGCTAGCTCTGAAAGTCACAGAGCTAAATACTGATCACACTAAAAAGTCATTCTAATCAGTTTGGATGCGAATGTCCAGTTTAATCAATGCAAACAAGACTAAAAATGTCCATAGGTTTCTAGAAGAACTTGCCTACCGATTAAAATTTTCATGAATGAAATAAGACGTTGAATATTGTATTAAAGTCTAATTAAAGCATTCCACACACATACACTCCCCCCCCAAGTATCTGCTCATGTGCAAGCTATAACAAAAAAAAATTGACTTCACTATATCTGGCTGTAGATCCAAGAACTACCTACAAAGTTTACAGCCACCATTTGCACAGAGAAGTTGTTTCCTGCCCCTTTAAAATGACACCTCCTTTCTCCCTGTCAATTTAACACATCTCCCTGACATTCAGAACTGGTGGCCCACATTTCCCCACCATTGTAAGAGCCCTTCGCTCTTCGAGCTCCCACATCCTTGCATGCTGTGACCTTTGCCCTTTTGGCTGACCAGAGCCAAAATGCTACCTTTAGAAAACTAATGTACCAGAGAGAATGGAAGTATGTGCCGATGGAAGTATGCGACTGCCGAGATGCCACTCTCCAGTTCATTTTGCTTCTAACTAAAACCTTATTTATCTGGAGTAGGTTTTGTCAGATTCGAAGGAGTGCAGAAAAATTTGCAACTGAACCCTCTTTGCCAGGTGGAACCAAAAACCACTTAGCACCACAACTTTTTAAAAACTGGGTCTTTCTAGAATGACATCTATGGTGGAAAAATAATATTGCAACAACAACAAAAAAGCACTTTACATCACCAATAGTTTCTGGGTAGCTCCTTGCAGTTCCCTGGGAATGGCTTTTCTGTCAGCCTTCTGACACGAGAGCTTCACCTTCTTTTTGATCCCAGAAGTGCAACCATGTGGAAATGATTGAGAGTGACGTCACATATTCAGCATTATGATTTAAATTGAGGATTGAGGAGGAGCAGAAAGGAGGGGGAATTTTGCCTATGGTGGTGGACATCCCTTGCAGTCAAAGACAACCATTGATGCTTACTTATAAGAGCAAAGCAAATTCTGAACATTTACAGAGAGATTTGCATGCCTAGTTCATTTGGGCAAAAGCTATAAAAATCAAAGCTCTGTCTGTGTGAGCATAAAAGTAGCACATCGTTCCAGTGAATGGTTCTTCACTGTACCCATGTGTTTCACTGCAGAGCTTCATGAGCTGGGTGGAACAGATCAGTATATTTTTTTATAGATGCAATTGTTGCATGTGTTCATTCTTAAGTCTGCTCCATCCCATTTCAACATGAATCTGAAGTTTAAAAACAAAACATGCACAAAAATACATGCTTAAATATGTATTTAAATACATGTTTTATTACATAATATTACTAAACACATATCTTTATGCATTTTGGTACATTTATTTTGAACTGAAAATTGCATTGCAAAATTTAGAGATGTGTGGAATCAAAAGGATAATTAGGTTCCAGTTCACACATTAGTCCAGGATCAAGTCAGATCTCACCAGAAATTGAATTCCCCCACCATCCTTTCATTTGAACAGCAACTCATCAGGCCTTAGCTCCAAAATAGCTGAATAATAATGGACTTTTTTTCTTTGTTTAAAACATGTTTATCCCACATGTCAATAAAATATTTTCAGGGTGTTTTAAAACATACCTTAAAAACTCCAATAAAAATAGTCATGCATGCAAAAAAACAGCGTTTTCCAGTACTACAACAAAATACTAACTAAAACCCAAGTTAAAAACTTCATCACTCAGTGTATACCTTGCACCTGCAAATCATCAAGTTTGGCACCAGGCAAACTAACAAGGGGAAGAATTCCATAGTCAAGAGGCCACCACTGAAATGGCCCTCTCCCTATGTGCCACCTCCAAGGGTAGTCTAGTGGGTGCTGACAAGAGAATGGGCCTTCTCTGTAGTAGCCCCCCAGCACAATTATGGCATGTTCTCCAATGGAGGCCCACCTGGCACTGGCCTTTTCATCATTTCAGCACCAAGCAAATATGGGCAGCACCAATGATATTATATTGTATTGTTAAATCTGCTTTTGGTACATATCTGTAATGGTGGTCTGCAGCGTTGATGTGTGTTTATAAGAGAGGCGAAGAAGAAGAAGAAGAAGAAGAAGAAGAAGAAGAAGAAGAAGAAGAAGAACAGCAGCAGCAGCAGCAGCAGCAGCAGCAGCAGCAGCAGGGTTCCTGAGCCCCATTTCTATGTAGGCACTTTTTTCAGAGACTCACCTTCTCCAGAGAACAACCAGAACGTAACAAATGTTCAAAATCAATCACATGTGAAAATCTTGGCTTCAATAATACATATAGCAATATCTTTCATATAGTATATTTTTCAAAGGTAGTATATCTTTGCAGAAAATGCTTTGAAGATTTATATAAAAATTGTTTTGCTTCCAAATTCAACTTACCTTAATGAAAGATTTTTAGAGGAATATGAATAAGGGAGGTTCTTCTTCTTCCAGTTGGTTGCCATATTTAGCCTAAAGGAAATGGAGAAGGATTTTTACTTTTTTTAAAGAAGCTAGTGTAAGTGGTTACCATCAGGTCCATTCCGAGCTTCTCTGAGGCCAAGGGCAGGAGTCTTTTAAAAAGAAAGTTATAAACCCAAACAAAAAAGCAGCCTTTCCTTGTTGGGGGGCCCCTGACCAGTTTAGCCCTCCAAGACCTGGGACAAGTGTACCTTTCTTCCCCCTGCCACCCCCGCGCACCCCTGCATGTGCCATACCTATAATATTACATTTAGAAAAGGGGCGGGGAATCTGTGGTCCTTCAGATTTAGTTGGATTACAGCTCCTATCATCCATGATCATTAGCCATTTTGGTTGGGGCTGATGGGAGTTGGAGAGTTTCTTCTGTTTTATTAACTACTTGTTGGTAAAATAGATCACTTCCTTTTAGGCTTTACTTCCTTCCTGCTTCTTGTCCAAGTATAGTCACTATCAGTATAAGAAAACATGGGATAGTGTTAACTTCTTGGCTCCATTTTTGGTGACACATGAAACCTGCACTTAGAATGGCTTTGTTTGTTGTGAGTAAAGTATCCATACATTGTCGCCAACCATGAATCTACACCACATGCTGAATGATCAGTGCAGTGACCCATAAAGGCAGATAATAAGAGATGGGCTATCTAAGACAGGGGTGAGGAACCCTTGCCCATCCAGATGTTGCTAGACTACAAATACCATCATCCCTGACCTTGTTGGCTGGAGATGATGAGAGCTGGAGTTCAACAACATCTGGAGGGCCACATATTCCCTACACCTAACTAAATAGCAGCCCTCCTGGCTCATACCAAAAGCCTGTTTAGTTGGGCATCAATGACCAACCAGATGCCTATGGGAAGCCCACAAGCAGGGCATGTACACAATAGCCATATCCCCAGTTCTTCCTCAATGACTGGCATCTTCTTTAAAGACATGTTGCCTCATATCCTGGAGAAGTGTACAGCCATTGTAAGTAGTAGTTATGGATAGCCTTACCCTCCACAAATTTGTGGAATCCTCTTTTAAAGCCATCTTGTTTTGTATCTTCTCATCTTAGTGGTGAATACCACAGTTTAAATATGTGATGTGGGAAGAAGCACTTCCTATGGTCTGACACAAATTTCTACCACTCAGCTTCAGTGAATGACCCCAGGTTCTGATATTATGCATTATTTTCTCTATCATGTCCTCCCTTACTCAGCTTTTTAAATAAAAAAATAAAAAAACCCCAAAGCCTAAAACTCTGTAACCTTTCTAAGTAAACGAGTTGTTCCAACCCTCTGATCATTTTGGTTACCTCTTCTGCCCCTTTTTGAGCTTGGAAATATCCTTTGTGAGATGTAGAAACCAGAACTGTACACTGTATTCTAACTGAAGTCACGCCATAGATTTGTATCAAGCCATTACGATACTGGCAGATTTCCCCCTCATTCCTTCCTAATGATTCATAACACGGAATTCACCTTTTTCACAGCTGCTATATGCCGGGTCAACATTTTCACTGAGCTATCCACCATGATCCAAATATCCCTTTTCTAGACAGTCACCACCAGTTCAGACCCCGTCAGTGTCTACATTTTTATCTACTATAGACCATTTTCAAACATTCCTAATTTGGGTGCAGTAATTATCTACCCATAAGCCAAAAACCACTACTGTGCTACCATCTGAGCCCAAAAAACTAAAAACCCTTTATTTTTATCAACACGGTGCAATTTAAACATAAAACACAGATAAGTAACGTAGATCTAGTCACTGGGTCTTTTATATGCATATAAAATATTTATCAAAGACCATCCCATCGTTTTAATGATTATGTGTCATCAGTTTTATGTATCTGTTAATTGAATTGATTCTACTACTCAATTGCACTACATAAAATGTAATTGGGTGGCAGAAATTCCAGCTATGTTTAATGGCATGGAGAAGCGATATAATAATTGCTAATCCAGATTTATATGAATTAAAACAAAGAATAGGTCATAAAAATAATAGGGCAGATCCATTAGCTTTACTAGAGCTAGGATAATATGCACCAGTTTGGGATTTCCCTTGGGCCATAAATTCTGGTAGCTTATTATTCTGTACTTAAGCATACTTCAAATTTTAATCCGTAAGAATGTTGACTAAAGTAGCAGCAATGAAATGGGTGTTTCTGGGACAACTCACACACCCGCGTTTGCTATATAATAATTGCCAATAAACTCATTACAGCTCAGTTATAGGATGTAAGTATCACAACTAATCTGTCACAGACATGTCCTGTAAATACAGTGGAGGTAGTATTTGCCAGTGGGGGAAGACTGACTAAAGTAATTTTTAATCTCACAAATTACCACTTTAGCTGGCTTTATCTAAATTGGTGCATTGTGTTCCAATATATTCTTGATGATATTGCATCTCACATTAACCTGAAAATATGTGGATTCACATAGGAACTTAGGTCGTGGAGGATGGAATCCTGTGCTTATTTAATTACTTCTAATACATAATACAACAGGACGTGGGTGGCGCTGTGGGTTAAACCACAGAGCCTAGGGCTTGCCGATTAGAAGGTCAGCGGTTCAAATCCCCGCAACAGGGTGAGCTCCCGTTGTTCGGTCCCAGCTCCTGCCAACCTAGCAGTTCGAAAGCACATCAAAGTGCAAGTAGATAAATAGGTACTGCTCCGATGGGAAGGTAAACGGTATTTCCGTGTGCTGCTCTGGTTCACCAGAAGCGGCTTAGTCATGTTGGCCACATGACCTGGAAGCTGTACGCCGGCTCCCTTGGCCAGTAAAGCGAGATGAGCACGCAACCCCAGAGTCATCCGTGACTGGACCTAATGGTCAGGACCTAATGGTCAGGACCTAATGGGTCCCTTTACCTTTACCTTTAATACATAATATATCGATAGTGTGAATGGAAACTATTGAGTGGAGAACCACTGCCCCTATGGAAACATCCCTATGCATGGAAAATTGATGCACTCCAGGATCTTTGGCTTGAAAGTTGATGCAAACTATGAAGGTGACCTAAGACCGAAAGCCTGATACAACTAACAAGAGTTATGAGCAATTAACAGGCAATAGAAATGTCATGCTCAGTGTGGCAGCTGAATAGCTTTCTTAGAAAGGGAAGCTGCTATGGAGGCTAAGCAATGCATATTTGATCTCCAGTATTTGACTCCCAGGCCCACAGCCCTTTCTTCTCCCCATTAAACGAAAGAGGAGGGGTGAAAATATCCATAGTTATGTGGCAGTTTGTTGTTGTTGGCAGGTTCCTGATACGTGGGGTAACCCATACGTGGGGTTGGCGCTGTGGTCTAAAACTACTGAGTCTTGGGCTTGCTGATCAGAAGGTTGGCGGTTCAAATCCCTGCGATGGGGTGAACTCCTGCTGCTCTGTCCCAGCTTCTGCCAACCTAGCAGCTTGAAAGCATGCCAGTGCAAGTAGGTAAATAGGTACTGCTGTGGTGGGAAGGTAAACGGCATTTCCATGCTCTCTGGTTTCCCTCACAGTGTTCGGTTGCGCCAGAAGCGGTTTAGACATGCTGGCCACATGACCTAGAAAGCTGTCTGTGGACAAACGCCATCTCCCTTGGCTTGAAGGCGCAATGAGCACTGCAACCCCATAGTCGCCTTTGACTGGACTTAACCATCCAATGGTCCTTTACCTTTACCTTTACCTTACCTAACCAATACACAGTGTGAACATGGCTGCCTTTTAGATGTTGCAGTCATGGTGGGAATGGTTTTTCTGTAGATTTGTCCCATGGTGCTGCTGTTGAGTTTACATTCTTATGACCACACGGGTGGGGCAAATGGCATAGGTCCTCCTTATCAATGGATCACAACCATCCATACAAGATGTGGATACTGCCCACATTGCCTCCACAACACAATCAAATTTAAAATAACATACATCTTATGAGTGTGGGTCACACATGTTAGAAATACGCAGGTATACACTACAATTATGGCTTAAATGCCTGGACAATAGAAATCAGTAGCTCAAATGGTCAAGAGAAAATGATAATTGGAATCATCCGGACTTCGCTTTCACCTGCAAAAATATAAATATAGCACACTATAATATTGCAATGCACCTACATGCTGTAATGTGATGTGGCATAAACGTTCTAACATTAAGAGTTTCTTTGTCCACATCAGCCTGCTATCAAAGCATCTGGAACAATACAAGTAAAACAACGCAAAGATTTATAAACTAATAAATCACAGATTGTAAAGTGCAGGGCATCACAAATGACTGCTAGTAAAAATGTTATATCCCCTCTCTACCCACAGCGGCATATGTTCTGTATTTGTAACTCTCTTTTTAACAAAGGAACCAATATAAAATGTTTTAGGGATTATTATTTTTTAAAAAAAGAATTGATGCATTTTTTTGTATTCTGTTCATCTGTAAAGCTTGGTTATCTTAATGATGATGGGCCCCAAGTGCAGAAAAGCAAAGCAAAACCTATGAAATACTGGAAACTTTAAACTATTGTATTTTTAATTGCAGTGTGTTAAACCAATTGGTCTGATGAATCAGGCAGATGGTTCATAAAACTGAGGTACCATATTTGTTGGAACTGATACTTCCAACTGAAACTCAACGTGCTTAGAGATGGAGAGGAATTTTGTTATTCATCTGTATGTAGCCTGACTACTCTGATAACAGACTAAATTGTTTCACAGTGCAACCCTAACCATGTCTACCGAGAAGTAAGTGCTGCTGAATTCAATGGGGCTTTTTGCCAGGTCAGTGGGCTTAGGATTGCAGCTTTAGGCCTACTTGTCACTTTACTGTGTATGTCTCTTAGATGACAAATGGAAAGTGTGCCAGGTATCCTTATTATGAAACCTGCTAATATACATGTTTGCAACCAATACATAAATATAGAAGAAAGTTGTTATCCTTCAGCTGAAAGTCACATAACTTATTTTTCTGTTGTAATTCCAATGCACTGATTTTTGTCTTAATGTTTGGTAAACTATTATCATCGTTCGGTGGTATCTAAATCATAGGCATAGCAGAACCACTGAAATAGACTTAGGTTAGTCATGACTAACTTAATTTATATTATTAACAACCATGACAACAATAACAACACGTGTTCTAGAAGCATTACTAATAAGGAAATGCAATGCTATTTAAACTTATGTAAAGGGTTTACCCTAGCAAAGTGGCATTTTGAACTTCATTTTCTTTGAAGAGCTGACTGCCCTCTCATGCCATATAACAACTGTTTTTTTTAATTTTTTTTTTTAAAAAAAAACCTCCATTGAAAAGCAGTTTGCTATGAGGTCACAAGAAAAACAAAATCCAACCTTAGGCTCATAGAGTGAATTTCCCTGGCTCTTGGCCAGCTTCAGATTTTCTGCAGCTGGTTATTCAAAATTCTACTGACAAGATTTATGAAATTAGGTTGGGCACTAATAAGCTGAGCCACAACTTAATGCAAAAACCATTTCTTCCATCCTGGCTATATGCTGTGCACACCATTGTAGAAGACACTTCAGCAATTTTAACATTACTGGGCATGTTAATGCTCAGATCGCAATGCAGGTATCACCACCTGTCTTCGGCATCTCCAAAAAGCACTCACCACCCTGAATGCCAATAGCCCAACAGCCCAGGCAAAACAAGGGAATATCATCTGTTCAGAATCAACCTTGGGGATGTTGGACCGTCTTCAAACGTTGCTAATGGAAAGCAACAGCAACCTCATTCATTGTTCCATCCAATGTAAGCATAGCAAATTATTCATCCATACTCCTATTCTATGCACGTTTACCCAAAAATAAGCTTCACTGAACTTTGTAAAGCTTACTTCCAACAAACAGCACATATAATTGCAGCCTCGGTCATATTTCTCTCAGAACTATTCAATACAAAACAGAGAATGATGAGGTAGAATCTGAGCGGCACCACTTCAGTCTGCAGAAAGGGTCACTTTTAAAAATGCTCTCCTATGTTCCTCGCAAGAAGCAAACAAGCACATCAAGGTTATAAAGAAGTTCTTTATCTGGTGTGCAAGTTTACTATAGGGAGCTTTTAATATGGTGAACCAATAACATATACGACTTTATAAAGTGGTGCACACTCCAGAATGTATCCACTTCAGATTGGGTTCTTTCATTACTTCTTTGCTGTGGAAAAATCTGCAATGAGTAACCTTGCACGTGGTGTTGCTCAGGAATTCTAAGAAACCGGAAAATCATGGCAGTTTTGAAAGCATCACTCTGCCATCTTGAATAAAAATGATATCCAAGTATAGACAAACCACCATGAACGATGTCATAAGAGGTGTCCAAAATGCATAGAGAACTAGCCAGAATATACAGTAGATGCTGCTTCTGTCTGAACGATCACAATATTCTGAGAAGTGAGAGGGAAGGTATGGCCCAACCTGTTTCCAGCATCAACCCAGCAGAAACTGGGTGAATGGTTGGCAGTGGGAGAAGAGAAACCACAGAGTGATTTCCCCCCACAAGTTCTTGGTCTTCTCATATTACCCAACAGCACTACAGCAATCCCCGTGCCACCAGAGTAACATAATAACCCACCAAGAGTGTACTAATTTATCTTGAACAATGGGTAGATCAGCAGTGGTTCAGTCATATTTCTGGGTCAGCATAACTTTTCTCATTTTGGTGTTCAAGTCCTGGAGGAGAGCTGCAAGATCTTTGCACAGATTAAGGCATCACGTTTGACAATTCCAGGCACTCAACAGTAACCATAGTGTTGTTGTTGTTGCTGCTGCTGTTCCTGTTGGTGGCAGGAACAATCAGGAAAAAATATTGCAGCTTAAATTTCCACGAAGGCAATATTGTCCCTATCTTTCCATACCAGAGAAAGAACAAAGGCTTATAATTTTAGCTCTGGAAACTCACTTTTCAGCATCAAATGGCCTCTTCAACTGCTATAAAACCCTGGCTTCTAGACAAAAAAGTGTGCATTTCCTTATTTCCAAAGGCTAGGAATTTAAATGGAAAATATCCTAAGGGGTTTTAGTGTATTTCTATACTTTCTTTCTTTCCTTTTCTTTTTCTTTTTTATAAAAAATTAAAGTTCTCTCTGCACATAAAGTTTACTACCTTATTGTGCATAACTTTGGCATTTTGCTTTTCATTTTGAAAGAGAGCCAGAATTGGATTAGGGGATCATTGTTGCAGACCAAAAGATGCAGAGCTTGAAGAGGCTAACCTTCCATTGTTCCATGATGTTAGCCCAATTAGTCGAAATAAAAGCAGGAATTGGGACAAACAGAGTTTTGCCAATATGAATATACAGGCAGGGCTATTACATACGGCCAAGTTTCATCTACGGTTTAGCTAGAGACACAGAGAGAGTGCTTATCCTGGGGGATAAAAACTCAGAAAATAAAATGAAGAAATTTTCAAAAGAATTCCAAGTGTTCGTATTGAATGGATTCAAGAAAACTTCACTTTGAATCCTTTGTCTTGTTAATTCAAATGGGAGCAACTGTTGGTAGCTTGTTCCATATTTATTTATTTAGCCTGACTGCCGATCAGCCGTGCATCACAACACTAAGGGCCCTTCCAGACATTTAGTTGCTGTTCATTTGATCAGGATTGGGACCATAATGCCAGGGAGGAGGGAGGATGAACAATTTCCCTGTGCTGTTTTCCCAGTGAAAATCACCCACCTGAAGCTGCTATTTACTGAGAAGCTGTGGTGGGTGGGGAGATGCATATCAAAATGTATATATTCTTGTGGATATATTCTTTCTTTTAAAAACCATATAGTAATGTAGAAATGGAATGGAACAGACCTAAGTGAATATGTGCAAGAGTAACACAGACCAGAAATAGGCTGATTCTGTTCTATGGCTAGTTACCACCCAACATCAGAGCTTCAGGGTTAAATGTTTGTTTGCATGGCCATGCACCTGAATGAGGGCTGAAGCCAGTAAACAGATTGAGCAAGTGATAAGGTTCTGGTCTATTTCCAATATTTTCACAGCATTTTGACTACACTGGATATTACCACCGAAGCTTCAGAAGTATAACCAAGAGTTATCGGAGAAACAGGTGTGGAAGAGATCCAGGAGGTCATCTGATCTAACCTCCCTGTCCAGGATGCAGGATCCCTGCAGGATTCAATTATGTTTTATAATTTTATGGCTCCACTCATGATCAGCACGTAATAACTTGTGTTATTAGGCTCTGTTTTTTACAGTGGTTATGTCATGTATTGCTGGTATAACATGGTGTATAAATTGATGCTGCTGTCTAGTATGTATTTATTATATATTATGTATTGTATATTATACATTATGCAATTATTATGAATTTAATTTCTATAACTGTTGTAAACTACCTTGTGATCTATTGAAAAATGCGTAGTATATTAGTTAGAAAATGAATGAATAAACTACAGAACCTCTGACATATGCCTGTTCAGCTTCTGCTTAAAAACCTCCAGCAAAGGAGTGCCTATCACCTCTTGAGGCAGTCTGTTCCACGGCTGAACAGCTCTTATTATTAGGAAGGTTCTCCTTAGGTTCAGCCAAAATCAGTTCAGGAATCATTGCTTACTAAAGAAATGGTTGCTTGAATGCACTTTATGAAAGAACTGTAAGAAACAGAATACGTAGCACCTTAAAAGTGCAACTCCAGGGACAGTCAATATGATGCCCTCCAGATATTGTTGGACTCCAACTCCCACCAGCCCTATAAAAAATAGCCAATGGCTAAGGATGATGGGAGTTGCAGTCCAGCAACATCTGAAGGACATGATGAAGGCTACCCCTATTTTTACTCCTATAATACTGCCATAATACTATGTCATCAAAAGCACTTTATATATTGCTCCATGAAAGGCAAATAAT
This sequence comes from Lacerta agilis, assembly GCF_009819535.1. Taxonomy (NCBI): domain Eukaryota; kingdom Metazoa; phylum Chordata; class Lepidosauria; order Squamata; family Lacertidae; genus Lacerta; species Lacerta agilis. The sequence goes on along the minus strand of NC_046318.1, from coordinate 54,242,588 downwards.
AATAATAAAATGGCAAGAAACACTTGGAAACTATTGTCTTTCTCTTAGCTTTTTAAAAGGAAGCTGTATGTAAGTAGATTTTTACACCGATTACCTAGATTTCTTAAATTTCTTGTTTGGTATTTCCACCAAGAATACAGAACTGGCCCAAAACTGGCACTGTTGTTGAAACGTCTCTAGCAACTAAATTCTGAAATCATGTGTTAAAAGTTCCAATTAGGAAACTTAAACAACAACACAAAATGAGTTTATAGTGTTTTTAAAGGTAAAGGTAAAGGGACCCCTGAACGTTAAGTCCAGTCGTGGACGACTCTGGGTATGTGGCACTCATCTTGCTTTACCGGCTGAGGGAGCTGCCGTTCCCGGGTCATGTGGCCAGTATGACTAAGCCACATCTGGCGAACCAAAGCAGCGCACGAAACACTACCTATTTATCTACTTGCACTTTAACATGCTTTCGAACTGCTAGGTTGGCAGGAGCACCCGTCGCGGGGATTCGAACCACCGACCTTCTGATCAGCAAGCCCAAGGCTCAGTGGTTTAGACCACATCACCACATGCTCAAATGTTACAATTCTGTATCCTTATGTTTTCTGTATCCAAAAGAACATAGAACAGGTACCATAGTCTGCAACGTCAATACACATCACAGAGGTGGTGCTTGATTTCTTTAAACAATATTATTGAAGGTTTATTCACATGTAAGAGGGTAGCTTCTTAAAAATTTAAATAATAATGTAAATCTTCTGTTGGGGCCAGGGAATTGTTTCTTCAAGCAAAGATGTAATTCATATGATAATCTGTCATCATCTGGCAGAGTGCCCTTTCTAACAGATCTTTAATGCTATCTTGATCTCTTCTAGCATAATTGGCCTTTCCAAATCATTCTCTTTCCTCCTTTCTGGAAAAAGAGACACTCAGGTTTTGTTTCCCTTAACCCTTTCACTAAGACATATTGTTTACTCTTTCAGTATCTGTCCAAAATGCCTGAGAGCTTTGAGTAATCCATGCTAAGGGATCTATGTCGGCCAAAATCCAAGAAACTGAATCTATAGAACTTGGAAGCTAAATAAAATATCCATTGGTCTTCCTGTCAGAAATTAATTTTCCCTCACATGAATAGCCCACAATGTGTATAAAATATGCATTGTGGGATTAATGTGAGAAATTTTCAGAAGCACAATTTAGAATTATCTGAAACAATTTGCTCGATCACTGTTGGAAATGATTAAAAAGAGAAGGGCCATAACTCAGTAGTAAAACATCTGCATTACATTGAATGTCATTTGTCTGAGACCCTTGAGAGCCACTGCCAGTCAGCATAGACAGTACTGGGCTAGATGAACCAGTGATCTGACTCATCACAAGGAAGCTATTTATTTTGCATACAAATTCCCATTATGATCACATCATATCGTTTAGCCAATGCAACCATTTCCACCTCTCTCTTCCCATGAAGGTATGAAGGTGGATTCTTTGTGTGTTCAACTGGATATGCTTAGAGAACCTTCCTTGTGATCAGAAACTCTGCAGCGTCAGGATTTGTGATCACAGGGAGGTTTCTGAGCATATTCAATTGAACACATGGAAAACCCCTCTTCAGGAATCGATGTGAGGTGATAGAACCCTGGCAAGGCTGCCTTGGGCAACCCCATACCTCTTCCTCCACATATGTTCTTTGAATATCTGGAGAGGACTAAAACCATTGAACATACTTTGCCGACATGTTCAACCCTGGTTAGACTCTCAAGGAAAGTAGTAAACAAAGTGCAAGCTCGGCATGAGTTCTGTCTGCATTTGGAGACGTATCTTATATTTGTTAAAAAAGCAGACATTGGGCAATTCAATATTTAACATTTTTTGTGGGGGGGGGGGAGGGACTCCTGTGTCATATAGTTAGGCTCTGAAAGAAGCCCTGTTTATCCCCTTGCTATAAAGCTGCTAACATGAGTTTGGCCAAACTGCGAGAGGCAGTGAAGGATAGGCGTGCCTGGCGTGCTCTGGTCCATGGGGTCATGAAGAGTCGGACACGACTGAACGACAACAACAAATAAAGCTGCTAAATTTCACATACATTCTGAAGTGCCTTCAAATTTATGGTCCCATTCCATTACATAGGTTTCAAAATAATTTCGATTCCATATTCTAGGGTTTGCTTTGTGTACACCTTGAAATGGGGCCCTATTATTTCCTTACAGTCTTATTTCTCCTACTCTTCAGACACTGCATGATTAATCACTGACTGGTTTATTTGTTTTAGTATCCACTGTACTTTCCTTTCCTTTGTTTAACTGTCACTGTTGTAATAATCCTTTTTTCCAGCAATCTTATTTTTTGTAGCAAAGAAGGCACAATAAATTATATTCATGTTTTCCTTCTTGGGGAAAAAAATCTTTGATTTTTTAAATTGAGAAAATCTTCCTTAGTTCTCCATAAATCACAACTGATTTAAGAAAATGTTATCCATCAGAATTATATGCCCTTGACTTTTTGTTTATTATCATCAGAGCCGTCTTAAGGGGATCTGCCGCCCTGGCGCGGCTATCCCTCCGGCGCCCCCGCCATGCCGCCTCTCCGCCGCCTCCCTCCCGCGCTTGCCGCCCCTTGGGAGGGGGGTGGGCGAGCGGGGGATGAGGGGCGTGGCGCTGGAGCGGCGCGGGGCTCTGCGCGCCCTTCCAGCGCTTCCGGGACGGGAGGCGAGGGCGGCCGGCTCGCGCTCCCGCGCGCATCCGGATGGCGCGGCGCAGCCGGGCGGCGCGGCTGGGCAGCTTGTGCTCCATCGGGTGGGCGGCCAGCTGCGCGCGGAGCGCGAGCCGGCCGCCCTCGCCTCCCGTCCCGGAAGCGCTGGAAGGGCGCGCAGAGCTGTGCTCCTGTGCTCTGCTGGGCAGCCAGAGGGCGTGGCGTGGCCGGCCAGCTCCCTTGCCGGGAGTCAGAGGGTGCTGCCGGCAGGCGCTGCCAGCGGGGCTGGAGGACGGAGGCGCCCTCCAGGCCATTGCGCCCTGGCGCGCCGCGCCACCAGCCCCAATGGATGAGACGGCTCTGATTATCATGGCAACAGCAAGTATTATTGCAAATTGCCTTCTTTGCAGTTTGAAATGAAAAGGTAGGATTTAAGTCTATTGAAATAGTCGTGCTAGGTTAGCTGCTGTGACTTCTGTAATAATATTGAGATCCAAACAGCTCTTGAACATGTTTTCAAACCATGCAGATAGGTTCTGCTTATTAAGCAATTTGCAGGGTGGGCAGGTGCTTGTTCCTTAAGTGGTATCACATTCAAGCCCTTTCTCAATATGGGATTAAGTGGAGTTAATCGTCAAGTATGAAAATGTTCTGTTCAGTACTGTATTGCTTTTGCTCACCACCAACTATCACAGTTTGGTCAGATGAATAACAGGATTCTCTTGTACTTTTAGAAGCCTGGATATCCAACATGGAATGTGCAGAAGGTAGGGAGATTAACAGGAGGCAAAGCTGAAGCCAATGGAAAGTTGGTTGTAAGTAAGAAGGTAGGCAGGTGGGGACTGGCTGAGGGCAGATTGAGGTTGGTGGGGAAGTGCCTATTAGCCCTTATCAACTAGACTCCATGTGGCATGTATTATAATAATAATAATATATTTTTATTTATACCCCGCCCTTCCTGATTTAAAAACCGGGCTCAGGGCAGCTAACAGCAAATATTAAACATTGATGGAAATGTGACTTAAAAACAGCATAAAACAGCATAGAATGCAACATAAAATGAAGCATCAATATCAATAAATTTCAAAAATTCAGGGGTCATTTTGGGGAGGAAAAACAACAACCCAGTCAGTAGACATCAAATGATCATCAGGGCTAACTGACCAAGTTGGTCCTACTAGGGCCAGCAAGGAGGTGTGTGAATAAGAATTTAAATGTGGGGTCCCAGAAAGAGTTTCTTCATAGAAGAGGAAAGGGAAAAGGGAATAGAGGATCAGGCTAATTCAAATTAAAGGCCAGGCGGAATAGCTCTGTCTTACAGGCCCTGCAGAAGGAGATCAAGTCCTACAGGGCCCTAGTCTTGCAAGACAGAGCATTCCACCAGGTCGAAGCCATCACCGAAAAAGCCCTGACCCTGATGGAGGATATTCTGGCTTCCTTAGGGCCTGGGACCGTTAAGCTATTATTATTCATGGACCTTAGGGTCCTCTGTGGAGAGGCGGTCCCGTAAGTACGAGGGTCCTAGGCCACATAGGGTTTTAAAGGTCAAAAACAGCACATTAAACCTGACCCTATACTCCACCGGGAGCCAGTGCAGCTGGTGGAGCACTGGGTGAATATGCTCCCATGGCAAGGACCTCATGAGGAGCCTCGCTGCAGCATTCTGCACCCGCAGAATGGAATTTACTGAGAATTCTGCTATAAACATTGTCAATACTATATCAGATGTGAAGCATGTTGCTGGTACTCATACTGCAGCAATTGATATTGATATGTATAGATCCATCTCCAAATACAAGGAGATATTTGGCAAACTTTCTGTTTAATTGACTTTCATACTTTACTTACCTAAAACTGACCAAAGTGTGCTGCTTTTCTTTGTTGCCTGACTGAAGAAATAGGGTACCTGCTGATAGTTTCTGGAAATCTGCATTGCATACAACCCTTTCCTGCAAAAGAGATAGATGATTTCATTACATTTGGGGGAAACCTGTATCAGTGGCCAGAGAACACTTTCTAAAGTCATTGATGGTTCCTTTTTGTATCTCCTTTTGCTTCATCACTGTTGGTGTTGAAAGATACTAGATTATATTCAATCGTTGTGCAACTAGAAGGCCGACGGACAACCAATCTTTCCCTTCTCCCTGCATTCCCTCCCCAAAAAAATTCCAAATGGTTGAACATTGTGGGTTGCATTGAAGGAGGCTACTGAGAGATGGTGAATTGTCCAAAATTGGGTGGAGGAACCTTGTGTGAGAGGAAGGAAAAGATCAGTTGCACAGGTTGCTTTCCTCTCTTGCAACCATTGGATTCAACTCATCAGGTGTTATCTACTTAAGTCATACACAAAGTAGATACACTGAAATATTTAAGTTAGTCTTGACCAATTGAAGCCCACTGATTTCAGCCTGTCTATTAAGAATATGATTTAGTCAGATACCATCAGTATGTTTTTGCATCTCATAAGAGAAAACAAGAAATTTATTGTGTACAGTTCTTCCTCCTTTAACTTCTATTTGAAATTTCAGCAATACATTTCACTCCTTGTACAGATAACATGTATTACAGACTTTGATAAACAAAAGGTTTTCCATCCTCCTTGGTGCATCCAAAAATATGCATATACTTTACTATCATTGCAATCTGCATGAATGATTTTCTCAATTATATTCAATTGTTCTAGATTTTGTTTTGCTTTCATAGACGGTTCTGTGTTATAGTTCAGACACTTGTACTATTTCTTCTCCAGTAGTTGGAACCAATTTTGTGGAATGGGTAATGCCATTTATATTTCCAAGATTTATTTATTAGGAGTATTTTGTTGATGAATCTTGACTCATGTTAACATTGACTCATCTTAATTCCCTCAAGTGGCACAATGGGTCAGTGCCACTGGCTGTGGTTCAAGCCCACCCAAGGACAGCTTTGGGCAGGATTCCTGCATTGCAGGGGGATGGACTAGATGACCCTTGGGGTACCACCCAATGCTAAAATTCTTTGATTCTGTTATTCTTATTTGTGCTGTTCCTAAAGCCAGCTCTTCATCATTTTGTATAAAAACAATTTGCTGTTCCATTTTCAAAAATTGTGGATTTTTTATTACTACAATTTTTATTGGTGTTTTAAAGAAACAATTTGCAAATACGGTCATTCAAACAGTTTGATATCACCCTTTACCCAATCCCAATGAGGTGTAATTTATTAATGTATGTTATATAGTTTTAGTCTTATTAAGATTGCATTTCAAGAATTATCACTGGGCTGTATCTGATACAACCCATTGTCTTTCATTTAAAATGAGCATTAAGTAAACATAAATTAAAGGTTCCATTGGCATATGTGCAGGAAGCCTGACTACAGTACGAGATCTGTAATGTAAATCACATTCTACTATAATCTTCAATTAATGTACATTGCTATTTCATTATAATTGTCTGGCTCAGATGTAATGCTAAATTTTTAGTCAGTGTTATGACAGTCACAACTAGCCTTAGCTTCACTTACCTTGCCTTCACTTTCTCCTTAGCATAAGCAGAGAGATTGGAAGCTTCCACTGTCTCTCTTGAACAAACAACTTAGTACATGTCAAGTTCGAAAACAATAGTTTATTCTACTTGCAGTTCAAATTAACCAAAATCAGACCATGGTTTCTGAAGAAACCTTTTCCCAACTTCACATTTAATGGGAACTGCAGCTTATTCAAAACTGGAAGTGGAAACTACCAATTTGCTCCCCACTCAAGCACAAAAGAGAAGATTCACCATGGCTTGTTCTCATGACCTTAAACCACAGTTTAGTGTTACATGGCTGGGCCATGGTTAGACATCATCTTATAGTTTTACAGCAAAATGTGCACAATCAATGCCCCTTGCAATGTACTGAATACAGTGCCTGAAAACATTTCAAATATAGGTGGGCCTGAAAAGTATTTCAATAAATGCAGGTTGCAAGGACTTATAAATCCATTATCGGAATCTATACATTTCCCCCCTGTATATTTTTAATGGTTTTGTTTCCAGTGTGTTCACATGCAGGGCAACCGCTTTACTAATAGAAGAAGCTATACTATTTGACCCTACATAAAAACAGCAGCAACATTAACTGCATCGACAGGCACTGCCAACTATGCCACTCCAGTTTCTCCCTGTACATTCAAAAGCAGAAATCAAAGCCGCAGTGGTTACCAGAATGATCCAGAATTCAATCTCTCCTTTCCCCAAATAAGGACATGAAGAAATCCAGGAAGCTCATAAAAAGAATGCGAACGTCTCCAACAACTACAGTTAATATATGGAGAGCGATAGTTTCCATAGCTCAGACAGTTACTTGCTTTTAATCACACACACACACACACACACACTAGACATAAGTTGCATGCTGCAAGGCCAGGGTTTGGAGAAAGGGTTCAAAGGTATAAAGCAGAAAAGCATTTCCCCACCCCCAACTTTGGCCACATTCACTTGAAGCAATAAAGAACGAGAAAAGCATTCTTGAAACAGCCAGTTGCTTCTAATGAGGAAACGCATAGTGAGCAATTACCAGTTTGCAATCACTGTGAGCTTTACTCTCTTTGCTTTAGTCTCCTTTAAAAGGCATCTCCCTCCCCCTTCTTCTTCTTCTTTTTTGCACCTGGCACTTCAGTGAAATGGCAGCTGAAAGAGGACACTGCAACATGCTGATAATAGGGTTGCTCCCCTGCCTCCAGGACCAAGTAGCCATTTCAATGGCTGCAGATGTTAAAGGAAGAATTGTCACTGCTAGGTACCATTCTTCCTTTGCTAATTCTAGGGTCCTTGTAGTAGTCAGCAGCCCGAGCTCTTTTAGATGCACACCACACAGCCTCCATTTTAAAAGGTCTCAAGGAAGCTTTGATAGCTTCTGCTTCAGGTTTCCTCCAAAGAGTGTGAAAATAATGCTAGAACAGAAGCTTCATATTATTAGTATATTTGTTTACATTAAAGGCATTCTTCAAATGGAGAGTTTTCCTCAAGGCTTTATGTATGAAGAGATCTACCATGTCAGATGCGTAGCTTGCTGAATTCCAAAACAGAAACCCCCCCTGCTAAAACTGGTTCTCATTAAATGTGTTAAATGGGAGCACTGAAAGGTAGCTGAAAATCAGGTGCATTTAATAAAACTATTTCCATTGGCACACATATGGTCCCATGTGATTTCAAGTTAGCCAGTGCTGCAAGTTTATCATCTATATTACTGCTGGTTAAATGTTACTTCAGTCCAATAAAAATAGGCATCACTTACCAATTTTATCAAATGTTGTTTCAGTATATCCATGGCTAGATTCATTAGCTAAACGTGAGAGGCAAACACAATACACTTATTACATTTATGGTACCATGAAGAACGATTTAATGCCAGTTGATCAGATAAGGCTCCAGAGAGGTAGAGAGCTGTTTGAAAGGAAACTTGTAGTGCAATATTTACTTAAGGCTGTTCATTCACATTGTGGAACAGAGGCATCCTTTTTTCAAAAATTTGACAAGTTTTTGTAAGTGTGATTAGCTTACGTGTTACATGTTCAGAATTACCACATTTCAGTTCCTGAGGCTGATTGTTATCTAAGAATCTTTTTACAAGCTTCCATGGCAGAATAACTCCCCATCTGAACCCAGGCTATTCAAACCCACTAAAGTTAGTGGTTTAGCATTTGCAATGCATGCTTAGAATCACAGCTTCAATCCTGACATCTCCATTTAAAGGCTCTCAGGTAGCAGGACTAGGGAAGACCCCTGCCTGAGCCCCTAGAGAACTGCTGCCTGTCAAAGGTGCCAAGTTAGGTAGACTCAGTAAATGACAGCTTTATATTCTTCCATTTTTAATAGTATACTGTTTTACTTACAATATGGTGACTGTGTGTATACCATACACCTTTTTCTGTCTGGGATAAAAGTTTAGCTATACATGCGAGAGAGGACTTTGCATTCTTCTTTCTCTCTTTTTTTGTTTTGCTTTGTTTAGATTAGTTTCTTTTTTTATTGTGTTATGAAAAGTCTTAATAAAATTTCATTTAAAAAAGGATTCAGGCTGGGATTCAGTGGATTCTTGGCCAGTTCAGCTCAGCCCTGAACCACCCCACTTTTTCCTGGAAAGCTCCGTTTGGGGGCTTCTACTAACTATTGAATCTGGGGAATCTTGCCAGTGACACTTCTGACTGTTCACTTCTTCAACAGGTGGAAGGGGAGCTCTGTGTCAGTAGAGTGACACTGGCATCACTCTGCACAGTGGCAAGCTGGAGGTTAATGGAAGCTGTCAGGCAGGGTGGAGGGACACCTCTGCCCAGTCAATATCCAACCAGCCAGAGCATAGTGTCCTGAGACCAGAGAACACTGTCCTTCAGTTCTGTGGTTGGTGCTGTATCTTCTCTTTGCTTCTATGGGCATGTATAATAAAGGAGTCCTCATAATAAAGGAGTCTAAAATTTGGTTCAGTTTTGTTTGTTTGTAATAGTAGCGGGCAACAAAATTCAAGTAGGAGAAAAGTAGCACCACACAGCCCCTCTCCTAGCTCGAATGAGCCCTGAGCAATGCAACCCATCAAGAAATAAAAGACATCTTAAACCATCAAATTAATAAAACTGGATGCTCTTTTGACATGAGGTGCCTCAATAAGGAAAGAAACCTTCTTGGCACGGTAGAGGTGTGGTAAGAAATACTTTGGAATACTTTAAAAATCCCATCCAAACCAAAAGGGGGAACATCAAACAAAGCACATGAATCATAATCAAGCCACGAAAATGTCAAGTTGCATAGCTCTCCACCTGCCAAAGAGAGGAATCTACCCAGAAGAAATCAATCCCATTAACATTCCCATGAACAAAGTTTGTAAGTTTTGTCCAAATTTTTTTAAAGTAATAATACTGAAAATGAAAAAGGATTTTGTTACACATAAATTATTTTGCAGGGTAATGCTGCATTTTGGATTACATGGTGGGCTTCTTCCTCAGATTCTCTCTCTGTGCCTGACTGTATAGCAGAAGATCACTATATCAGAACCAAGCCCCCTTACCTTTTCAGATCCATATGAAGATTGTTCCATTTTCCTGATGCTTTAAATTTTTGATTTCTTCTAGGCTAGCCAGGGCTTATGCTGGGCAAAGCGAACTGCACCTGATTATGATCTTTGTCCTGTACAGTTCTTGGAATTGATAGGGTGCTAATGGCCATGTGCTGGCTGCAGTCAACTGGGGAGAGAAGAGAACAGGAAAATCACAGAACCATAAAGAAAATGCTTTGAGAGACCTGTCTTTGGGAGAGTGCTTTTCTGCCAAGGGTGAAAGGGAGAACTGCTGACTGTTAAAGCACATGGCTTCTGGGAAGACAGCTGGTTTAAATTGTCCCCGTGCAAAGGACTGCTGGCTACTGGTGGAGGTCAGGGGAAGAGGAGTCAGAAAACTGTACGGCAATTCCTACAGTTGCCAAGGGTCGAGCTACTGAAAGTGTGAAGGAGGCAGCTACAAAAAACAGGGATATCTGCTGTGGGGAATGCAGGAAATGCAACAGGGAAGATGGTGCAATGGGAAAGCAGTCGCCAGGGTGCTTGATGTATATGACAACAAAGGAATTAGCAAAGAAAGAAAGAAAGTGTACAAGTGAGACTGCATGAAGCTCTAACACACGTACAGAAAGCATGTACATGGGTGTCAAGTGCTGTATGGACATTATCTTTCTCAGGGAAGATTCTGTTACACCCAGGGCCATACTAGATAAGCCAGTGGTAGTTCCAGGTGTATAGATGTGGAATTTCCCCAATCATGTAGAAAGAGGTGGCCATTTCAGTGGTAATTTGCTGCCCAACTGAAATGGAATACAATGCTAAGAAATTCAAGAGGGACACTTTTCTGTCCACTAGCACAAGCCTCTTTGTACAACTTTTAAAGACATGATTGACTGTTCTCCAAACTGTGGACTGTAATTGTATTCAAAGTATATTTAAATTGAATGCTGGGATGGCTGAAAAGCAGCTTCATGCTGAAAGTTGTAACAGTGATTGCAGCTGATGCATTACATATAAAGTTTATACACCTGCTGGATGTACTTATTATCCAAACATGATGGATGATTCATCTATTTACATTTTCAGAAATATGTTTTTGTTTTTGTTTTTTTTAAAAAGCCAGAACACAATGTAAAAGAGTTTGGCTCTGTTACAAACTGTTTTCTCCCTTGCATTACCATAGAAAATTTCAAAGTAAACTATTTAAAATTGGTAACTCCCTTGGGTTTATGAAATTACAGGCTGACTTTCCAAAGGGCATTTTAAATGAAACAAATACACACTATAGTACTTTTGTGTTGCCAATCTAAACACTGGTTGCCAAGTGTTATAGATACTTCCTGTTGCAACTGGAACAAATTAATCATAGAGGTGAAATGACAACGAACGCTTCCCCTTTTGACACAACCTCCCTTGACTTGGCTTTACTCCCCCCATAGATGGGTGATTCATACCCCATTTTTAAAAAATAGAGCAGGGTGGCCAAACTGGAGGTGAAAACTTCAATGGAAAAAGTTACGTCTACATTGGACTTTGTTTGCCATGTTAAAGAGTTTCCATCTGAATAAGCTTTGGAGGTTTTCAAAATTTGTTACAAATATTGCTGTTTCGTGGTGGACTAGGAACAAAATTGCATGGTTTTCTCCCAACCTATAAAATGTATCATTGTATCTCTTCAACTTTTGAAACGAACTCTTGGGAAAAAAAAAAGCCACGTTGATCTGAGGTGATTTGCAGGCTGTCGGAGCTGGATCAGGTCCACCCAAGTCTGCATTATTTCCCCTCCCTATTCACTTTCGTGAATTACCAGTAAACAAAACAAAACCATTGTTCCACTAGCACGAGGATTTTTGCTTGCCTGAATAATATCCCCTCCCTCCGCATGCTGTTCTGGGGGAGGGGCCCTCCCAATTCCCCAGAGCCTATTTGAGGAGAGAGAGGAAAGCTCTGTTGCACTAGCGCAGGCATTCCCAAACTCGGCCCTCCAGCTGTTTTAGGACTACAGTTCCCATCATCCCTGACCACTGGTCCTGTTAGCTAGGGATGCTGGGAATTGTAGTCCCAAAACAGCTGGAGGGCTGAGTTTGGGGGGTGCCTGCACTAGCGGGACTCATCACACAGGCTCACACTAATGCAACCATTTAGGTGAATCCAGCTCAAAACAACCTTTTCTTTTTGATAGAAGTGAATGATATTTGCAGGCATTGTAGCCCCCTTGGAGTGGATAAAGGGTCCAGAGAATTTTATGCTGGGCATCTTTAAAATTCACTTGTGGTTGGGGGGAAAGGTAGTAAAACATTCTTGTACATTTTCATATTTATTTATTTTGCAAATGGGAACAATTTAAGACAAAACTTAAACTTTTTTTCTTTCTGCATTTGTGGCATAGGCAGCTGAAAGGTATGAATACAAAAACAAACATTTGCTTCTTGCTTAGCATTTCTTAGCCTTCTTCATGTGACTATCCATCTTCTTAAAATGACACTAATTGTAAAACTGGCAGTGTGCATTGGTCCTTGAATGGTGGTGCACCAGCGAACAAAAAGCATCTTCAGAAAGTTGTGAGCACTTTAGCAGCCAAAACTGTATTGCTTCATATGAGCATTTAACTTGGAACAGCAGTAGCAAAAATCTGAAAATAGTAGCAGTCCTAAAATACCAGCATTCACTAACATTTTATAAGAAGAATTTCACTGTTAAGGGACAATGAGGGCTTCAAGCTTAAGTATCTATTATCAAACAAACTGAGTTACCTAATATGTATAGACAGTAGACCAAACAAAGCTGAGAAGTTTCCATGGAGATAGGAACTGACGAGGAAGTAGCCTATTATTTCTTTTGACTCATCTTGTCTTCTAGATCTTATATGAGGTCCTGACAACTATTTGTTTTTATTTGCAGAATGGCTTAGACAAATTGCAAAACAGAGATATGCTTGAACTGTACAAATCAAATATTCCAAAGAAAATTCCAAATGAGGCTGTTATTTACTGCATTAGATGTGCATTTTCTCCCTTCACTGTACAATGAACAAGAATTCTAAACACATATATGTAGTAGAATCTTAGAACTACGTTTCTTAAATATGAGAGCTGTGTTTTGTGTGGTTCAAAACACTACAGATAGGCAACCAAGTAATCTAAGTCACACACATTGTAAAGTCCTTATAATATTAGAATCTCTCTTGGTGAAAAAGGCGGAGAAAGTTTCTGATTGCTATTTTTTACTAATTGGTGAACGGAAAGGAAAATGAAATTAAATTCTGCTTTTTAAAAGTTCTCATGTATTTCTGATAAAAATTACGCCATTTGTGCATATGATTCTACATGGCTCTTCCTTTTGTCAGAAAATTTATATTCTATGTGAAGTAAAATTAAGTTCAGTCTCCTAAAAACAGTCCTAAGAATAAAAGACATAAAATAGGTTGTCCGTGTTTTTTTTATATATGTTTACAAGCTGTGCTGCACAATCTCATTTAAACACATTGTTTGCTTATCCTTCACTGCATTTCCGCCTCAGCAACATCATGACAATTACCCAAAGCTGGTGAGTGATCTATCTCTCAACACCACCTTCCATCATTTCCCAACATTCCAATAGATTGGCTTCACAAGCATGTTTAGATCCTGTGGACTCTAACCCTCCCTTAAGGTTCGTTAGTGGTAAGCCTTTCAGCTGAACACAAATGTGAAATAATGAGGAGCTGCAGAGGTGCAAATACTAAACCAGGCTGTATAATATTTATTTAGTTTGCACTGTGCACAGACTCCATAGCAGCGATGTGGAATCTGTGTGGCCCTTGACATGTTGTTTTTGGACTACAAGTCCCTTCATCCTGGTTCATCCTGATCAATTGAGGCTGATGGGAGTTGGAGTTCAACAACATATGGAGAGCCACATTCTTTCTATACCTGTTCTATATACTAGAGCCCATTCTTAATTCTTAGGGTCAACCTATACAGAACATTGTGTGAATACGGACCAAATAGCAAGGGGAGATTTTATCTCCTCCTGAACTGAACCACAATATCAGCAAAGTGTTCTAAAATAGTCTTACGTCACTCTGTATTTCTGTCCCCTCTACTTTCCTGTACACTTTATAGCTATGATATGCTATGCTTCTCTATGCTTCTTTCCTCTTGGTCCATGGACTTTCAAAGAAGTGAGGCTGTCTCAATTACGCCTGTGAACACTAAAGAGCTATGGCTGATCCTTTTCTTGTTAAAGCGAAGTAGTGGCAGATCATTTTTTTAAGCGAAAAGCTTCACTTGACTTTTTTTTTTTTAGAGCACCCGCTGCTCTGCTGAGAAATCAAATCCTATAGTGGTTACAAATTTCATCTGTTCCTGCCAAAAGGGGGAGGGCTATAGCCATTTTTAGTTTCCCTATAAGAGTGAATGGAGAAAAGTAGCTTTGTTTCGCATAGAACAGTACTGAACCACCTGAATCACAAAGCAGAAAGAATGCAAAGCAACACATGAACAGACTGGAATGTTTTAAAAACAGATATACAAATCAAAGGTGAATCTTGCATCCCACACATGCCACTAGTAAATTGCAGGTATGCAGAAGCCTGAACAGCCTCAGGGCCATGGGAGGGAGAATTGAACTCTCTTTCTCTGCCATGGCCCTCTTGACAAAAACCATATCTTCAAAACTTTTATTTTAAGGGAAGCCTCCATTGGTATCAATATACATTTATCAATAATTTGTTTTATCTTGGATTTATATTCTGGTTTGTAGGGAGAGCTTAAACCACAGTTTCCACAGCCATGGGAAGATATGAATCAGAAAGGATTGAATTTGGGGATGAAATAGAAGTGAGAAAGAAGGGACAGGGAAGAAGGAGCATATTCGGACATAGCTTGTTTCTGGTGCTACAAACCATAGTTCATTGGTCCACAACTGTTATATCTGAAGTAGGCCTGTAAATGAGTGCATGATTACACACACACACACACTTTAATATAAGCAGACAAGCTCCCAAAAGGCCCAGTGCGTTTTGTGCTACAGTACATATAATTCTTTATAAGGGAATCCAGAATTACCAAACAAACAAGGTTTACGATTGTAAGGCTACAATCCCATACACATTTAACTAGGAGTAAGCTACATTTAATTCAGAGGGGCTTATTTCTGGATAACATAGAAAACTGATTTATAGCTATAAAATCTAAACCATGCCATACTTTGCTACACTTGTAATAAAAAGCATATTTATCTTACATTGAAACACCAGCAATAAAACGAATAAACACAAAATTCAAGTATAGTAAGCCCACAATTTACAGGGGGCTTATGTTTGGGGGGATCTCTCCTAAAGCCAAAATCACATCAAACACACTGGGTACAATGGCAGGTGGGATTGCCAAAGTCTTTTTTCTCAGGTGCCTGCCCCCTTTTAATTTTTTTTGAATTATTTTGCCAAAGGCGTAAGTCTGAATGTGCACAAGTTAAATGTGTGTATTCACAAATCTATAAAGCAAGGAAACATTAACTCCCATCTGGAAATGTCATAAATTTTTATTGGTTGTAACATCTCATTTAAGACAGGCGATTTTAGAGAGAAACGGAGTATTTATCTAACAGAAAGGAAACCTTGAAATGTGTACATTGACTATTTCTATAAGTTTCGACATACATAATCTCTTAAAGTTAGGAATAGATAAGACATGATCTAACAAAAATTGTGCACTTTAAAGCCCAGCTGATTTCAAAGGAAGAGACTTAGACACATTTTACTCTCGGTTGAAATCAACTGCATTTAAGATTGCTTAACGGTGGATCATGTCCTTGGTGGTTCTAATTTTTCCAACATATATTCCAAGGTTTAAGGGCAAATATAACTAAAAACATTAGAAAAACTGGCCAACAAAGTAGATATCACACTTACTGTGCATTAAGCTTTGAATAAACAGGAGCTTTTATCTTGTCAAGGTCTATTCTTTTAAAGGGATGCGGGTGGCACTGTGGGTTAAACCACAGAGCCTAGGGCTTGCTGATCAGAAGGTAGGCGGTTTGAATCCCCGCAACGGGTGAGCTCCCGTTGTTCGGTCCCAGCTGCTGCCAACCTAGCAGTTCGAAAGCATGTCAAAGTGCAAGTAGATAAATAGGTACCGCTCCGGTGGGAAGGTAAACGGCATTTCCGTGTGTTGCTCTGGTTTGCCAAAAGCGGCTTGTCATGCTAGCCACATGACCTGGAAGCTGTACGCCGGCTCCCTCAGCCTAGAGAGTGAGATGAGTGCCGCAACCTCAGAGTTGGCCACGGCTGGACCCAATGGTCAGGGGTACCTTTACCTTTACCTTTATTGTTTTAAAGCTGTAAATCAATTATGAAAATACAAGAAAAGCTACCTAGAAAAAAGTAAATGTTGTAAGCACAGACTTGCGAAACTCTTTAGGTTTGTGAGAGGTGCCCACACAAATTCCTATCTCAGTGTGACTGGTCTATCTGTACAGCATTGCTGGGCAAAAAGGGCCTCACAAAATTCTCTGCGCTATTTGTGGGCTTTGAAATTGGTGATTTTGCCAAATATTCTGGGACTACTAGCAAGGTGTCACTATTTTGTGGGCATCTCCTCCACCTGTGTACAATTATGGGGGTGCACCTGACCCTTTAGAGTAGTTCTGGGGAGACACAGGGGGCACACAAGAGGGGAGGAGAGAGAGGAAAGTCCTGTTGTGCTACCAGGAATCCTTCTGTTGACTTCTGCTAGTGCACTGGGCTAATTGAAACAGGTCCTAGGAGTCTTATTGCTATGTCTAAAAAACCAAGGTTTCAAGTT
The DNA here is from genome assembly GCF_009819535.1 of Lacerta agilis. Taxonomy (NCBI): domain Eukaryota; kingdom Metazoa; phylum Chordata; class Lepidosauria; order Squamata; family Lacertidae; genus Lacerta; species Lacerta agilis. Next base: position 54,226,113 of record NC_046318.1, on the reverse strand, counting down.
TTCCATGCTATCCAGTTATTCTTATTTCAAACAGAACAAACTACTGGGTACTGAGATTTGAAACAGTAAATGTTCTCCCACTTTTGCACTCAGTAAGAAACAAACCTCTTAATAACAAATGAAATGTTTATGAGTTGTAGTTAGGACTGTAAAAAATGAAAATGAACAATTTAATTGAAAAAATCTAGACACCATGGAGTCAGTATGTTAAGAAGTTCACATTTATGGCAATTGTGGTGATATACATGCATTTTAAGTTACAAATTCCCACCAGGGCTGACATTATTTCAGCCAGTTAAGAGGAAAACAGTCATTAGAGGGAAGGAATCTCAGCCTTTTGTTGCACTGAGATCATTACCAACACATTCAATACATAATTAACATCCTTCCCCATATTTACATAAAAATATTTCCCCTTTCCCTGTCTTTTACTTTATGCTCTTGATGTGGCAGGCAGAAGGCTGCAAGTTAAGCTCAAAAGTTAAGGGCTGTTATTTTAGTTTACAATAGCGACAGCAATTCAAAATAGTCGTTGCCTTACTTCAAACACACTTCTCAAAGTCAGCATGATGAGTTGCACTGAGAAAAGAGTTTGCATAATGTGAAAGGATTCAGAACATAAAGAGAGAAGCAGTCAGGAAAACAGGAAGCAGGATCTAATGTCAAAGGGAATAAATGGGAAATAGATTCTGGGCTATAGAGAAACAAGCACCCTAAACAGCAGACAGGTAACGGCATACCAAATGGTTTGATCTTAAATAGCAGCAGCAGTGCATCTAGTGGAGCTGGAGCTGAGGAGACAGCTTCCCAACATAGTGTTGCAGCTGCTGGACATAGTTGGGATATGGCAACAGTGAAATTGTGAGTACACAGTCTCACAGGCAGGACTACCACTGTCAATCTGGCACTCCCATCAGGGCACTTGAAGAGCCCTGACCTCACCCTCTGCCCCAATCCCATCCAGGTAAGCAGCGACATCAGTGTTGGGAGGGTGAATCCACACCACTGCAGTCCCTACGTTCCTATGAGGGGAGCCTAAGACACAAGTGCCAGACATACATCTTTCCTAGGCAAGGCGCTGGAGCAAAGGTGGAGAGGCTTTTTCAGTCTCATGGCCACGTTCCCTTGTGGGCAAGCTTCCGAGGGCCACCTACCAGTGGTAGGGGTGGACAGGGCCAATGGTTACGATGAACACAGCAGCCGATGCTTCAGACTTTTGTATAGCAGTCTATGCAAACGTCAAAGGTCTGGATTCCACAGATACATTCCACTCATGGAAGACAGAGCAAGGACTTCCATTGGCAAAATGTGCCTTTCCTCCTCTCTTCCCCAAATGTGCCCTCACACCTCCCCCAAATCCACTCTGGAGGGTTCAAATCCATTCCCAGAACGGTGCACAGGGGGAGAAGAGGGGAGATCATTTTGCTGGGCAAGCAGAAATACTTTCACTGATGGAACGATCTTATTAGTAGTGCTACATTAAATTCTTAGTGCTACATTAAATTCCACTCACCAACTTACAGCCACCCAGCCACACCCACCCACCCACCCACCCTATCTCTCCATCACAACAAGTTGTTGTGCTTTTTTTAGGGTTTCCCCCTAGGAAATAAACTGCCAGATTAAACTGACCAGTGGACCAAATTAGGCTCCCAAAACGGACTTTGGACATGGTGAGCAGAGAACTTGAACAAGGAACCCAGTCAAGAGAGACATTAAGTCATGCTCAGCAAATCACCACCTCATGCATGTTGGCTTCAAGGATCAGTGACTGCAAACTTTCAGATATCCAGGCAAACTCTGGACCAATGCTTGAGGTAGAAGCATCTAGGTTTATCATTCATATATTTTCAGATGACTGGTGTCCATTATCTCAAGAAACATAATCCAGCAGCGGAAAGGAACTGCAAGATATCAGTATTTTAAAGATAGGCTCAGCTTCTTCTCCTACATTACCAGTAATTTACATAAGTTATAAGAAACAAGATCAAAATTAAGCACAGAACCCTGCTGCAAACATTGCAGAAGAGGAGACAGACAGACAGCGACAGTTCGTCAAGAATGCCAGTCCATTTGCAAAATGAATGCTTTGGAGTTAGTCACAAGGAGAGAGGCTTAAGAATTCAAAGCAATTCTGGAGGCTTGTAACCCTAATGGCCACAATGGAATCTCTCTCTCAAACCACATGCTGCTACCTAGCATTTCCACTTAGTCTTAGCTGCAAGATCAAGAAGTGATCTCTACCATTTCCCCACACTACATATGCCCTAATAATTCTTTGTTTGTATATGCAAGGAACAAAAATGAACTGCATTTTCTAACCTGCCCTTCCCTGCCTCTCTGGTATCCACCCCAAATAATTTACTCTCTTAAACCAAGAAAACAAGCTTCTTTATCTGGCTTTCAATTTTCATTTTATAGGATTCTACATCTCAGGAGATCAAAAGAATCTTAGGAACCATATAATTTAAGGCTGCACATTTTGCCAAAAATCTGTTCTTGTAAGAAAACCAGCTCTCTGCCATTGCTCTGAGTGCCTTACCTTCTTAAAACACCTATAATTTCCACCTTAACTTCTGATATGGAAGTTTGAAGCTACAATTTACGCTGATAATTACTCACAGCTTCCTACTAGCATTGACTTGTTCCAGATTATTAAAATGCAATATGTGGGTGTAGAAAATGACTGACAAAGAATTTGCTCCCCTCTTTCTCTGTACACCAGCTCCCCAATATTGACAGATCATTGAACTGCTTCTTCCTAAATGTCTGGTTTATAAGAAGCTTTTGGTTTGTATCTTGTGACATCCTTGCTCCCAACAAATTTAGCTTCACTCAAACTAACAACAGTTCCTCTGAAGGCACAGCTCACTTTTACAGCCAGTCTCTCCCTGGTATGAAATAATCTCTGACCATATGGAAAATTGGCAGAAAGCCATGAGGTTTACATGCCAAGGAGGGGCCCCAGGGCAAGGCAAGGGACTTGGCACAGCAAGAATCACAACTTACTCCTGGGATCTCAACACAGGGGCCATGGGCACTACAGTACCACCAGAAACTCCTTTGTTGCCCTCCAAGGCCTCTCAGGGTTTTTGGAGGGAGTTGTGCAGTTTTTTTTAGAGTTGTTGCCTCCATTTCTGTCTGTATTATCTGCTATGGGGTGTGTTTGTAGGCAATTCGCCTGTCTTTGTTTTTTGGAAGGAATTCCAAGCTTTGCAAGTTTTTCTTCTTTGAAAGTATTTTGTGGTGCATAAAACAGTTTCTCAGCCTTCCAAATGTGCCTCCAGGCCCCCAAAGGTGGAAGGCACTGGACTTACTCCAATGAGGGCTGAAGGCGAACGGAGGGTTTTTAGGCCTTTGCCTCCAGTCCACTCCCTGCCTCCTTTGTTGGAGCAGTAGAGAGTCCTAAAGGGCCAACACTATAGGTTGAGGAGGGGCACTTGTCCTTTGCTCATTGGCATCCTGCCTAGTGTCACTGGACTAGCAAGACAATGTTGGAAGTTCTCAGCTCCTTGGAACCATGAGGGCTTCTGCTAGCTCAACAGGGCTTGCCCTCCCTAATCCCCCCACAGAAATGCTTGCACTGATGGTACAATCTGCTTAACACTATATTGAATTCCTCTGACAGGCTAGAGACCTTGACTTCTTGTCAAGTGTTAATTCTCACTTGGAGTCGAGTTGTGTCATTTGGGATATTACTGAAAGGGCACAAAGAAATAAAAGAAACAGACAGGCACACACACCTAATGCCATTTCCCTGCTACCAGAAACAATGCTGAGTTTTAATTTATTAGTACTAAGGAAGCATTGGGTTTCTGCCAGTAGTAGGCTTGCTTCCTATAAATCTCTTAATGCCATATTTTCAATGCCAGCATGATTGTCTTTTCACCGTGTTCTAGCAGAAAATATCACATGCTGCCAAATCATCCTATACAATTAGGGGATTTATGAGGTGCTAAGACAGCCCATAGGCAACACATTCAAACAAAAGAAAACCAACTTGACTACTTTCTAGCTTCTCTTCAGAGGAAATTGTCAACATGGTATGCATTTGTTATTCAAAGTTAAAGAAGTTCCATACTTTCTAAGAGAAACTAGCTGGATATTCTGGGGTAAATATTTAACACAGGGTTTATGAACCATGGATACCTCACAGACAACATGATCCACAATTCATTTTAACTCTATCAGCTGGGATTAAGCCAGGTTAGTCCCATTAAGATCAGAGGAATGAAGTCTGCAATTCTAAATGATCGTATCATGAAATTCCATTGAAAACACTGTTACTTTTAAATAACATGGTTAGGATTGCTATGAAGGAGTAGAGTATTTTTTTAAGATAATGAGTGGGAAACCACTGTTGGACATTATGAACCTACAAAGAAGGAAGTGATGCAACATTGCCAACTGTAAGTGGTTCATCCATCTCTGTAGCAGATACAGTTTCAGTAGGTGTTTTTTGTAGGGGATCCTTCTGTATTAAAGAGTGGAACAGAAATTGGAAACTAAGCAAATTTGCATTTAGATTTCAAATCCTTTGTATAAGATGATGCCCAAGAGACATATGAGTTCTCCTGTGGACACAACACTTCACCTTAACTGAGTAGCATAACATGTTGCCTGTTCCTAATTAATATGTGGTACAAATATGGGTAAAAGGTAAAGGTAAATGACCCCAGGATGGTAAAGTCCAGTCAAAGGCAACTATGGGTTATGGCACTTATCTTGCTTCAGGCTAAGGAGCTGACAAATTTGTCCGCAGACAGCTTTCTGGGACATGTGGCCAGCATGACTAAACCGCTTCTGGCACAACGGGACACCATGATGGCAGCCAGAGCCCACGGAAATGCCATTTACCTTTTCGCCACAGTGGTACCTACCGGTATTTATCAACTTGCATTGGTATGCTTTCGAACTGCTAGGTTGGCAGAAGCTGGCATAGAGCAGCAGGAGCTCACCCTGTCACACAGATTTGAACCGCCAACCTTCCAATTGGCAAGCCCAAGAGGCTCAGTGGCTTAGACCACAGCATCACCACTCCCTACAAACATTAGGAACATCTAAGGGGTCACTAAACTATGATCCTCCAGATGCTGTTGTGCTGTTGCATTCCAACTCCAACCAGCCCCTCAGCAAATATGGCCAATAGTCAGGGATGATGGGAGTTGTTCTCCAATTGATTCTAGAAGGCCACGGGCTGGCCAGCCTTAATCTAAATGAAGAGTTTCAATGGGCATTCCTAAATTCTGCAGTACACAGTGAGAAATGCCATAGTACACAGAAACTAATCACCGCATTGTCTTTGCACTCTATATCACAAAAGGGGATCAGCCCAGTATCTGCATCAGTGATGGCAATACCAATTTTCCATGATGAAAGGATTGTGTGTGAGGAAACGTGCTTCTTTCAGAGATGCTTCCACTCACTTCTTAAATTTCCAGTCTGGCACTAAAGCTCAAAACTAATAATCCAGTAATCTACTCTTACTTAGCACTCCAAAATATAGTATGTGTTCCAAATTAGATCCTTTGTACATATGGAGACCATACTGGGTTCCTGCTTAAAGAAGGTAGTTTTTCACTCTTTGCCTGTTCTACCTGCTATAAAATGGATAAAAGGCCCTTAATAATTGCTAGCTGTAATTAGAGAGCAGTAGGCTTGGAAAGACTCCAGTGGAATTACTGACTTTACTTTTTCCAAGAGGTTTTGGAACTAATGGGGATAAAAATGTAGATAACTAGACACTTCCTAGTAAGAGAAGTTTTCTTGTTGAGTGAGTTTATGATGGGTAAGAGGATCTGCTGCACCATACTAAGCCAATTTCTGCTGAAGTACAAATATGACAGAGCAGAATTTATAAATAAGCTCAGCCAGTTTTATAGCTTTGCCACAACATTTTTCCGAAAGAAATATCTCTAGGAGAAATGAACTACAGATGTCTTACTTTATAGTCTTTCTAAAAGAAGGATAGGGGCAATGTGTTTCAATATTTGTGCAATAATGTGGCAATCAAATGAAATCACGGATGATTGCAATAATACTGTGCAAAAGTGTTATGCTATTCCAAATCATAAAAGGGCTGCGTATGCACCCTACAAATTCCTATGAGCCTTACACCTCCCCACCCCCCCCCAGCAAAAAATAATGATATATGTGTTTAAAATTAAAAGGGTTATTAAGAATCAGATATGACTCAACTGGGCACAGACACACAATGGTACAGAGATATGTAGAGGAGCAACGATGAGGTCTAGACACAGTATAATCCTATAGATGTTTACTAGGAAGTGTTACCCCCTGGCAAGTGTATATAGGATTGCAAATGTGGTCCTTTCTTTTTCTTTCTCTGAACAGTGTCTATTATGAATCTTCTAATAGCCAAAGGAATACACTGAGTACTGCATGAAGCTTTGAACATGAAGCATGGTAATCATTGTACCTTTTTTCTTCTGCAACACGTGCAAAATAAAGCAACCATAGCCTGATTTGTATGAAATCTGACATTTTCAACCATCCCAGATTGTATGTTCATGTGGTGAACTGAGTTTTCTTAGTGATCCATCAAGAACCCAGATCACTCCAAAGCCTCTGATGCTATATAGCTGTATGCAAAACGTTTCACAGCTCATTCTGCATTCTATGTGCTTTCAGTTTGTATTAAGCCGCTTAGACAAATGTTTCATCATGCACGTTTAACCTGGCCAGTTAGTTGCCTGGAAAAAAATAATGCATCTAAGCATATGCAGAGTGTCTCTCTCTCATCAAACTCACATCTACCCAGATGCTTCTTGGCCATAGCTTCCAGGCATACTTATACCCTGACATTGAATTTGCAATCTGCACTGCAATCTGCAAACCATCTACTTCTGCATCTCTCTCTCTCTCTCTCTCTCTCTCTCTCTCTCTCTCTCTCTCTCTCTCTCTCCACACACACACACACACACACACACTGGTATCTCAGGTTACAGATGCTTCAGGTTACAGACGCTTCAGGTTACAGACTCCGCTAACCCAGAAATAACACTTTAGGTTAAGAACTGTGTTTCAGGATAAGAACAGAAATTGTGCTCTGCCAGCGCAGCAGCAGCGGGAGGCCCCATTAGCTAAAGTGGTGCTTCGGGTTAAGAACAGTTTCAGGTTAAGAACGGACCTCCAGAACAAATTAAGTTCTTAACCTGAGGTACCACTGTATGTGTATACATGTGTGTGTGTGTGTGTGTGTGTGTGTATGCGCATACATACACAATATGAATCAGAGAGAGCAAAAGTAAAGGAACAAAAAGGGAGTACAGTATAACAATGGAAACTTGTAGTACACACAGGAATGCTTTCCCAATAAAATATGTTAAATTACATTTTCCTGCGCTTTATTATACCAGTATGTTATAAACACACTCCACTTACTATAAAATGGTCATACAGTTGTCCGCCTGCTCTGGCTTTAATTAAATCAGTCATATTTGCCATAACCCACACTCTTAATTATCTAGTCTTTGAAGGAATAGGCCCTTATCCCCCCCCCCATTATGACATGTGGTTACTTGAGCAGTGGTTAATAAATGCTGTCTGTAACATCCTAATTTCAGTTATTTTATTAACATGGCTGCAAAAAAAATCACAAGATTTTTACAGTATTTAGAGTGTCCTTATGTCCTAGTGCACAGAGGACATAATAGAGGAGAGCACTCTATTTGAAGGGATGCCAAACCCTAATCCAATTTGAAGGCAAAGAAGTATAAGAAGAGGCGGCAGAGGTCTTGAAGTTGCCCACCAACATGTAGCACCTAAGAAGACAGCAGGCTGGGCAGGCACCCAGGTCACTTGCCCACTGTCTTCCTCCCCATGATGGTGAAATTCTACAAGGCAGCCTTAAGCAGTATGTGGACCGAGAACTCCCAGAAGTGCAAGCTGGATTTCGAAGGGGCAGAGGAACCAGAGACCAAATTGCAAACATGCGCTGGATTATGGAGAAAGCCAGAGAGTTCCAGAAAAACGTCTACTTCTGCTTCATTGACTATGCAAAAGCATTTGACTGTGTCGACCACAGCAAACTATGGCAAGTTCTTAAAGAAATGGGAGTGCCGGATCACCTCATTTGTCTCCTGAGAAATCTCTATGTGGGACAAGAAGCTACAGTTAGAACTGGATATGGAGCAACTGATTGGTTCAAAATTGGGAAAGGAGTACGACAAGGCTGTATATTGTCTCCCTGCTTATTTAACTTATATGCAGAATTCATCATGCGAAAGGCTGGACTGGATGAATCCCCAATCGGAATTAAGATTGCCGGAAAAAATATCAACAACCTCAGATATGCTGATGATACTACCTTGATGGCAGAAAGTGAGGAAGAATTAAAGAACCTTTTAATGAGGGTGAAAGAAGAGAGCGCAAAATATGGTCTGAAGCTCAACATCAAAAAAACTAAGATCATGGCCACTGGTCCCATCACCTCCTGGCAAATAGAAGGGGAAGAAATGGAGGCAGTGAGAGATTTCACTTTCTTGGGTTCCATGATCACTGCAGATGGTGACAGCAGTCACGAAATTAGAAGACGCCTGCTTCTTGGGAGAAAAGCAATGACAAACCTAGACAGCATCTTAAAAAGCAAAGACATCACCTTGCTGACAAAGGTCCGTATAGTTAAAGCTATGGTTTTCCCAGTAGTAATGTACGGAAGTGAGAGCTGGACCATAAAGAAGGCTGATCGCCGTAGAATTGATGCTTTTGAATTATGGTGCTGGAGGAGACTCTTGAGAGTCCCATGGACTGCAAGAAGATCAAACCTATCCATTCTCAAAGAAATCAGCCCTGAGTACTCACTAGAAGGACAGATCCTGAAGTTGAGGCTCCAGTACTTTGGCCACCTCATGAGAAGAGAAGACTCCCTAGAAAAGACCCTGATGTTGGGAAAGATGGAGGGCACAAGGAGAAGGGGACGACAGAGGATGAGATGGTTGGACAGTGTTCTCGAAGCTACTAACATGAGTTTGGCCAAACTGCGAGAGGCAGTGAAGGATAGGCGTACCTGGCGTGCTCTGGTCCATGGAGTCACGAAGAGTCGGACACGACTGAACGACTGAACAACATAGCAATTAGGTCTAATTTTGCAACTATGTTAGCATTTACAAATTGTATATGAACCTGTATCATCTTTCTGGTAATAAGTAGCCTCCCCAATGGTGGACCTTGGGGCCTCAAATTTCAGTGGCACTCTGTGCAGCGCCAAAGTTCAGCACCCCTTGCCTCTCGCACTCCATTCTAATAGTTATGGCATCCCCAAGGCTCTGCCCTGAGTGCAAATGAACCAGTCACGCTCCCCTACATCCGCCTCTGGCCTCCCTATCCAATATACACATGGATACAACATCTGCACCTTCTCTGTGTACATGGAAACAGCCAGAGAGGAAGATGAAACATCTCAGGGCCACATTTGTTGAAGACTTCATTGAGTATGAAAGGGTTCCAGTTTGCTAAAATGCTTTGCAGACATTTCAAACAGCTGCTTAGGTCCACAGCAACTCCATTAGCTTAGGATTAACATGCACATTCTTTGAACATTACAAAGCTCTTAGATGCTGATGTGCTCTCTGTGGTAGCAAGAGTAGAGAAATATAACTGGAAATATGGGTACATTTATTTAAACAAATTACAGTAAGCTTGAGGTCTTGCTCTGGCACTTTTGAAGATATGGCTTGCTTGGGGGTGAGCAGGGGGGTGAGAGAGTGAGAATATCATTTTAGATTAACCATACAATAATAACCTGTACTTGAAATTCATCATTTACTGTTTTGCTTGTGATGAAAATGGTAGCATTTCTTTCCAGAAGTAGTAACTGGAAATAGAAGATGATTCAAGTATTGTTGGTAACATTGCATTTTATTAGGGCACAGAACAGAATTATCTGTGCACAGTATTTGAATGGATCAGATCATCGCTGATATGATATGTGAGGGTGGGACTTAAGTGTATACAGACAAAGTTGGGGGACTTAAGTGTATACAGACAAAGAGACTAATACAAAATGGTCAGTCCCCAAAGCAATCCTGTCCCTACCAGCCCCAGGAACACATACCCGTGTTTCTCCTAAAATAAGACACCTTCTTATATATTTCCCTCCCCCCTCAACAAAACACAATATGGCTTATTTTCAGGGGATGTCTTATTTTAACCGCGTCGCATTGGTACACTGCATAGCCACGCCTCTCCAGGCTGTTTTAATGGGAGGTGCCGTGTCACTATGGCTTATTTTCGGGGTATGGCTTATTTTCGGGGAACGGCTTATATTTCGCAAATGCATAGAAATCCTGCTATGGCTTATTTTATGGCTATGTCTTATTTTAGGAGAAACACGGTATATTGTAGGGGTGGGGCCCACAGGACATTTTGCAATACAATACCCACTTCACGCTAATGCAGCAGTTAAGATAAGCAGGTATTAACCATTCAGTATTGTTATATTTTAATTTAATCACATCCTGGTGACTTTGAATTTAAGGGAAAAGGGTAAAACTAAGATAGCAATGGTCTTTCAATAATTAACACTGAGTTATTAAAGGGCCTAGAGATATTATCCCTCCATAGCTGCACTATTGCCCACCCCAGTTTGGAAAGTGCCAAGTGACCAAGTGCCAATTTTTTAAAAAGCCAAAAAAATGTCCACCCCAGCCAGAAAAAATAACGCCATGTGCTCATGCAGCAGTGCTTTCAATGACCATCCTGCCAGCTAGGCAAACAAACAGAGCCAAAGCCAACAGAAATTAAACAATAATATAATCAGTCATGGAGGGAAATGTAGAAACTTTTCAAGCTCCTTCTGAGTTGGTAAGTACATGCAGCGAAGGAGACTGAAACAGGACATCACTGCTTTCTTTACTTTTTCAGTTCTTGACTTGAGCAGATAAGAGGTCACTTTGAGACAACCTGTCCATTGAAAATTTGTCTGCACAAAGTTTGTGGGAAGGTTATATACAACAGCATCTATTTAATGAGCATTCATTCCAATTTGCTCGCAGTGAGCTTATGTGACACCGTGTCAAGGAAGTGTTATCCAACACTTTCTAGTGCATTTTTGTATCACTTTTCCTACTGCAGAAAGCATGATTGGGTGGCAAAGAGCACCAAATTAACTTCAATGGTGCAACCAGTGGCGGAGGACGGGGGCCGGGGGCAGCCCACCCCGGGTGCCATCTGTGAGGGGGGTGACAAGAAGGCACCCCATGGGAGGCTCGCCCTGCCCCCCCCCAGTGTGGCAGTGCGAGCTGCCGCAATTGCACCACCGCAGCCGCGTGCGGAGGATCCCACCAATGTCTGTATGGTGCTTGAGCGGCAACGCCGGCAAACCGCCAGCAGTGCATGTGCACCGCCTCTACGTACGGCACATGCACACGCGTCGTACGTAGTGCTGCTGTGCATGAGCTGTAAGTGCAATGCATACACATGCGCTGCCTGGCAGTTTAACCCTGCACTGGGGGCTGGTTAGCCTTCCTTCGCCGCCGGGTGCAACCTCAATTTGCTAGTTTTTGCTTGAGTCCCAGCCACAAAATGACAACAGTCTGGAAGCGCCCAAAGAGTACAAATAGGTGAAGTGGGAGAATTCATGGACATGGGATGTGGATCATGTAAGAGGGAGATTTTGGATTCTGTTTACTGGTCTGAATTCCACATCTTTAAGGCATCATTTGCACACATATATGGGCAACTCTTGTAGGTTCCCCTTTCCATGATATGTAACCTTCATGGATCCCCCTGACCTGGAATGTAATAGTTATGAGGTCAGCATGAATGATCCAATGCCTCCTCCACATATTCATTTGCTATTTAAACTAGCAGCTTGCAGAGTTAGTTGCCATCATCTTTCACTCTCAATCACAAGAAAACCAGACGAGCAGAAGAATAAAAAATTAACAATTTAAAATCCAAAAAGTTAAAAACATGCTGCTCATTGGTGGAGTGACCTAACCGATCCTTATATTCTTGCGCATTAAAAATGCATAGAAAAATACCCCATCAGTGCCGAACAGTTTGTGTGAAAAAGCAATAGAATTGCTGGAATTATTGGCAAACATTCCTGTGAAAATCTTTCTCCTTGATCTGCTGGCCACAAACCCTTCATACCATAATGAACAAAATCAACCATCTCATTTCTTTTAACACCCTTGCTGGCAAAGGCAAACACGAAGCCTTTTCTCATAAGGACAACCGTATGTTTTCTGCATTCCATTTCATACCTTCAGCCGGGAGGATGCTGCAGCACTGTGATGCAATACTGTACAGCTACACTGGGAAAGTAGCACTATGCAGAGAGCCTCCTGGGCCCTGTATTTATTTATAACATGCATATACAATCGTACCCTGGATCCCAAATGCCCTGGAACTTGGATATTTTGGCTCCCGAATGCCGCAAAACCAGAAGTGATTGTTCCGGTTTGCGAACATTCTTTTGGAACCCGAACGTCCGATGGGGCTTCCGCAGCTTCTGCAGCTTCTGCAGCACAGAAACACTGTTTACCTTCCCGCTGGAGTGGTACCTATTTATCTACTTGCACTTTGATGTGCTTTCGAACTGCTAGGTTGGCAGGAGCTGGGACCGAGCAAAGGGAGCTCACCCCGTCGCGGGGATTCGAACCGCCGACCTTCTGATCAGCAAGCCCTAGGCCAGGCTTCCTCAAACTCAGCCCTCCAGATGTTTTGAGGCTACAATTCCCATCATCCCTGACCACTGGCCCTGCTAGCTAGGGATCATGGGAGTTGTAGGCCAAAAACATCTGGAGGGCCGAGTTTGAGGAAGCCTGCCCTAGGCTCAGTGGTTTAGACCACAGCGCCACCCACGTTCCGCTTCAATAAATGAAATGGGACTTACATGGAGTTAAATATCCTACTTGGAAGTGATTATGAGGAGTTCATTATCTAGATAAAACGAAACTACACCCATAGAACTTCAGTGTGCAGCACAAAACCCAGAATTACATATTGACATTTACAATCTGCAGTACTATAATTTTTTTTAAGTTCATCCCTGCCTCGAAAATAATGTTAATTTACACAAAGCTTTGCATAGCTGAGTAGCCCACAAGGCTAGTTTTGAGGTTAAAACAGCATAGCAATTTGCTCACTTCAGAGTAAGGTTGTTTAGTTTTATTAATCACTGGAAGAAGAAGAAAAATGGAGATCAGCCCCCCCCCCCCCAAATGGAGAGGAGAGGGATCTCAGGAAACAGTTTAATTAAATGAGTGAAAAGACATTTGGGGTATAAAACTATTGAGGGAAACACAAGCGGCTCTTTTATAATTATTTCACAAAGTGCTGCCTATGGTGCTGTCCGTTAGATCCTCCTCAAATAGTATTGTTTGATTCCAACTACAGTGGTACCTCGAGTTAATAATTTAATTCATTCTGGAGGTCCGTTCTTAACCTGAGGTACCACTTTAGCTAATGGGGACTCCCACTCCCACTGCTGTGTGGTTTCTGTTCTCATCCTGAAGCAAAGTTCTTAACCCAAGGTACTATTTCTGGGTTAGTGGATTCTGTAACCTGAAGCGTCTGTAACCTGAACTGTCAGTAACACGAGGTAACACTGTATAAATATTTTGCTTACATTTAACCTAAGAACATAGGAAGAACCTGCTGGATTAGGTCAATGGTCCATCTAGTCCAGCATCCTGTTCTCACAGGAGCCACCTGCAAGCCCACCTTAGCCCCCAATGTGTAGTTGGCAGCAGCATTTTTTTAAAAGGAACAATACATTTGAGAACAGCAGGACTTTCAAAATGGAATAAACAGGCTTGGGAGCTAGGAAAGAAACCCAAGACAAATTTATTGGTGAATAGGTGCTCATGGCATTAGCCCAGCCATCTTTCTACACCGAAGGACACTGTGCAATCCCATCTGTTGGAAGTTAGAATAACTTCATTACCAGCAACTCAGGATGTGCTTTGGCAAGGGGAAGGCTGGCTTTATTAAAATGTTTCAAAATTTGCTGCTATGTCTCTCCTTTTTTAGAACTGTGGTGCTTTGTTGCATAGCATCACACTGTAGCTTCGTTTAATCTTGGCAGTTTCTCAATTTCATCATTATATATATATTGTATTTTTTTTACTTTGCAATCTTCTCAAGGACTGTTATATTAAGTGGTATATAAATATATTGAATCAATGAATACACACTAGGTAGAGGCATATGATGTTGGTGAAGTGGGATTCTCCAAGAGTGGAAGTAATGGCTGGGGCAGTGTCATTCCTGGGGTCATTAAAAAAAAAAAGTAGCCCAAGTCTGGAGAATGTTCTTCACCAAACCTTTCTTGATTGGGCAGGAAATGAGCCAATAGTTCTGGGAAATGCTATTAGATGAAACTTTTTATGCAGGAAAAACTATTTGTAACCCCTTTAGGGAAAACAAAATTAAAGTTAATTGCCAAATGATGGTATGCTCTTAATTTTGCTATTACCGTATAAGCAGTGGCTGGCTGAAGAGGTAATTTCTACTGATGAGCATGTCCCTGAGTGATTTCAGATGTTGCATACTTTTGTTTATTAATAGAGCATTCCAGTTAACTCCCATCAACAAAACAGAAGGCAACAAAACAACTGTAGAAAGGAACACCAGCACAGGAACTCTGAAGACACTCCCACAGTTTTGGCAATATCACTTCCACCCATCAATCACACCCTGTCTAAAAAAAAAAAAAGAAGAAGCACTGGGTACACCAGGTAAAATAATCCATTTACAGAGATTAGTTCCTTATTAATGATGTGCTGCAATAGATAACTCCCCCAACTCACACAAACAGGGGCTCAGGAAGTCTTAACTACTACTACTACTACTAATATTTTTTGTACCCTTCCCATCTCATAGAATCATATAATCATAGAGTTGGAAGAGACCACAAGGGCCATCCAGTCCAACCCCCTGCCAAGCAGGAAACACCATCAAAGCATTCCTGACAGATGGCTGTCAAGCCTCCGCTTAAAGACCTCCAAAGAAGGAGACTCCACCACACTCCTTGGCAGCAAATTCCACTGTCGAACAGCTCTTACTGTCAGGAAGTTCTTCCTAATGTTTAGGTGAAATCTTCTTTCTTGTAGTTTGAATCCATTGCTCTGTGTCCGCTTCTCTGGAGCAGCAGAAAACAACCTTTCTCCCTCCTCTATATGACATCCTTTTATATATTTGAATATGGCTATCATATCACCCCTTAACCTTCTCTTCTCCAGGCTAAACATACCCAACTCCCTAAGCCGTTCCTCATAAGGCATCATTTCCAGGCCTTTGACCATTTTGGTTGCCCTCCTCTGGACACGATTCAGCTTGTCAGTATCCTTCTTGAACTGTGGTGCCCAGAACTGGACACAGTATTCCAGGTGAGGTCTGACCAGACCAGAATACAGTGGTACTATTACTTCCCTTGATCTAGATGCTATACTCCTATTGATGCAGCCCAGAATTCCATTGGCTTTTTTAGCTGCTGCATCACACTGTTGACTCATGTCAAGTTTATGGTCTACCAAGACTCCTAGATCCTTTTCACATGTACTGCTCTCAAGCCAGGTGTCACCCATCCTGTATTTGTGCCTTTCATTTGTGCTCTAGCTACCCTGGGCAGCTTTCAACAAAATATAGAAAGACATGCCTTCAGATGTCTATGAAATGTTGTATGATTATTTATCTCTTTGACATCTGACGGGAGGGCAGGCACCACTACCGAGAAGGCTTCTGCCTGGTTCTCTGTAACCTTGCTAACAAATGCTAATTAATGGGTGCTAAACAAGCCCATCCAAAGGAAAAGGAAAGGAAAAGGATCTAGCCACCCAAAATATATAAAAGAAAACCATAACTGTCATCCTGTACCATTTCCTTGGCAAGTTTTATTTCTTGCATACTTTTACAGATCCTTCTTCCAGATCTTTCTTGCAGGACCTCAGAGGGAACCTCACAACCTTGAAACACATTGCAGGTGTCATGAAGGCAGAGCAAGCAAATAACAAACCTATTACTCCGTGCTAATCTTGACTTGACTAAGAAAGATGGATTCCCTTTTTTGGGTAGATCTTTATGACTACAAATCAGATCTGTGAGCTGAACGATGTGCCACATTACTACACCAGAAGGTGTCCATTTCTCTTCCACTTAAACCCTGTTGCTTGTGTGATCATAAAATGGGATGATCCTTTCTCCATTCGTCCATATTATTTTATCACTTTGTAGCTTTTTCATGCCTTGCAAAAATAAGCACTGCTAATAATCAAAGGAATATCAAAGAAACACGTGAGTCATTGTCTCATTTTATTATGAAGTACTTCTTAAACAATTCTACTGGGAAGTAGCTTATACATGTGTTATTATTAGGTCTGAGAGTGGCCTAAAATTTCTGTTGATAATTTTCTATGAAATTGAAGGGGAGGGAATGCTGTTATCTCCTTTTTGTCCTTTCCCTACAAAGTGCAAATCCCTCTGCTCTCAAAGAGAAATTATCATTAGTCACTTGAAAATATTTTGAAATAGCTTTACAATATATGTACACATTATGTCTCCATTAATGTGAGAGCACTAATGTGTGCGCCAAGCTTCTATTTTTACTGCTTTATTCAGAACTGGAAATGCATCTAGTGCTGGAACGTTCCCACATGTCCAGTTACAAATGAGTGCTAAAAATATGCTAATTAGTATTAGAAGATGTGGGAGCCTTTTCTACCTACGCACTGCTGCTGCGCTTCACCAATCTGGTTCAGCTCATTTCATCAGTCAACACAGAACATCCGTGTTTAATGCTTTCTATGAAATATGCAGAGGGAGAGAATTTCTCTACTAAATGAAAATCTAGTTTCTTTCCCCCCCAAAATTACCAGGAAACATGACTTTGAGGGACTATGCTAATCAGCCCCCTGCACTGATAATATCCTGCTTGGTTATTTTCATCCCATAAAACAAATTGCTCCTGCGCAGGCCAATTTGCACTGGTGAGGTTTTGACTGTGACTCAGCATTCGTTAAAAGAAATATAATTAGCTGCAGTTGCTGGTGTTTAGTGTGCAGACATCTGTAGGTTACAGACATTAACTAAGAGATTATTAGCCAATTACGATGTCAGGAAAAATAAGTTGCAGCTAATTTAGTCAGTTATTTTAAAACGTGGTTCTGAATAGGTGTATTTTGAAGTATCAAAAAGGCTTAAAATAGGTACGGTGTCCTGCATTCGCTATAAGAAGTAAACGAGAAGCTGTTTGTTACCCCTGGATTTGAGGGTTGGTGCCTATTTCATTTGCTCAATTCATTCAGACAACCACTGTCACCACCTTGTGATGACTAACAGCCACACAGTGATGCTGGTTTGTAACTGGGCCATCTGAATGTGTGCAAGGGAAGAGGAAACAGGGATGATTCTAGAGGGAAGCAAGGAATAGTGATGGTTCCTTTAAGAAAACCCATGTGTCTGATATGAAAAGTAGCAAAAGCATGAGACTCTTAATCTTAGGGTTGTGGGTTTGAGCCCCATGTTGGGCAAAAGATTCCTGCAATGCAGAGGGCTGGACTAGATGACCCTTGTGGTCTCTTCCAATTCTACAGTTCTATGGTTCTATGGCAGGGGCGTACCCAGGATCAAAACTAGGGGGGGGGCAAGCCATGGTCGCTCAGGTTGTGACATTTGAGCACGGAAAAGGTGAATGAAACCAAAATTTTAAGAAAATTATATATAATTATAGCAGTGCTTTATTACGATAGGTATTACAATGATTTGCTTGAAAATTTTTTTTTTTTATTCTAGTTACATGTCTTATACTAATATCATTTTTCTTGGGTTTGAAGAAAAGTTGTTCAAAACTTGCATTTCAATCCAGTCCTGAGGGTAAAATCCCAACTTTACACAGCATTTAAATTGGTTTATTCCTACAGCCTTGACTGTAAAGCATGCTTAAATTCAAGTGTGCCAATTTACATGGAATATTTTTCCTTTATATAGAATTGCATTCTTCTATTTATACTGATCCAGCCCCAGTGGATCAACCCCAAAATTTGATTACAAGTGACTTTAAGCCATGTGAAGGGGGGGGGGAGAGATGTAAACAACATTAAGGATAGCATTGTGGCAGGTTGGACTAGATGACCCTTGGGGGTCCCTTTCAACTCTATGATTACATTCCTTCAGTCTCTGCACTTTAAAGCCTATCTGCTACCCGTCTCCTTTCAACTTACTTTAGAAACAGGAGTTGTCTCCTTCAGAGAAATTATTTACATGCAATGTGGAGATCTCTCCTCTCTCAAATAGCAAATTTAAAAACTGGAAGGTATGACGACATGGCTGCGATGTGAGCAGCCAGCTGCTCTCAGGACAGCTTGAAATAAGAAAAAAAAAGTGTGCGAGGATCAATTATACGAGAGAATCTCCTAAATGGAAAGGTGGCAGCTTACAGTGTTGGGGGGGGGGGGAGATTCCTTGCCGGCCTTGCAGTGAAAGGAAGCGATTTGAAAAATTAAGGTGGGAGAGGAGGGCACTGATTTTGACACCGAAGAGGACTCTTTAAAAATATTTTTAAAAATAGGGAGGGAGGGGACGCAGTTCAACTGGGGGGGGGAGCCTGTGCCTGTGTCTGCAAGACAGGGAGCCCCATGGCAATGACTTGGGGGGTGTCCCCCCCGGGGGAAGGGTTTCCCCCCCCCTGGGTTGCCGTGTGAGAGATCTCAAACTCTCTTAGAAACCAAGGCTGAGGGAGGGAAAGGGGCGGCTGCCGGCAAAACCACGCAGCTCCCCCACTCGCTGTGGCGCCCCCGAGAGGCCGGCGCCCTGGTGCAACGCGCCACTAAGCCCAATGGTAGAGACGGCTCTGGTTTGATAGTGTTGTGGATAACAGCTCCCAGCATCCCTGACCACTGGGCATGTGGTTGGGAGGCGGGTTGGGATTTGGAGTCTGACAATATCTGGAGGGAACCACATTGGCTGTACATAGAGTAGACATTCACACCTAGCTTAAAGGAATGTGTGCAAGGAATGAAAAGACCCAGTTACTGCCAAGTCAGAGGGGAGGTTCCTGGGAATGAATCAAGGCTGGGTGTGGTGAGATAAAGCCAAGGCAAAGCGGGAGAGGGAGAGGGTGGAGAGAGAAAAGGCTGTTGCTTAGGTTCTCTCTGTCTGCATCTGGTAAACGTCTTAAGATGGAGCATGGAGATGGAGGAAACCCACACATTGCTTGCATGCTATTTTGTGGTGTTTTGGTCGGCCTAATAAAGTTATTGCCCCAATATGTATGTTGGTGTTTTTTTCTTATGGGCCAATGTGACTAAGTTGACATTTTATGGTAATCCTGCTTATTTTACCCCCATTACAGTTATAGGATTGCTAAATAATGTTTATCTAGCTTTATATTAGTAGTGAGATATAGTTATATCAATTACAGCATATATAAAAATGGAAGCCGCACATTGACACTTGTTAAAACAGACTGACACTTTCCAAAACAAAGCTAAAGAGGATTAAAATGCTATATTCATGCACTGGAATGTCTTTTTCCCATGGTAAAGAAAAACACTTTACTCTGTCACTAAAAGGACAAATTATAATCAGTCTGTCACATATAATTGACAATTTTCAATGCTTGAACAGCAGGAGGGCAAGGCGTGTATTTCAAACATTGCTATTAATGGAAGTACACAGCTCCCAATTACCATGCTGGATCAATGTCCTGCTTGAAGCTGGTAGCAGGACAGATCACCATTAAAGCATGGCGCACTGGAACCAAAACATTGCCCAATTGGTTTTGGTCTTGAAACTGCTAATTACTTAAACATGCATGGAAAGTCAATCCGTGTAGCACAGAAGGCTCAGACCCGAGTTAACAGATGTACAATATGGCAACTGCAAATGAGCACATTAAAAAAAAAACCCACAACAACCCTTAAGACCTGACTTGCCCCCTGAGCATCAAAGTGCTGGTTTATCATTATTCTACACACACAAAACACAAAACTGTATAGAACCAGGGTTGGCACCAGGAGATGACTTAGTTGGGCAATTGCCATGGCCTGGTTCCCAGCAAAAAGCCCACTACTGATCCCTGGAGCCTACTATAACAGAGGGGGAAAACAAAAGGTTTTATACAAGTCTATTTTTCATTAAATAGCAAATAAATACACTTGGAAAAGGGATGTAATGGATGAATAATGCTTCTCATATATAATGGCTCTCTGCAATGGATAGCTGGAACAGTGTAATTGAAGGTGCTTTTATGATGCCCAAAGAAATGCATCTAAAAAGAACCAAAGTCATTATTATATATTACCACCACCACCATCATTAAAAACTTAAATTTCTTTACTGTCCTTCACCTGACAATCACAGGTAGGTTTACAGTATAACCTCTTGAGGGTGAAGCTGGTGTCAACCAGGGTTAGGGATTTTTTTTTTCTGTCAGGGTGTCCACCTTATGGAATGTCCTACCAAGTGAGGTGTGCCAGATTCCTTCATTATATTGGGCCTGAAGTATCACCTGAAGGCACATAAGGCCATCATCTTGCGGAGGTTAAGCAGGTCTGCTCGGTACCTGAATGGATGATGGCCTAGGAAGAAGAATAAGTTTTACCCTCTCCTTCTCAATGCCTGTTTCATTGGCCCATGGTTAGCTAACATGGTGCCCTCCAGATGCTCTTCAGTTCCCAACTCCTATCAGTCCAAGGCATCATGGCCAATGGCCAGGGATGAGAGTTGTACCTCTGAGCTAGATGGACCAATAGTCTGACTCTGGTATGAGGCAGTTTCCTATGCTCCCCCTATAGTCAGGGAGTCATCCCTACATGTAGAATCCCATTCCAGGTCTGATTCTTCTTCCATTTTGGCCACTGCTTGGGTGCTCACAAGCAATACATGCAGCCATCTCTGTGGTTTCTATAGAATCTGTTGCTGCCTAAAAATTAGGAGCCAAACAGAAAAGTCATATTTAACACCAGTTTTGAAAAAGAAAAAGAACAGCAATAACTACTCATTATCCCAGTGCCTCCATCCTGAAGTCTTACCGCTCCACCTTAGCCTACATATTTTGACAACTACACTTCATTAATCACAGACAGCTATGAAAATTTCAGCCTCCTCAATTCTCAGTGGGATCATGTAGATTCATTAGCTAGTGTCTAAAAACAGATTGAAAGACGCAAATTAATATAAATAGCAAACAGAGCTAGGTTAAAATAGGTCATTTTAAAAGAAATAAATAAACTTTCCTTTGCACGAATGATTTAGTTGCTTGTTCTCCAAAAGGGGGAAAAAGATTTTCACCTCACTTCTCAAAACCTTTGCTTGTAAGTAACTTGATTGTCTCGATGGTTTTTAAATTCTAAGCCAGTGCTCAAGATCTCAACCGTTCTTTTCTTTTTGGAACTATATGGTGAACAAGCACAAAAGGATCCATACATGCATTGCATTATTGAGACCTGCAGTTTTAATTGAATTTTTAAAGTTGTATTTTAATCTGTTATTTTAAATTGATCATTTTTATGTGTTTTTTTTGCTGTGATTTTAATTGATGTTAGCCGCCCTGAGCCTGGTTTTCTGGCTGGGAAGGGCGGGGTATAAAAATATTATTATTATTATTATTATTATTATTATTATTAGCAGTAAATGACATCATACAATTTTATTGCCAAAGGACAATGTGCAGAATATTTACATTTCTTTCTTATGGCCCAAGCTGGTTATGGAATGTGTGGTCAAATTGCTATGACAGCACAACACTGCAAAACATGAAATTGCACCACAATGGAAAGCAATTATACCAGTGCAAATGATTAAGCAACTTGCCATCTGACTGCATGGAAGAAAACCCCGGGACAATGGTTCAACCTTACATAAAGGAGGTTCCAAATAAACAAAGTATTTTAAAAACTTGTTTAAACATAAATATAGAGTTTACCTCATTAGACTGCATTATTCTGGGAATAAATTTGTGTTAAGGGTAGGGAGCTAATGGTTCTCCAGATGTTGTTGAACTCCAACCCTCATCAGCCCCAGCCAGGATGGCTAGTGGCCAATGATGTTGGGAGTTGCAATTCAACAGCATTTGGAGAGCCACAAATTATTCACGCTTCATTTCTATTATCGTGATTTCTTCCAATGGTAACAATGGGTAGTACTAAACTGATGTATACTTTTTGGACTAAAGTATATTGCTTAAATTTGTCTTAGTAGTAACTTACCCCATAAATATGGTTGGATTGTGGTGTGTTGTTAAAGATCTAGAAGAAAACGTGAGACTGAAGTATTATTTTTATTACTATTAACAAAAAATATATACTACTTGATTGTAAAAACACACACCCTCTAAGCAGTTTACAAAAAAAACCCATTAGAATTGTGTGTTTGTTTGTGTGTGTGTGTGTGTGTGTGTAAGAGCTGCCCTACACAATCAATAGAACCTCACAGTAGAGAATATCTGAGGCTGTAACCCATCAGACTGTAGTTGAAGGATTGCTACTGCATCAGGAAGAGGACTAACCCTTTGCCCAGGGGTCAGCAAACTTTTTCAGCAGGGGGCCAGTCCACTGTCCCTCAGACCTTGTGGGGGGCCGGACTATATTTTGAAGGGGGGAAAAACAAACGAATTCCTATGCCCTACAAATAACCCAGAGATGCATTTTAAATAAAAGGACACATTCTACTCATGTAAAAACATGCTGATTCCCAGACCATCCACGGGCCGCATTTAGAAGGCGATTGGGCTGCATCCGGCCCCCGGGCCTTAGTTTGGGGACCCCTGCCTTTGCCGCTCAGTGCTCTAGTTTGCTATTTGCAGGAAGTGAAAGGGAATCAGAACACTTGTCTGCACCCTTAAGTGAAGTCATGAAGTTCAGGAAAGATTCTACCATGTCAATTTGCTGAATATGTAGCTTTTCTTAAAATCCTATAAATTCAGACAACAGGTAAGGTGACAAATCCACCATGGGTTGTTATTTCAGAGAAATGACCTTTCATTTGAACACAATGATGAACAAGTAGTGAGACTGCAGCTCTCTACATCTTAGAATACTGTTACAATGTGGGTGTTGGTGGAACTCTGTTCTGGTTACTTCGTGTGTGACATGTCCCAACATCTGGATAAATCACCACTCACACACAAGAAAATGGCTTCACAGTAACTTCAGCATCTTTTCTCTAACTCAGCAAGCAAATATACTTTTCTGGTGAGTGAGATGCTGGAACTATTTTTGAATGACTGTATATTGGTGCTATCTAGTGATTTCTTTCCACCCCAGGCTCGTTTTATTGGTAAAATTATTTATACAGTATATCAGAATGCAGTCTTCAATCAACATTGATGTTTTTCTTCTCATATAATTCTCCTTCATTTCAAAATATGCTAACTAAAGAAAAAGCTTTTCCAACTCTTCTTAACCTTTTTATAAGGTTAGTCCAGGCATAGGCAAACTCTGGCCCTCCAGATGTTTGGGACTACAATTACCATCATCCCTAGCTAACAGGACCAGTGGTCAGGGATGGGAATTGTAGTCCCAAACATCTGGAGGGCCAGAGTTTGCCTATGCCTGGGTTAGACTGACCAACAAAATAGATCTGCTATCTCCATTACCTTCTTCAAAGTTTTCATTCCCTGAACCAGACTTGCTTGAATGAAAGCTAGAACATAAATCAGGAAGATACTTGACCCAATTGTGTTAGTCAGTTTCACGGTGGGGTATATAAGAGTTCTGTGTCAGACAGGATTAGAAGTGTCTGTTAGTGTAATTTTAAACCTTTAAAAATGAAGCAATCATCTCTTTCAATTATCAAGCTTTTAATTTTGGAAGGAAGGATGTGGATACAATATGGAATTTAGATGTTTTAACATTACTTAAGTAATGATATTGAATATTTGTTATGAGAAAAGAAAATCAATAAAAATTATACAAAAGGGGGGGGAATAGATGTTTTAACATTTGTCCCATCTATTCAGGAAAAGACTGGCTCACTTTGAGAAGAATTGTTGAATTCACAGAGGCTGCCACAGTTTCTTCTGGGTGTATACTAAAGTTGTTTTTCACATAATTTTCATAGAAGACTCCAGAAGTCACCAGCAGCATACTGCTATGCACATGACATGCTTGCCAGATTAAAGCATGGTTCCTGATTTGACAGCAGTGTAAATACCTTCTATGGACAGCTCAGACAAGGGCACAACCCATAATTACACTCCTTTGTCATTCCTGATGATCATCTGAGTGATTTTCCCCATTCTTTGCAGGTGACCAGAACTCTGATGTCACCAAAATTTGCATTTGGTTTGCCACCAGAGCTATTTGCACATTTGTATAGTGATTTGGGAATAGTCAAACCAGCTAGCATAGGCACGGGACACACACATGTCCAAGGAACAGCTAGTGCTGAGTTTATCTATTTTTTGGCACCAGCTGAAGAGCAAATCTTCTGGTAGGCATTTCAGGTGTAACATAGGGCATGTGCAGTGACAGTCAAGAGCTGTTCAAATAGCTAACTGTTTTAACAGTGTGCTGTGTTGTATCTCCCCCCCCCCCCCAATAAAATATACACACCACTTGATTGGGAAAAAACCGTCAAAGCAGTTTAGAAAAAATAAAACAATACAATAAAAAAAAATCACAACCATACTTTCAAAAGCTAAAATACTAAAACAGACTAAAAATACCTCAACTTTCTAAACTTCTCTCTTAGAATTTATGTATTTTTAAAGATCAGTCTTGATGGAAGTTGGAATATAAATTATGAAAATAAGAAAAATAGTAATTTTAAAAAATTGTTTAATTGTATAAATTGACCCTAAGGATGCATCTCAAATTGAGGATTGGATATTGATTGGTCTACTTGCAGGTAGCATGTTAATTCCTATACAGAAATGCCTTGTGGGTAGAAATTCTGTAAGATGTGAAAGATCCCTTTGATATTACAACTATGCTTCTGAACAGGGAGGGACAAATTCTGTATCAAATTGATACAAAAACAGGAGTGATTATTCTTTGAATTATAGACATAAGTTCAATCAAATATCAAGCTCAGCATATCAATAAAATTATTTTAAAAATATATAAAATATGGTGGTTTCATGATTCTATGTCATGGGAATTCATAATGCAAAACTTTCCTCCCGTGTTAAGCATCAAATGTTTAATGAGCATTTCACAAGTATCTTCTCATTGTAGATGGCTGAGAAAGAATTTTATGGGAAGAGAATCCATTTGATCTTCTTATATGTATTCTGTATATACTATTATGAATAACATATTATCTTTTGATGTAAATACCCAGATGTGATCCTTATGGAGCCCTACACAATTATTTAAATATGCCACTAAATTATTTCCATTGAACTAATGGGGTGAATGTGGGCTGTAATTAACTATATATTTAAAATGAAATTCATTTAGGCATTTTAGAACCCAAATGCAAACAGAAACAAAAACAAGGGAAACAGTTTTTAACCTTACAGTTTTGGGCAAGCTGCTGGAATGTGGTAGATTCTGAATTCCAGGTGGTTTGGATGATGCTCTTTAATTCAATCTGGCTCCAAGTTGGGTTTTGGAAAAGAAACAGTCTCAGTCACACTGGTGGATGTGCTCATAAGGCAAAATCCGCTAAGAGCTCCTGGACCATATCTGCAACCCCTTCCCCTGAAAGAATACCAGCTGGCCAACAATGTGCCAAGCTATAGAGCCCAAATAGGAAACTGGATGGAATCGTGCTTATGACCAAAGGCAACAGTGGCTGGTGCCCAGTGGAACCAGTAGAGCTGAAGGCAGGGAACCAGATCCAAAGGAAGGCAGAGCCAGCTAACTCAAGTTCTATCCCCATCCTCCTCCCTGCTAAATTGCAAGGGCAACCATGAGACAAAGGAGGAGAAAGCTGAAAGTGGCAGTGCCATTGCCTGGACTGGTTGCAAGACAGGAAGGTGGGGACATATTGAAGTTGCTTGGGGCAGTGCCCCATTCAACCTAATGGACCAACCTTCATTGACAAATGGTAGGGCTTTAAGAGATATGGCTTCAAGTCTTGTCCCTCCACCCTGTCTACATTTTCACTGTGGCCCTCAAAAAATACCGGTAAGTGTTGAGCAGGGGTCTACAAACAGCCAAGCACACATAATTTAAGAATGTACCCTGCTAAATATTCCAACAATATCCCAACTAGCCAGTACTAGAGGGATAAGGCCAATGGGATTGATCTGAGGACAGGATTGTTTATCACATTATCCACATCTTTTCAGGCAACAAAAGAGACAAATGGATGTATTTTAGCACATTTTAATACACTGTACACATTTTTATGGGTTTTTAAAATAAAAAAACCCTGGCAATGCTATTAGCAATCTCTGCAGCCTTTTCACTGCGTTGCAAGTGCATCTAACTTGACTTAGGGCTATGGTGAAAGGACAGAAAAAAATTGCTGTTCTAATTGCAGTAAAAACAAACAAGACTCTGCCTAAGTTCATATGAAGTGCTGCTATGTGCAACTTTGCACATCTTCACAGCTAACTGGAGAAACTTTCATGGAAATATAAAGTATGTATTATCAAGTGGATTTGAGTCACTCTGCAGGGAAGACAAAGTCTACACACTCATTAGCTAGCACATTCCTTTCCCCTGGTCTATTTTTAAAACAGTATTTAATGGTTTAAAATACTGACTTTTCCCATTTGCAAAAATATGCTAAAAACAATCTTAAGACTTGAAATATTCCCAGTTCTAGCTATTTCGAGCCATACCTCATGAACACAGCAAAATTGAGTTTCAGCAATTTAAGACTTGAGTCTGAGCATTTCACTTTTGCCATGGTATTTTTGCAGCAACTGCAAGACTGTCAACTTAAATGCTCTCTCTCCCCCTCTCTCTGGGTGCTTCCGCACAACAATTTATTGTAGACTTGATGCTGTTTGCACATGAAAGATTTTTGCAGCATTCACATAGTGTCGTCATCAAAATGCTATTCCACATTTCTGGAATTTAGAGGCACCTGTTTCTTAAAGGAAGCTGCTGGTGGCTATGCAGATGTCATACCCATACATGGACAAGCTGAGGTCAGCCAAGTCAGATCATAAGGCCATACATTTGACCTTAAAAAAACACACATTACTTCTCCCAAAGAATCTCGGGAATGTAATTTGCTCAGGGTGCTAGGAATTGCAGTTTTGTAAAGGGTAAACTACAGTTCTCCGGGTGCTTTGGGAGAAGTCTTGTACTTTAAATATATGATGTGTAGATAGCCTAAGTGCTTCTACACTCTCCCACATGTGTGAATGAAACAAATGAATGCCTGGCATAAAAAAGCCTTATTGTGCACTTTGACTCATTTGCCATTTGCTTCCATCCATGGTTGACTAAACAGTAAACTATTCCATGTTCTTCATAATGTTCAATATTGTCTCCAATAAATCACATATAACAATATTACGGTTACAAACCTAAACACACTCACTAGATTGACATTTCCGTGGAACACAAACCCATCATTCACAAGTGATTGCAACAACTACAACAGACACAGTGTAATATTTAAACAAAAACAAAACAGACACAGCATAGCAATTCTAGGGACTTTGTTTCTTGATAATTTAGTACTGCTTAGAACTGCTAGACTTGGTAAAATTCTCATGCATGTATAAGAATCAACAGCTTCTGGTATGAGAGGTTTGAAAGCTCGTATGCAAACCTACAAGAATGAAGGCTTGCTCAATAAAGCACTAACTTGGGAGCCAACTGTTGTTGGCAGCAGAGCTTGCTGTGGCTGGCACGTCTGAGCCAAGAGCATAAGAAGACTACTAGATTGGATGCTTGGGATGGAAGCAGGTTATAGTAGCTCTATTCAGGTGTTAGTCTTCTGAATTAAATCAACATGCAAGGGAGAAAAGTGAGGGTTCTAACTCCAGCACCTCTTGGCCCCCATCCACCATGCACATGTTGGAGACTTACTTACTTATGTAGCAGGAAGCCTACTTGTGGAGGCTACCTGTGAAACACAGAATCTTGAATTTTCAGGGTTCTCCTGTAGCATGCAGGGAGACAACAGGCAGGCTCTCCTCCAGACTGTCACCCTCCAGCTCACGGAGATTAACAGGAATTGCAGCAGAGGAGCAGAATTAGAGGGCTTGTCCGCACTCTTCTGCCACACATGTGCTGATTTAACACAGAACATGAACATCTGAATAGGGTTTGTGTCTGTGCTAGATTACATGCCAATCTATTCATGATGCTAAATTAATAGTCTGGTCCTGGATTATTATTATTTAATTGTAAATAATAGTCATTATATTGACCACAGTTGATGGTGGTGGTTCTTTCTTAAACGCTTCAATCCCATGTTGCAGCCCTACTGCCCACCTCTTCAAGCTGTTATTTGCTTTGAGAGGGAGGCTACATTGCACTGACCCCAATGGCAGATTTCCTCTCAACGCAGTTAGTGACTAGGAAGGGACCTTTCATCAGGACCACAGTGTTGGAGGAGAAAAGAAAGAAAGAAAGAAAGAAAGAAAGAAACCCTGCCACCCCAATCCTCATAGTATTTAAAGTTTTAAAGTCAAATATATAGTTTGACCTTAAGTTTACAGAACAGTAGATACATTAGGGCCAGTTTCTACTGGAAACTGCACAAGATATTATATTTTCTGTGCTCTCTGCTCACAGCAGGCATAGAGATTCATTTTCAGCTCAAGGGCTGCACTCCCTTGTGCAGAATATTCCAGAAGCCATATGACATTTGTAGGTGGGGCTGGAGACAAAATCAGGTAGAGCAATGGGTGCCACTATTACCTTTGTATGGTTTATACCAGGGGTTGTCAACCTGGTCCCTACCTCCCACTAGTGGGTGTTTCAGGATTCTAGGTGGGTGGTAGGGGGTTCTACGGCACAAGCTGAATACTCCTTCCATCGAGTGCTGGCGGGCAGTAAGGAAATTTTACCATCAAGAAAGATGCATTAGTGGGCGGTAGGTATAAAAAGGTTGACTACCTCTGGTTTATAACCACAGATCTCTCCCTCAAGGCAAGCAAGAGGCACCATCATACTTCCAGCAAGGAGAAATAACTTGAGGGTGGTGTGAGGAATGTCACTCGAAAAGGAGCATGACCTAAAGAGAGTTCTGAGGACTGGATAGAGGGGCCCACCCCTCTACAGAGGCATAAAAAAGAGTCTTTTCATATGGAGACCAGCTTGCAGCAGGTCCTGGTTCAAACTGGGATATCGGAGAGAGAGCATCTTACTAAACACTTGCGGTTTTCATACTCTAAACTGCAACAGCAAGCTAGAAACAAGCAACACTGTAATGTCCTGCTACTGCTCCTCTGTGCATTTATATTCTATTAAGGTACCAGACATTTTGGATCAAGTAGAGAGCAGTTTTTGTTTCACAAAGCATGAATTTATAGTTTCATGTTTTCAGTCTTGGTTAATAATGTTCCAGGCCAATTAGCAACCATATGTCTGCCATGACTTTTGGAGTGATAACTTTCCAATAGCTTGCAGTGTTATGTACACAGATTGCAAAACAGGCAACAGTCATCCAGACTGTCCTGGTTCATGAGCTACTGGTAAATCAAACCACTGGCTTCATGTCTAAGACTTAATTCAAAACAAAAACAAAGCTTAAGTACCGTATTTTTCCATGTATTAGTTGATGGTTTTTTATTATAAAATAATGCTAAAAAATGGGGGTGCTGCAGCGGCAATTGGGCAGGTGATTTGTTGTTGTGGCAAGGCCCACTGGCGATAAGCTGCTGCAGCGGCAGCAATTTGTCATGTGATTGGCGGCTGCCGTAGCAATTTGGTGGGTGATTTGTTGCTGCAGCAAGGCCCACTGGCGATAGGTGGTGGCGGCAATTTGTCATGTGACTGGCGGCTGCTGGCGGCGAGCGGGCAGCCAATGGGTTTCTTCTGTGATTGGCAGCGGCGGTCCTGTGGGTGAGTGATTTTCGGCAACCCCCCCTAAAAACAAAACATCTCCAGGCAATCTTCCCCCCATTTCCTTAAATAAGGGTCGTCTTATACACGGGGGCATGTTATACACAAAAAATACGGTATATATGACTTCATTTGCACACATCAGTCCTTGGGTCTCCCTCTGCTCCTGTATGAAGCCTTTTGGGGCAGAGACATGTCTTTTGCTTGGTTTACTCTGTAAATCCCACATGACACCAATGTGTTGTTTAAATAATGCATTTGGCATTTGCAGCAGCAACAGCACCATAAATATGTGTGCGTTGGATGCAGCCCTGATTTTATTCATTTCAAGATCACCCTGAGCATTTTGGATGCAGAAAGGCAATAAAATGTTCCCAGTACTTAATTAATCATGGACCCTTTCCAGTTTTGAGGATCAATGACTCATGGCCAATTTCTAAAACAGAAAGGTGGCGGGTCTGGAAACCACCCCCTCTGATCCAAAACTCTGACCAAGGAAAAATGCCTAAAGCTATTTGTCACAAGCCCCATGGCTATGGCCTGGTAACTGAAACAGGTAAAGGAGCCAACTCCAGCTCAGTTGTGGCTCAGTTTAAGCTGCCCAAGCAATGTACAGGGACATGTACATCTATAGCACTAGAGATCAACCATTTATATGCCTGTAAACCTATGCACATTTACTTGGGAGTACCAGATGTCAGAAGGTCAACATGACTTACTTACAAATACATAATTGCTTCAGAATTGGATCCAAACCATATTAAATGCAAGAAACTAAACTGAACCGGTTTGTGAATCTTACAAAAAGAACATGTGTGCCCTTTCTGCAAGTTACGCTAAAGATGTTAGACTCCTAATTTTCCCTCAGAGGAAATTTAATGTAGCTAAAGAGATCATGACAATTTACACAAGACTCCTGTTCTAGAAGCAGCATTAGAAAACATGCACAGCTTTATATGCAGACACTGGTGCTTTTTGCTAGTGGGAGGCTGGTGGCATAGGAGGGGGGGGTGCATAAAAAGGGTTTATCCATGAAAGTGGATTGCTGCCCACAAAATTCAATCCATCCGGGATGCATAGCTTTAAAAGGCCCACAAAAATGGTTGCATGATTCAACCATCATCAAAAATAAATAATTTGATGGCACAATTGTACCCCCAAACCCACCATTAGGAATAGTGAGTCTTTGAAGCTGTATCTATGATGCTTTTAAAATGCTTGTCTTTATCCTTTGTAGGCATTTCTGGTGAGCAGGGTTTGCTATTTTTCTTCTTAACAAAAGGAATGTAAACCCAACCCCACTGATAAACTCATGGGGAATCTACAAAAGGCCACCATCTGTTAAATCCTCTTCAGTCATCAAAGAAAAAGGCCTTGCTGAATAATTCTGCCACATAGGATTGAACTGGCTTAAAGAACAACCTGAAAAAGGCAGTCAGCACCATGATTCATTTTAAAGTGTAACAGACACATAATTAACACTTCCCCTGTTTTTCTTTCTTCCTTTTTTCTAAATGTGAATTAATATTGGAAGTTGTGAATCCAGAAATCTCATGGAGGAAATATTTGATACCCCGCTTTTCACTACCCGAAGGAGTCTCAAAGCGGCTAACATTCTCCTTTTCCTTCCTCCCCCACAACAAACACTCTGTGAGGTGAGTGGGGCTGAGAGACTTCAGAGAAGTGTGACTAGCCCAAGGTCACCCAGCAGCTGCATGTGGAGGAGTGGAGACGCGAACCCGGTTCCCCAGATAACGAGTCTACCGCCTGGCTCTGGCCTTACAGGTCCTGGTGGTCCAGAGAGTTATTCTTGTGTCTCATGTCCCACAACCCGAGGTGCAGTGGTCTCTTGCTCTCCTCTTGTCAAGCTCGTAGCCTTGAACTTGATCTGGCTCCTTAGATGGTGCCTCTGCAGCATCTGACTCTGTGTCTGGATCAAAGGGTAATGGCATTTGGCCAGCCTTTCCTCTCCTTGCAAACACTGCTGTTTGGTAAGCAGCAGACTATGGAGGGAGGGTGGCAGGAATTAGAAATTTGCCCCTCCTTGCTTCATTGTTCTCAATACCTTCAGTCTCTCCAGTTAACGACCAAAGTTCATACAAATTTCTATCACTTAATGGTATATGTTGAATTAATCATGGTAGGTAAATGTCCAAACCAAGCATCCTGTTAAGCACATCTGACATTTATGAGTAAACCTCACAAACCACCCACAACCTTTAGCCACTGACTCAATTTCATTGTCATTCCTTTTAACAGCAAATGCTGGCTTTTACCAGAACAGGCTGGAAGTTATTCAAAATGGTAAAGATATCAGCCTTAGCTCCAAAAGCTTCATCAACATGATGGCCCGCTTGCCAAGACCTTTTAATTTTTCCAGGCTTTTCAACAGCCTCAACCCTTCTCTTCTTGAGAGCCAGTGTGGTGTAGTGGTTAAGAGCGGTAGACTCGTTATCTGGGGAACCGGGTTCGCGTCTCCACTTCTCCACATGCAGCTGCTGGGTGACCTTGGGCTAGTCACACTTCTCTGAAGTCTCTCAGCCCCACTCACCTCACAGAGTGTTTGTTGTGGGGGAGGAAGGGAAAGGAGAATGTTAGCCGCTTTGAGACTCCTTCGGGTAGTGAAAAGCGGGATATCAAATCCAAACTCTTCTTCTTCTTCTTCTTCTTCCTCCTCTCCCCGCCCCCCAATCATGGCCTTTTCACATCTGCCAATATTGATTTATTTTGCAATGATTATTTATTTATTTACTTATTTATTGGTTGGTTGGTTGGTTAGAGGCATTTATATACCACCCATAACAAACATTTATACCAGAGCACTTTGCAATGCAGTTTAAAAGCACAATAAAAGATATAATGCCAACATTAAAGCAATTCCAAAACAATTAAGACAACTCAACCTGCTTAAACACACACACAGAGAGAGAGAGAGGGAGGGAGAAAATTGTGCAAACAAGTGGTTAAAACAGTGGTGGATATTTTCTTTTTCTCCAGCCCCAAACCAGCATCCCCTCATGGACAATGTTCCAGGGGTGGGCAGAACCACAGGGCGGAGCAAGGGATGAGAGTCTTACCTTCTATCCACACAAAGGTCAGGCAGCCCTACACACACACCTTCATCCAGGCAAGCAAGAGGCACAAAGACAGTTCAAGCACACATTCTAGTTAGGGAAAAGTTACAGGTAGGTAGCCATGTTGGTCTGCCGTAGTCGAAACAAAATAAAAAATATAAAAAATTCCTTCCAGTAGCACCTTAGAGACCAACTAAGTTTGTTACTGGTATGAGCTTTTGAGTGCATGCATGAAAGAAGAAGAATCTGAATAAGTGTGCATGTACACGAAAGCTCATACCAATAACAAACTTAGTTGGTCTCTAAGGTGCTACTGGAAGGATTTTTTTTTTTAATTTTTAATTTAGTTAGGGAAAAACACTCAAGGAGGACACTGAACAGGGCTAATGAAGGGTGTGCCCTGGGAGAAGGGGATGGTAAACTGACAAGAGCCCGAGAGCTGGATAGAGTGGCCTGGCATACCACATTGCTCCCCACCCCTTGGTCCCCATCTCTTGAAAAAAACATTCTCCTATTCTCTTTGTAGAAGATGACCCTTACTATCTGCAGTGTTTGTATTTGTATTAAAAATAACTTTAAATATGTTGATAGGTTTAAGTCTTTTAAGTAGTTTTTAAATTAGTCAATTAAACATAATATAACTGCTAACTGACTAAACAATAGAGGCCTGATGAGAACATTAGTCAGTTTACTTGCACATTTAACCTATGTTAACATAAATATGAAGCTTAATCAGATATATTCTGAAATTGTCCACTGTGATATGAGGGGTCTAGTGCTGAGCCATTGGTTTTAATGTACATATGCACATCTCTACATTCCCACATTATTTCTACGATTTCCCAAACAGAATCTAACAGGATCTAACTAACGTAGTCTATTTAATTTAGAAACAAAGTAAGGTTTCATTAACTTTCCTCAAAATGTCACCTCCATGTGCATATGGTGACGTCTGTTTCCATTAGACAGTAAATGTATTAATCACTCACGAGCTGGATGATTAATCATTTCTAAAACCTTAATAGGTTGACAGGTCTAATTAATATTGTAGTCAGAAAGTGAGAATGGCGCAAGGTTCCAAGGCTGAAGTCTTCCTCAAGTACCAGACATAACTGCCATTAAATTAAATTGAAGCCAGGCAAAGTCACAGCCACTGTTATGACAGCTTTTGAATAAAGTGCTTTAATAGCAGCTTATATTATACTCAAGACAAAAAAACCAACAACAACATATGTACTCAGATGAATATTGGGCTATGGAGAAATAAGAATGTACGTGAATCCCAATGTTCCTTATAAAGATGTGTGCAGCATCATTAAAGCCATCATTAAGGACAGATAATGCCTTTGTCCAGGCTGCTTCAGATTTTACCTGAAATAGCTCTCTGGGTGTTTAAAAGAAGGTCTAGTCAGGAAATGGAATTTGTGATTATTTGCAAATTTCAATAGCTGGTATATAGTTTTTTCCTTTAGCCTGGTGCAAGTGATGTCTAGGAAGTTTTCTTATCTATAATCCTTTGTGCATGAATTATATAAGAAATTGCATTTGAAACTCATCAAAGGGAAAATCTCAGTCAAATAATTATGGGGGAAAGACACTCAGGAGGGCAGTGTTTTCAAAATGAGGGCCATCTTCTTAAATTCTCAAATTACACAAAGGATATTTGTGGGTGTCTTCTCTTTCATTCTACGAATCATCCCATCAGTGGTCTGAACTCTGCAGCCTCCCTGGGAACCCTTAGTTCAATTAAAGCACAAGGGAAGTCATCATGAAGTGACTGCTCCCATGGGCCTTCAGGTCAGGAGGTGTGGGCAGCCAGGGAGGCTGCAACATGCTGGAAAATGTTTAGTTGAAAGGAACATACATGCACACTTCTGCCACCTTTCAGCAACAAGGTAAGCTCAAAACCCTAGAACATGGGTAGGCAACCTAAGGCCCATGGGCTGGATGCGGCCCAATCACCTTCTCAATCCGGCCCACGGACAGTCCAGAAATCAGCGTGTTTTTATATGAGTAGAATGTGTCCTTTTATTTAAAATGCATCTCTGGGTTATTTGTGGGGCATAGGAATTCGTTCATTATTATTTTTTTCAAAATATAGTCCAGCCTACCACATGGTCTGAGTGGACGGTGGACCAGCCCATGGCTGAAAAAGGTTGCTGACCCCTGCCCTAGAATTACCAAAACCCTGAAGAGATTCTACAGTGTCCTGAAAACTCCCCTCCCTGAACTTCTTTCTAAAGAGTAGATTTTTTTTTGAGAAATTGGAAGACATATTTCTGCAAAGCACTAGTATAGACAGCCTTCCCCAGTACCAAATATTGAAGAGCTCTCTTCACTCATGAGAGTTCAGTGCAACCATGAGCCAAGGAGCCTGATTCCTGTTTACTTTCTGTTGCCATTTGAACACAAAACACAACCTCCCCTATGGTTGCTAATCTAGTCTCATTTGTTCCAATCTCATTCATTTCTATGACATTTGCTTTTTCTTTCTTGGTTTAGCACTTTTATTACTTGGAGTCTGACCCTTCTTTTAACCTGTGAAATCCAAGGATACATTATAGCCTACACCCATATGGAAGTCAGAACATTACAAAGCCAGCTGTAGACAAAATATAATATGCTGAAACATAGGTCCACGCAAGAGGCTCCAGCTTGTCAGAACACTGCTTTTTCTATATGCTTGAAAGGTTTCCTGGAACAATAAGGAGTTGCATATGACTCCTGGGGGAATCATAATACAAGACAGACAGATGCTTTTCTTGCCAGCTCCACCCATTCCCAGTTTAGCTATCACGTTCTGCCTATTTGAGTCCTTTTAGGAAGTCAATGGTGATAATGACAGAATAAACATGGCACACCCATTGGCTTATTATGTGCATTCATTTCCTGAAGCAAATGAAGACAAAAAGGCACATAGTGACAAATAAAGGCACAGTGACAAATAAAGGGAAGTCTTCCAGGAGAAGAATCAGAGGGACATGTGGAAAAGAGAGAAGTTCTCTCTTGTACAATCTCTCCCCTCCTCCCCTAGGTTCAATATAACTTTCGGAACAAAAATGAATAGTGACAGGAAAATAACACAACATCTTTGGGGATCAGGAGCATATATGAGAAGCAGGTTTTATTGAGCCACAGATGTGGAAAGTGCAAGGGTCTCATAAGCCCATTCAGAGTGGAACACATTTATGAGGCAAGGCCTGGGTGGGTTTGAGTCTTTATTGTTTCTATTTGATTCAGGCAAAAAATAATGAACATTCACTTATTTGTCCAGTCAACATAGCACCAATGCCAGGGATAGCCCATGAGGTGCCCTCCGGGTGCTGATGGACTAGGTTCAGTGTTCTTGTACTATTCTACAAAGCTCTGAGCAACTCAGGATGCCTTAAAGACTGCTTTATCCTGTATGCGGCACCATTTTAAACACATATGTAAACATTCCTGCTGGTTCAGGCTTTCCCTCAAACAGATATGGGGAGGAAGAGGATACCTCTTAGGAAGAAGGGAGGAAGAGGCATGACACTGTAGCAACAGTCCGGGAACAGATCAGCAATCCTTGATCTTTCTCGTGAATGGGCTGAACTTTAAATACTTGTTACGATTTGAAGGATGATATTCATGACTTAAAACTGAAGTGGGAACCAGCCCCAGTTGATATTCTAGCTTGCCAAACTCTCAAAGCCCACTATAGTCTCTCAGAGATAGCATTAGAAGTAACAAAGGCTTGTGTAGCCATGACTTCTGTAGACAAAACCACACTGAAAAAATATTTCTCCCTATAAGCTTTGTAAAGCTTTGAGGTTCAGTTCCACACCTCAAGACATGCTCTTATATTCACAAGAGTGTCTTTCTGTCTCTATAATTAAAACATTAAATGTGGCATGGGAATTATTAATAACTAGGATACTTATAACAACAGTATAAAATAAATTTTGACTTTGCTTTCATCGAAGCCAATGGGAGGCTTGCCATTGACTTCAAAGAGGGTATGTTTGGGTTCTGGAAGGAAATGGATCCTTTGATTTTCCAAAAACCACAGAAGACAGACATCTTTCGTAACAGTTCAGTATATGGAACCAAGTTCTGTCCATGGTTTAACCTGCATAGTCCATACAAATCATAGGAGTAGAGGCTGAGTCACGTAATGGTAAGAAGAATTTATACTAACTGCCACTCTTTTAGATTCACTGCAGATAATCAATCATTGGCAAGTCAAGTAGACAACAGTTCCAATGGAATAAATTGTAAATACAGCAAAGCTAAACTTCAATGGACATTTGTAATAAATGGAACAAATGTTAGGCTTATTTCAGAGAGATGACTCATAAATTTAAGCAGTCCTCAAATGTGAACATCAGGAAGAGCCCAAAGGCTAAAGAGAACAGTTCAGAGGATAGGAATAGTTGGGTTTTAGGGTGAAACTAGCATCAATGGATATCAAATTCATTTATTACCATAGCTAGTGTTCTGTAAATATATGTACTAGAGACATGTTTGTATTTACCTCATGACAGATTAGAGCATTGTCTACCATCCTGACTTCCCCCCTAATTGAGAAATTCGCTGCATTTACAAAGGCAACCTAGACCCAGGAATGAACTCATGACCTGGTGGAACTGAATTAAGACAAGACAGATATTGGATCATGACATGGATCATCCCTTAATTTTTCAGAGGAGCTTGCAGCAGGTTGCTGAATACTAATACCTTGATGTTCATTGCAGTCACATCCACACTCACTATCAGACTCATATATACACTGCCTTTTTAATATATGGGAGAAGGACAAAGCTACAAACATCAAATAGACAAGACAGAAACATATAGGCATTTTTACTCTTATGGGGAACCCCACTGCTTTTACTGAATTTCTGCATGTTCAAATACTACCCCGCTCACTTAAAACAGGCATGAGGAATCTGTGGCCCTCAAAATGACTCTCTTAACCCTGGACAGACTTGTTTGGTCTGGGGATGATGGGAGCTGACGTCCAACAACATCTGGAGCCCCAGATAAAAGATAAGGGCAGTACATATTTACAACAGGAATCTATGAATTATCACTGATTTATAGCCTGAACCATGACAAGAGCTGATTCAGATATCATAGTGTGTGCATGCATTAAGTGGCTATGTGTATGTGTCTGAAAATTGTGTGATGGGTCCTACCTCCACTCCACCAGATTAAAGGGGTGCCCAGCACCATTGAGGCCTATTGTGCAAGGATGCTGTGGGTGACCAGGAGTGGTTGGTGGCGCTAATATAAAAGCCTCACTCTTCATCACATTGTTGCCTGCATATTCTTCATCTCTGGATGCCCCTTGTCTTGTCTTTACGCCCCTTTTTCAAAACCAGCTCACTTTATGGTAGAGCATTGGTCTGAGGCCATAATTTAAAATCCCTCTTCTTTGCCACAGACTCATTTTATGGTGTTGATATTGGGTACATTACTCTCAGTACTTATCCCTAAAATGGTATACACTTTCAAAGGGGGTAGGCCAACTAGCCATTACAGCAGAAACGAAAAAAAGACAGAAAGGCTAGTAGCACAATTATTGTATTATATTGTATTATTGCATAAGCTTCATGCATTACCAAGACAGATGCATCTGATGAGATGGACTGTAGCCCAGAAAGCTTATGTCACAATACTTTTTTTTTTTAGTCTTTAAGGTGATAGTACTGTTCCTTTTGTTGCTTTGCTAAAATTGTACTGTGACCTACTTTATAGGGTTGAAGTGAGGATAACAGACTATAAAACACTTGGGCAAATTTAAAATGCTATTACAAAAAGTCGGAAGCTGACGAGGATGGTTCAGATGAGAACGCAGCGTGCAGAGTGTGTATGTAGTATGGCAGGATGGATCACATTGACAACCGCTGCCCCCCCCCACCCCACCCACAGGCAAGCCACACATGAGATTTGCTGTGGACCTACAATGTAGGTCTGAATATCTTGGTTGTGTCTCAAATCACTTTGTTTCCTAGGATTGGGTTTTCCATGATTCCAAACTGGCCCCCCAATCCAAAATCAGGGATAGACAGGCCGAATATCCTTATTCATCAGCATAACATTTATAGCCACCCCACCTTTCGTACAAAGAACTGAAGGTAGCATTCATGGGTCTCCTTTGCCCCATGTCAGTATTGTAATGTCTCATTCTCACATTGCATAATGTTGCGGGTTGCCTTTAATTACTTAATTGATGCATGAGTATGGGAACTATTTAAATGTCTCCTACCTCTCTCTCCCTTTTACCCCTCTGCTGAAGAAGATGGATGTGAGATTGTCTTGTTGTCTTGTTACTTGCTTTATAAATAAAACCTTAGATGTCACTTTCCAACCACAGTTGCTTCTGCTGAGCAGAATGAACTGAGTTTGCTATCTGCAAATGGGCTTTTAATGCTCACAAGGCGCCATCTGTAAAACAGCAGTGCTTACATGTCCACAATATATTTGCGAGGGAGGATTGGGAGAAAACCAAAATGACTAGGCCATACCACTATGACCTCTCACTGACCACCCCACAATCAGCTCTCATGGGTCATGGCCCTTTGCCATCTTAGTAGCCCACCAGGTCTAATGGACAGCACCTATTACAGTGGTACCTCGGCTTACAGATGCTTCGGGTTACAAACTCTGCTAACCTAAGGTTACCAGATTTTTTTCAATGAATCAGGGGACACTTTTCAACTTCCTACCAAACAGATGGATTTTGTCAGGGGACTGATTAGTAAATCCAGGGACTGTCCCCGGGAAACGGGGACATCTGGTAACCTTACGCTAACCAGGAAGTGGTTGCTCCAGGTTAAGAACTTTGCCCCAGCATTAAGAACGGAAATCATGTGCCAGCAGTGCAGCAGCAACAGGAGGCCCCATTAGCGAAAGCATGCCTCAGGTTAAGAACCGTTTCAGGTTAAGAATGGACCTCTGGAACAAATTAAGTTCTTAACGCGAGGTGCCACTGTACTGTATTATTCATTTCTCCCTTTATTTGCCTTCACTGGATATGCTCCCACCAATCTCACCTGGCAGTTCTTGAAGTCCCAGAAGATGGGAGTGAAAGGATGGGTCCAGGCCATGCTACAGCCCTCCCCGCTTTCTTATCTCCTTATCCAGCAAATTGTCAGAGTGGTAGTCAGACTGAAAAACAAGATGAAGGGAGACTACTTTGCTCAATACATGTTTCCCTTTCTATCGTTTTTTGCTAGAATCACCACCTGCTTTCCTCTCTCCTTCTCATTCCACCCCCCCCCCCGCCCCAGGGTTCAGCCTAATGGTCCTCAGCTACCTTGGCAATCGCATGGGCTGCCTGGGAACAGTGCATGAACTGAACCTGTGAAAGAATAGCTGGAGGTTTTATAAAGAAAAATAGCACAAAATAACTTTTTGTGTCCAACTTCTCCATTTGCAAAGAAGAAATGCAGGGGATAAAGCATATATATATGAGTAAAACTAACAACATGAGATGGGAAATAATTCCACTAGATCTTGTTCTGTTGGTTCCCATTATTAAGGCAGAGTTTATACAAAGTTTAGAGTATTAAATGCTATTTGCCTTAGAACAGTGGGATTTTGACACCTAACATCTAGACGCTTAAGTGAAATCTAGCTTTGCCAGTATTGGCAAACTAATGTTTTTAGATTTAGGCATGTAATCCATATATGTGCTTTCAACACATTTTTGTGCTGGTTATTTGGCTCTGAAACATAGTTCGGGACTGTGTGTCTTACTGGTTTCAGCACTGTAGAAATCCATATCCTACAAAAGGTCAGCATACAGTTGAGAGAAATTTGAAAGCCCTGTTGAAATGAAAATGATTCAAGCTATGGCTTCCTAAAGTCCCAATGATTTCAATAGGCACCACTTGCAATCAGAAACAGTAGGGAGCTGATGATATCTTTTAAGTTAAAAAAAAACACAAACCTGCTGATGTTATGCTCTTTCTTGGAACAGAAAGAGAACAGCATTTTTTTCAGTTTTACAAACTGTGCTTTAGATAATAATATTGCTAATGTTTGCATATGGTTTGTACATAGGCATAGAATTGGGGAATGTCTAAGATCCATTGAGATATTTCAGCCTTTTGAGGAGCAAGAAAACCTCAAGCATCTGTTTCCCAAATGCATATAGCCATGCAGTAGTAGAATTTTTGCAGGCTGCTTTCTGTATCTGATTTTCTTCTCAAATAGAAGCCTTTCATCAAGAAATGCCACTTCATTGGGGGCATTGGAAACAGATGAAAATCATATGGTTGATCCACTCCTCCCATGCTGTGACTTCTTCCTTACTGAAGGCCTATCATTCCAGCAGCTCTGAAGCAGCGTGCTGAGGACATCTCTACTCCCACATCTCAAATCATTCATGGTTCCTGTTGAATGGCATATGCCAAGGGAAGGTCCTTCATGCTGACTAGCATGCAGCTGCCACATATGCTATAAGGCATTTAGGATTACTGCTTTCTCTTCTGTGCATTAATTGCTTGTTGTTGTTCAGTCGTTCAGTCTTGTCTGACTCTTCGTGACCCCATGGACCAGAGCACGCCAGGCACGCCTATCTTTCACTGCTTCCCGCAGTTTGGCCAAACTCATGCTAGTTGCTTCAAGAACACTGTCCAACTATCTCATCCTCTGTCGTCCCCTTCTCCTTGTGCCCTCCATCTTTCCCAACATCAATTAGGTGCACATATGTCAATTATGAGGGACACGGGTGGCACTGTGGGTTAAACCACAGAGCCTAGGGCTTGCCGATCAGAAGGTCGGCGGTTTGAATCCACATGATGGGGTGAGCTCCCGTCACTCGGTCCCAGCTCCTGCCAACCTAGCAGTTCAAAAGCATGTCAAAGTGCAAGTACATAAATAGGTACCGCTCCGGCGGGAAGGTAAATGGCGTTTCCATGCGCTGCTCTGGTTCGCCTGTACGCTGGCTCCCTCGGCCAATAAAGCAAGATGAGCGCCACAACCCCAGAGTCGTCCACGACTGCACCTAATGGTCAGGGGTCCCTTTACCTTTACCTTTATGTCAATTATGCTTATCATTTGCCAAATTTCAAACTGTCTCAGAATTTCTTTTACTTCCAACTTCAAAGCCTTCTCTCTCTTTTAAAGACTTCCAGCAACAGCTAATTACATCAAACTCTTGCTTCTAGTTTCTTTCAACATTAGTGAGACGTGATTTGATTATCATTCATATCAATGGAAAGCAACCAAGATATTAACCTGAAGCCTCCGTCCATGTAGCTTGCAAAGCCCTTGAACTTTCAGCACCTTTTGATTAAACCTGCTGCCAAATGTATTTATTGCTATCATCTGCTAAAGTTGGATCTCCCTGAAGTTTTCAGGCACCACCTATTGTATGTTTATGAACATTTGGTTTAGCAAATCATTAATTTGTTGTAGACTGCTTTGTTGCTGTCTGGTTTAACCTTTGTATTTTCAGCCTGCAAGCCGAAACATAAATACTTGGAAATGTGTTCCATAATAAGACAAATAAGAACTAGGTGCCAGATATCCAATTCTTCATTGAATTGGAAGGTATGAACATACCTTCAGGAACTCTTCCCTCTGTCCCTTTACCCCAGTGTTCTGATCTCTGAACTTTTCCCCACTAAATAACAAAACTGAGTCTATCTCCATTACTTCTGATAATTCTAAATCACCTTCAGATTTATCCTAAACAAAGTAACATGGTAAATCTGAACCTCTATTGAGATTTGACATGTGCTAAATATGAGTATGGTCAACAGACTGAGCCATTTCATTTGTGATAAAGCAGTATTTTGAAGAACACAATATCTGAGAATACTTCATTACTAATTGAAATAGTGTAACCATTTTAGTTGGTGTCTGATACACAGTTGTCAAATAAACAACCTGAATACAAGAGGATAATCTAAAGCAGTTTCCAAAGCAGAACACATCCCCTTTACTGTTCTGAGTTTCTAACTAGCATGAAAACTATCAAGTAAGACTCAGAAGCAAGAAGACTCAGAAGCAAGAGCAGCACAAATTATCCACATCAGAGGTCTGTTTCCATTCAGTTATCAATTTTGTGTGGGCATGTAGCTACATTTGCTGATATAAAACCTCAATTGGTTTAAAGGTTCAAGCATCACATATACTTATCTAAAGTTCTAAGGTCTGGAAATCTCACATCAGTTTTTCTCATGATTTCCAGTACTTCCTGTAAAGGTTTGGCTGAAACAATGTCACCATGATGATTAAGTGG
Organism: Lacerta agilis; assembly: GCF_009819535.1. NCBI lineage: Eukaryota > Metazoa > Chordata > Lepidosauria > Squamata > Lacertidae > Lacerta > Lacerta agilis. Next base: position 54,182,920 of record NC_046318.1, on the reverse strand, counting down.
GTTCAGAGTGAGATACAGATGTAGGCTCTTAATAGACTTCAAGGGGATCAGGAGCAGAATGGACTGTAGTAACATCAAAACAGTAGATAAAGCACTCTTTAATTCTGGATGGTGAAAGCATCAGTTGTAGAAAAGCTCAGCACTGATGAAGATGCTATATCACTTTCAAGAGTTTGCAAATGTTTGCCTCTCAGCTAATCAGCTAATAATGAAATCCGTTGCCATAAGATCAAAGTGAAGTTTAACAGGAGTATGTAGATTGCTTATATATAAGAATTGGGGGGGGGGGGTCCAAAAACTTTTTTCTGTTCATCAAATAGGTATGTCAGTTCACTATACAACAATATTTTAATGTAGTTGCTTGTGGCTTTTCATACAATGGATGCATTTTACTGTAATTACACTCAGTGTCAGTTACTGAACAAATACATGCAGTTTAATATGAAGAGAATGCTAAAGAAAACATTGTGTTCATACTGAATTCCTATTGCACCCATAAAGTTGACCAATTACAATGGAAGCTCACAATAGACTAAGAAGATACGATGACAACATTCATCAGTTTATCTCTTTGTTTCTACACAATGTGGGCCTGGCTGGGCACATATCCATTCTGCTTGTGGTCTCCTAGCCTTCCCTCTGCTTTGCTCGGTGTTTGATAGGAATGTTTGGTATGGAAGAACATTGAAACATGCGGAAACCCCTACACAATCTGAAGTAGTGTAATCTAGGAGAGATTTGGGCTATGCGATAGTTTAGCTATTCAAAGCCAGGCAAGTGACAGCTCATAATGAATGTGGCTTGGCTGTCAATCTAGTTCAAAGGGAACTACTTTCCTTGGCGGAACTTCCCAAAAGTAATGGAATGCACATGAGGAGCCCAAGATGAAGCCTTAAAGGCTACTTACTTAGAAAAATGTCTTTGTGTGTGTGTGTGTGGAATTTGGGTGCTAAGAGTCAGTGAACTTTCAAGAATTATGTTTACGTTTTGGAAAGGGCCTGGGGCTAGCCTACCTGGAAGGACCGCCTTCCTCTAAAGGGACTTACTGGTAGTAGAATAGAAAGCAAGCTGTCAGAAAGGTTTGAAGGTACTCTTCTTCATATGAGAGAAGTGAGGCATGGTGGGGTATTTTACCTATCAGTCAGAGGATGACACAGTGCAGGCCACACAGATTATATGGTTCTCAGTAGATGAGACCTAAACACATGGCATTTCACAGAGCCTGCTGATGGAGGACCCAAAAGAGTGCTGTGTAATAATGAGCCAAAGTGAAGGCAAGCAGCTGCATTTTACTCACAATGAAATTTGAATGACTGGGGACAGTGGGAACACATTTTATTTTTGGCCAGTTTCATCAGCCTCCTAAGTAAAGCCACATGAAGGAAATCTAGTCTCTTTCTGTCTGTTTTCTGGCTGGGAGCCTTTCAAAAGAAGCTGGTATCTAATTTTCTATACAGGCAGTATTCCACAGTTTAAATTAGATAGCGTCAAGGGAGCAAGAACTGATATTGTGCATTTTCCAAAAAGTGTACAGAAAGAATTAACTAATGTATTTGTCTCTTTATGTGTAATTTATGAGATAATGTAGGAGTGCATATTTCATCTATGTTTGTGTGTATATATAATTTTCGTAAAAAAGGAATTACCGTAACTAATGTATTTTGAGTTGTTTCTAAACCCCATGAGTTCCTGGGAAATTAATGTATTTCTAGAACAGTGCATAGGTTTCTGGATAGTTTGTTAAGTACTTACAGCTATTAGGTTCTCTGTCTCTTTCAGTATTTTGGTCAATTATAAGGAACTATGTTTAATTAAGATTAATGTGAGTAAATTTGTCTAATCTCTCTAATCTAAATTTGTCTAATCTCTCTGGGAAAGACTTCAAAATAACAAAAATGACAAAGTCATTTCAACACATGTACATCTAATACAAAAACAAAAAACAAAACAACCTGAGCTGGATCATGCATTTTGCTTTAAACTACACACCCAATGAAATTCCTTAAATGAAATTGTAAATTGCAGTTAGCATCAATTTGAACTCAATTATATTTGCTGTTTAAAAATCACACCATTCCTGGGGCAAGATTATAATGTAATTCATTCTGTCTTATTTGCAGTGAACTTTGATATTTCAAAGATTTTAGGAATAGTGAGGTCCTGCTTGTTCAGTGGACTTCTGCTTTCATAATGGGGCTTTCTCCTCTCATCTGCAACTCCTTGCTCTGGAGTAAATTGGAAAGAGCAGAGGGGCCTGCATTGGGGAGAAGGGGAAGTAACATCATGTCCCCTGGTTTGACACAGGATCTTGCTCAGTAATTAAGCTTCACATCTAGTATATAATTGCCAATCATCCCCGCCCCCAGATAACCTGTATTCAAACATTCCTTCACATTTAATATACTATTCAGATTAAAAATTGACTAGGCAAGGGAAATGCTTTTGGGTAGGCAGCTCCATTATATAGGAGTGAGTCTCTTCAAAGTCACACAACCTAGTAAGATGCAGTAATGGATTTCACCTTAGCTTCCAAAATGGACACTAAGCTCAAAATCTTCACGTATGAGAAAATAATTTAAATGTTCCCCATTCAACAGCATAGATTGGCTTGCCAAGTAAGTCCCAGTAGTTTCAAAAGAAGAGAGTTAAGAACATGCTAAGCATCTGCATTAAAATCAACAGGGCTTTGTAGGGTCAACTATGTCTGCCTCATACCCAATAGATCGATCGATCAATTGATCGATCAATCAATCAAAACATAGATAGACAGACAGATAGGGTTCTTATGCTGGCTGAACTTTTACTGTTACTGTATTTAAGTTTGTTTTTGTGCTGCTTGTTAAAATTTGAGCATGGTTTTATATTGTATAGTATTTGGACTTGGATTGTGTTTTATACAAGTTGTAAGCCACTTTGCAGACCATAGTTCTCAAAAAGAGGATTAGAAATCCTTCAAACCCAGGATAGATCAGATGGATTCATGAACTAGAGAAATTCAGATCAGAATGCCACAGGTCTGGGGTGGCTAACATGTGGCTCTCTAGCTCAGTGTTCGCCAACCTGGTACCCTCCAGATGTTTGGGGCTACAACTTCCACCAGCCCCAGCTATGTTGGTGAAGTCTGCTCCAGATGTTGTTGGACTTAAAGCTCCCACCATCTCTGACCACTAGCCATGCTGAATGAGGCTGATGGCAGCTGGAACCCAACACCAGGAGCCACAGATTAGCCACTCATGTCATAGGAGATAGACATGAGAAAGTGCAAGTGGGATCCACTGTGTATCCCGAAGCACACTATTCCAGGTGTCATGTGTTGTTGCTTTTTTCCCTGAACATGAGCAATAGAAGCTCTTGTTGTTCTCGGAACCAAAATGGTGAGGAAAAGGCAGGAGAGGTGGAATGGAGTTTCAGGAAAGTGATGCTTAGGAGAAAAAGAGATTACATTGAGAGTTGAGGAAAGGGGCAGGGACCACAGCTAGGTGCTGTAACTACAGAAGGACCCGTCTGCAGAGCTCAAACAATAAAAAATAATGTTTGTGTGCATTATTTCTCTTCAAACATTTGTCTGTAAACCTAGGGCAGCATCTCCCCACCACCACACCACTACCACTTATTTGCTGCGAGGTGTTACTGATATAGAATTTGATAGCGATTTCTTTGAAGTTTGCACATATACCAAAAGCAGGAAACTGTTATGCCACATGTAGGCAGGAACTGTGGTGCCAAGTCTCTCTCCCAATATATCATGCTGTGACTGGGGAAAGGGTGGGGAGTATTCATTTCCTTTCTCTGCTCATGGGAAAAGAAAACAATCAAAGCCACAAGTAAGTGAACAGAGGCATATTTCAATCTTTAATGTCTCTTTTAATGGCTTGTTGCCTCAGTCCTAGGGCTTGGCTGGTAAGACTGAGTGGTTAACAAACTGAAGCCACAAGTTTACACCTTGGTTTGTCCCATGGTTTGTTCTACTGGGTGCATGTGGAAGAGGAGCCGCTCATCTTCCAAGACAATCTGGGCTACAACCAAGCTGATGGTCTTGGGTTGTTTAACATTTTTCAGTGAGTGTAGCAGGTGACAAACTGGGATTGTGGTGACACATATGATTATTGTTTTCCCTTTGTGTGGTTGAAAGTGTACGGCTTCTTGTTGTCTGTTGTCTTAGAACTTGCTTGCTTGAGCTGCCAGGTTGTTTTCCTAAAGAAATTTATTCCCCTAAAATCATTGCTCTCCTCACTCTCTCTTGCACCTTAAAATGGGTTAATGTCTTAAGCAGGAGTAGGCAATGTGATGCTCTCCAGATGTTGGGGACAACAGCTCTCAGCATCTCCTACCATTGGCCATGCTGGCTGAGGCTGATGGGAGTTGTAGTCCACAACATCTTGAATACACCACATCACCAACCTTGGACTCTTTAGGATATTTGGTATGGAGGAGCCTGACCTTGTCTTGCAGTTCCTGCTACATCAGCCAATGTTGTACAATGGAAAAGGGCTCAGAGGTCTGGGCATGCATGGTTTATAGTAGCTCAGCAGGCTTGGCCTTTGCATCAGCCCACAAAGTTCCTGGTTCAAGTTCTACAGTCCCTGACAGTCCCTGAATTTTGCCAAGTATTTGTATTTTACATGGAAAATAAAACAATTAAATAAGTGACAGTTAAATAACCTTTATGTTTTCACAGTGCTGTACAAACGTTAAATGCAGCAATTAAAGAGGATGAACAAATGCAATTTGGAAAATATTAACTGCCATAGGAAACAACATTTCATCAGTCCCATGATAAAACACTCTGCTTTGCAATATCATCATCCTTTGGAGGCAAGATACCAAAGTGTTATGAAGACTCCGTTTTAATGAAGGCTGCTGTAATAGAGATTAATGCAGTGTGGGTTTATGAGTCACATCAAAAAGGATGTTATACAAGAGGGCTATAAAAGGATGTGTATAATGAAAAAAGATCAATTTTTCTTCTTAAGCTGTCCTAAGCACACTAACCTGTGGTTAATCTCAGCGCTAGGCCATTAAAATTTACTTCATCTACAACACTAATTTTCAAACCCGTCTGGCAAGCTGCAGTTTCTTCGAAGGACTGAGGTGGTTTTCAGAATTAAAAATCTCAGCAGCATTCTACTCCTAAGGCTTTCCCTATGCAGGCATCTTTGCCAATAAGTGGATGGTCCAGTGGAATTTCCAATATCACACTTGACAGCAGAGTCCCATTGCCATCAACAAGGAATGCCATCAACAAGGACAGCCATCTGTCAGGAATGCTTTGATGGTGTTTCCTGCTTGGCAGGGGGTTGGACTGGATGGCCCTTGTGGTCTCTTCCAACTCCAAAATTCTATGATTCTATGAAATGGAGAATGATGGGTAGCACCTATAGACATATGCAGCCTCTCCTTGGGGTTGCTATTTATTGATAGATTGTGTAGCCATCTTCAGATCTTCTCCATGCAATGGGTGGGTGGGTTTGCTATTAAGTTATGTATTCTGTGTTTTTATGTTGTGTTTTTATGTTGTACGCTGCCCTGTGATCTTCAGATGAAGGGCAGTATATAAATTTAATAAATGAGGAGGAAGAGGAGTGGAAGAACATTTCTGGCAGTGCCCTAGTGTTGCAGGCACTGCTGGTCTTGCCACCTGGAAGTTTGTGAATTTAGCATGATGACATCTACCAGGGCTGCACATTGGATTCAGATAAATCCTGGGGGCAAAGTGCGGTGCCTCTGAGGGATGTTTTGTTTGTCGGGTGGACTGGGATGTGTACGAGGTGGCAAGAGTCAAAGTTGGGACTTCTGAAGATTGTTGTGGTGCCTTGTGGTCAGTGCAAATCTCTAGCACCTAAACGTGTACAGCTGTACATGAGCAGGAACTCCACACAATCAGGATCTTCTATTGTGCCATCTCATTTCTCCTTCTCTAGCTGTTTGGTGTATACACAAATAAGGTTTGAAAAGGGTATCTATCTGATATGAATTCACACTAGATCTAATAAATAACTTTTCTTGGCACATGAGGTGAAGAGGTTGTTGAGGTATGACTGTGGCCTGTTCTTGCAACTGCAGCAATCAAATCTGAACAACATTACCAGAATGGGGCTAGTGGTTACTCACTGTTCAGACACAAATATGTACATATACATGCAGTTCTCCTAATTTGTTTACTTGGAATAAGATTTATTTATTACAATGGAATTGGCTTTTCAGTGTGGCTAAAATCATTTAGCTCCAGAAACAAAAAACTTTCAGCAACAATATCAAAAGCTTTAAAACTGTAGCAGATCAAGGCAGCTTGAGGGGAATATATGGCATGCTTTTGTGTTGTGATAGCTACTTGAATTTTTACTATGTTAGAAATCAGTCAGCAAAAGCAACACCAGCTACATTTTAGTCATGACATTTCTCTGGTATGATTGTGTAATTACACAGAATGCTAACCCCATGGAGGCTAATCAATGTTTCAACATTATCTCAGAAATCTCAGAGTGCAGAAATTGACTACTTTCACGAGTGACAGAGCTATTTTGAACTTAGGCTTTATTATAATGTAGAATACTCCATTCTCAGCATTTCAACTTTATCTGCCTCTAATTTAACAATGTCTGCCATTGTTTATGAATTGTGCATTTGTCCTCACTACTATCTGCTTTGATGTTGTGTCAAGTCTACCAGATGAATTTCACTGCTCAGAATCCATTACAAATGTTCAGAAGGATAGTGGATTGCCTCAATACTGCAACAAAAAACACCACTTTGATATAGCACGCTTACTTAGTTTTGAAGTAGCTTTGAAGCCCTTGGCCATTTCCTGAATCGACTCAGGAGACCTTAGTACAGTCACCAGCATGGTCAATAGAGAACGCAAACCCAAGAATACTTTATCAGCTATTATTGGCTGGAAACACAAGGTTTATTATTAGAAAGAATGACACACTAGGCTTATTATACCAGCATACCTCACATTCTCATTCTATTTTAAAAGGTTTTTTATGTTCTAGACTCCAGCAAAATTTCAATCAATTATGCAAGTCTAACACTTATATTGGTAAAGAGCCTGGTGATAAGAAAAACTAAGAAATTTATTTGTCTCTGTATAGGAATAACTCCTTAACCATGACCCAGAGGGCTGAATGCAAAAGAACTGGACTATTAGTCCAGTTCTGTGCATAGATAGGCAAATAATTGGCAAAAGTTATGTGTCATTGTTTCGTTACTAAAACTTCCCTATGCAGAGTATGTTCTCAGGATATAGAACTACATTTCCCACACACAATATTCTCATACAAGCTCTGTATGCAGAAGGGCTCTCAGTCATTGCCAGTGGGTGCTCAGATAGCATGGCAATGTAATTTTCTCAAAGGACTACAATGCTTTGATTACTCTCTTGATTTCACAAGTTGATCAGCAACCAGGTGCCATCTCATCAACACTATCTATTGTCCTGCTAAGTCTACCTCATAGGTGTCAACTCCCTGGGGTCCTGAGCACCCGCAAAATTCCCCATGAAGGGGCCAGGCACCAACAAATTTCAGTGCCAGGGCCATGTACACTACATGGCACCCACAACCCCATGCACCCACGGTTGCAGGGCCAAGTTGGCACTCCTGGTCTGTCACATTCATTACCACAACAATGCATCTCTGATCACCTCCTACTTGAGTAAATTCAGAAATTTATTAAGTCCATAGTAATTTACTCCAGTTGCTAAACTGCATTTCCATTATTACCATGGGGTTGTATCCAATGCTTCTCTTCTGCCTGCGCAACAGACTTCTGCTTTTACAATTCTCTTCCCTCCTCTCCCCTTCTTGCAGCCCCAGAAGGATGGGGGCCCCTCAAGAGCTGATTTTGGGGGTGCACGGCGGGAGGTAAGGAATGCAACGCAGCACTGCACAATCACAACATCACTCATACAGCATTGGATGCAACCCCATAGCCCCTTTCATAAATCCATCTCCATGTGTTCAGTGAGTACATGATATGGGAGCAGGGTAATATTTGCTAGCCACACACCACATAGCAATAAGGGTAGCTGGAAAAGGGCCAGTGTACATTCAAATGCCTCTGTATGTAGAGCTGGTGCACATGAACAGAACCAGAGGAGAATGGTTCGTTAGGGCAAATTGAGGCACTGCCCTTAACCAGCCACACCTGCCTGCCATCTTACTTACATCCAACCCAATGGCAGGTACAGGCTGTCACCTTCCTCCTCCTCCTCATTCTTAGCACTGCTTTTTTGGAACCTGGCAGGGAAGGCGATAGGGACAATACTATATTCAGTTGGCTCTGCCTGTCATTGGCTGTGTCACCTCCAGCTGTGATTAGGTATGATTCCACCTGTTGTTAGCACCTCTGCTTTCCACTTTACCAGTCCCAATTGGCACCAGCCACCATTGAGTTGAACCCTAGTTAACTGGGGTTCTTTTCCTCTTATGTGAAGGAGCCCTATCTTATATCTGCTTATGTGTGGGCTGCTTTCACATTAGCAATGAGGGAAGTTTTTAATGTTTGATGTTTTATTCCATTTTTAATCTGTTGGGAGCTGCCCAGTGTGGCTGGGGAAATCCAGCCGGATGGGCCGGGAATGAATGAATGAATAATAAAATAATTACCATCATTATCATCATTATGTTCACTCTCTACCTCAGAACATATATATACCATCAAGTGCCACAGAAAGGCATTAGATATATCAAGAGACCCATCACACCCTGCAGCAACAGGTAGTGGTCCTCTTTCAGACAGGAGTCTTTTCTAGTCCTACCTGGAGATGTTGAGGATTGAACCTGGGACCTTCTATAGGAAAACCATAGATGCTTCCCCACTTTGTACAGAATAATATAATTTGGGGGATAAAATCTGATTGTTCCTTATTCGTCTCACAATTTGTTGAAGCCTAGGAAAATGAGGTTTACTATGTGATGACATTTCTCCCCAACACTCACCTAAGGTTTTTGTGAAAGGCCACCATGCACTACTAAACCACAAGTTACTTTGACTGGAAATCTGCTAGACTAAGAGGTGCTTTTCCTACCTCACATATGGGCATGTGAACTGGCCTGTGTGCTCCCTTACTGGAAACCTTCTTCTGGCTAAACCAAAATGCTAACATCTGGCCTATATTCTGAGTCTATTTTTGATGGATGGGTGGGTGGATGGAGACAACTTTTCTTGCCTAATGGAATTATTCTTTCAGAAGTACATTTTGCTACTTCCGATAATTAAATTAAGTGTTCTGTTGACTCTCACTTTAGGAATGTTGCTAGTCACAAAATGTTTGATCTATGTTATCATCTGTTGACCTTTCTGGAATTTTATGATGTAAACTAGTTTCCTGAAACAAATAGAAGAAAAGCATTTTTGGACTATTCTTTTTTTCTTATTCAAACAATTAATATAACCAACCAAATCAAAAACAGTTGTTTGACATGCATATTAAACCAGTTTTAAGTAAAACCCTATGTCTGGCTAATCCTCCGTCATGTTATGTATTTAGAGTGGGGTAGCCAATGTGGTGCCTTCCACTTATTTATGGGCACAAACTCCCATAATCCCTGATGTTGGTCATGCTGGCTGAAGATGATGGGAGTTGTAGCCTAACATCATCTGGAGGGCACTATGTTGGCTACCCCTTATTCTTAGGAGGGGCTCATTGCTCAGTGGATGGATTCAGGTATTGCATGCATAAAATCCAACATTAAATCCAAAGCACTTCTAATTAAAAGATCTCAGGTAGGAGGGATAGAAAAGGTCCTGGAGAGGTGCTGTAGTGAAAGTACAGATGGAATAGTGTACTCCATATAAGACAGCTTCACATGCACACATTTCTTTCAAAAGTGAGCGATGGTTACTGAGAATTAAGACATTTGTTCACTTTATTGCCAAAACCGAATGGCTAATTTACCCATCACTATGAGTTTAGTATGGAATCCGCAACACACTTATTTAATAACAAAGCCAGTAGGACCACATAGAAGTAAATAGGTTGCAGGTTTCAGATTTAGATATTTTGGCTTCAATCCTAATAAGTTTTTTTAATGTAATGCAAACCATTTTAGGATGGGGATATTAATGTTTTGGCCAATGTGTTGGTGTCTTCCTTTGGAGAGTCTTGAGAAATGGATTCACTTCAGACAATGTGTTCAAATGATGGTCATATAACAGGAAGACTCCTGTGCAGGTATATATGAGAAAACCTATGTTCAAAAGTAGTGAAATTTTCAGAAAGAATGGAGATTCTACAGCAGTTATGAAGCAAGGTGAAAAAGAACGGAAGTGTCTTGAATAAAAACCATGCACAAAGCCAAGCATTAATAGCACTGAATGCAGTTCCTTTATGGATTGTCATATGAAATACATCAACAATTAGAGGGGACTGTTGATCATTCTTACACATCTGAGGAGCCAATCTTGGGTACATCATGATCCTTACATGCTTCAGTTACATTGCTTGTTAATACAATCTGTGCTACCCAACAGGAGCTAGCTGTACCCAAATAATGAGCATATTGTTGCCATGCTTACACTGTTCTAATAGCCATTGACCTTTTGAGAAAAACTCAAAACCCATTATTACTAATACATAATGCCAAAAAAAGTATTTCTATAAGAGCCCAAAGTATAGAAATTGGGGCAACATATGTATGCACACATGGAATAACTGCCATGTCAAAAGAAATAGCTAATTGGCATAACATTGCACTCTGTGAGGCTCTTTACATGGAATAAATTACAATGTGTTTTCTGAAGATATGCCCAGTTTTGACGAAACAAAAAGAACAGCAGCCTTAAAACCCTTACCTGCCAAACAGAGTTAGATGAAAAACAGGCCTGGAGGAATCCTCCCAATATCTGAGCCAAAATATTGAAGCACAGAGATAAAAGATGTCCCATTTTACTGTAAAATGTCAGCCAGTTCTTGGTTTAGTCCGTGGAATACTGAAGATTAGTTATAAACAGAGGCCCTGATCCAGCAACAATAATTCTCTCTCTCTCTCTCTCTCTCTCTCTCTCTCTCTCTCTCTCTCTCACACACACACACACACACACCTCCCAAAAGAAGTTCCCACTCAATCCTCAGTGTTGCAAATTTGAAAGTAGTCTGCTAGGTCAGGAAGGATACATTCCTTGTCTTCCTGCCATTTTTGTTTCCCCCCGTTCTTCTTAAATGATGTGTGTTCCTTTATCCTCCTGCTTTTATTAACACTCATCTAAAAGGTGGTCTGCAGTATTGACTGCTTGGCCTCTCTGACAGCTCTCAGTGCTTCCAAGGCACAGTCAGTAATTCCATGAGCGCAGCAGTTACCATGCAGGCACAGCTTGCTGTAGCCCTTGGGATTTCCTCAAGCAGCAGAAGTTCATTCTGCAGCGATTGTAGCCACCATACATTCAGGTTCACCCTGTAAACCTAAGAATAGCATTATTATGTTTTAAGACACTACGGGCCGCACAGCACCAATTCCAGATCTTTCTATGAAAGGAATAACTTTTAAAAAATTCAAGTAAACATTGTAAATTGGTGGGTAGGATTTTATAATATTTATATGCACTGTTTGTTTTGTTTTTTTTAAATTCTCAATTGTTTATCTAATTTAGGAATATTAGCGAGGGGGATTCCCCCCCCCCCAGCAAGATGATTGCATTGTTATTGCAAGAGCTTTTTCATCATGCAATAATGCAGTTGAAACAGATCACGATACCTTTGTAAAAAGCAATGGCTGTAGGGCAAGAGGTATAGTGGTTAGAGTATCAGACTGGGATTGGGCATCCAGGTTCAAATACTGTCAGGGACTGGCTGGATGAGGAGGAGTGGTGGAAGCTGCCTGACAAAGAGCCCCCCAGGGAAAGGATTTGGATCCTGGGTCCTGGTGGTGGGAAACCAGCCACACCGCAGAGGAGAGGATGAGCTGGGAAGTACTGGAAGCAGGGAGCTTGAAGGATGATGAAGACGATGAAACAGGCAGGTGACAGGAATCAGACTTGGCAGTTCTACCACAAAGCCCCTCTGACAGCTTCTCTGCTGACAGCATGTAAGCCCCCACCCCCCACCCAGAACGAGGCGACTATTGCATGTTGCAAAGAGCAAAGAGCCAGGCGGACACAGGGAGGGTCCCTTGGAACTCACTATAGACAGAGGGAGGAGCCTGACACAGAGGGATAGGAAGTGAAGGGGGAGTTACAAGCCAGTCTGGACAACTGCTTCACCTAGACAGGAGCAACCCTTAGAAGCCTCCTTGTGTTCTTTGTTCTGCTTCCTTAATAAAACCAAGTGCTTCACTCTCTACTCTGCTATGCGAATGACCAGTTCTCCTTGTCAGCTCCCTGACAAATACACAGTGGCGGAGGAAGTGGGGTGCAGGGGGTGTGGCCCACCCTGGGTGTGGTGATCACACAGGGTCCCCGGGCGTTTAACGGACTATTGATCCCTGTGCCACCACGGCGCTTCGCTGCCACCAACCAGGATCCCCTCCCTGGTAAACACTGTCACAGTCAGGGTGCGATTTTAAACAAAATAAGTGTTTATTTAAAAACTTAAGATATTGGTTACAACCCTGTACTAATCCTACGCTCACCACTCTACCTCACCACCAACCCTCACAATCAACAACCACCCAACTCCTTCACTCCACTGCCCTAACCCACACTCTAACTGCCTCTGTCTAGCTGCCCCTAGCTCCTCCTCCCTCTGTTTATTGGTCAGCCTAGGGTCAGCCACTTAACCCCTTACTTTATCCTGCTCATATAGGTATTCCCTAGGAAGGGCAAACGCCACACTGGGTGTCATCACTGAGGGGGGGGGCTGACAAAATGAGTTTAAAAATAAAAATAAAAAATTGGGCTCACGAAACTTTTTAGGAGTGACGTGGTGGCTTAGGCGCCTGCAGGTTCCGTATTGCCTGAAACAGCAACGTAGGACTTGCGTCTGCTTAACTGCCTCTCCCTCGGCCGTCCTACAGCTGAGGGGGAGGCGACGGAGAGGCTCCAAGTGTCGGAGAGGCTTGCCTTGCCCCCATGGGCGACTCGTCCTGCCCCCGGCTGCAGGACACGCCCCCACACCCGGCACCCAAGCGGCTAGCTACGCTGCTGCAAATATCCACTCAGCCATGAAGCACAATGTTTGAGCTTGAGCCAGTCACTATATCTCAGCCTAAACTACCTCACTGGAGTGTTGTGAAGGTAACAAGTGACTTAAACTCTTGGGAGGAATGAAATAAATAAAAGTTACAGAAGTGGTTGAAATGCAATTTAGCACAAGTGGACTCAATGTCTGTTCCAGCAATGGGGCCTCTGCCCACTCTCTTCCCCCCTAGCAGCCCCCTGCACTCTGCCAAAAGCTGCTCTGGAAGATTGAGAGACCTGAAATTCAACAAGAAAATGACTGAAATCAAAAAAGAACCATCCTACTGGAAAGCTGGAGAGGATTTACTAAAAGAAACCCTATGGTGAAGCACAAGTACCGTGTACTAATGAACAGATTCATATATGTAATCCAGGTTATGATGAGTTTAGAATCAGAGCATAAAAAGAGGTGTCATTAAGACAAGTGAACAAGTTTGCTCAGATATGGCTTAAGATGCAACATAAATCTTACTAATATAAAGAAGTTCTTAGGATTTATGAATAGGCACAGAAGGGTTTCTTCTTATATAATTTGTTGAGCACCCCAAGTATATTAAATGCAGTTTGCATTTTTAAAAAATGAATCACTGTCTAATGCAGTGGTGAGAAACCTTTGACCCTTCAGATAGTGTCAGGCTACAATTGTCATGACTCTCATAGTGGCTTTGGGCTCAGGCTCAGGATGCCAAACTCTGGAAGGAGATGGTGTGGAATGGGAGGAGGAGACTGGAACAGATGGAAGTGTTTCCCTTGCCCCAAACACAACTGGCTCTAATGCTGAGACAGGAGTCCCAGCTCTCTCTCTCCTCTGGAGGAGCAAGTACTGTCAAGAGTCCAAGCAGCTGCCTGGGGTTGTTAGCATCTGTCTGCCTCCGGAGACAATGGAGGAGTGCACCTTTGGGAGTGAAGTCAAACTGCTGGAGAGTTAAAGTTACTGTGGCTATAGAGACCCCTGTGGGAGAGACATGTTTTGTTCCAGCTGGAGCAGATGAAGGCATCTGGTTGTGCTGCTACAGCTGCACCATGGCATTTCTTCTTTCTGCTCTCCTTCCAGCAGTCATTTCTCTTCTGGTTACTGCTGTGGATACACAACCCTGACTGTCTCCAGGCACTGCAGTCGTCTGCAAGGGATTCCCACAGGGCAGGGTTCATTTTGCCAGCCTTTTTGTCACTTTTGCAATGCAAAGTTGGTCTGTCAATGAGCCTGGTGCCTGAAGCCAGCTCTCCCTAGATGGGGATCCCGCCATCTTCCATTCTGTACACATGACCAAGCCAGCGTAGATGTTGTTAAGACAGGAGTGTGAACTTACTGGGAATGTGAGCGTGGAAGAGCACATATTTGTTTCAGACTCTATCCTGCCATGTGATGCCAAAATCTCCCTGACACAGCACATATGGAAGGTATTGAAGCATCAGTCCTGGTGGTTTTAAGTTGCCATGACTCACTTCCATAAAGCAGCATGCTCAACACACAAGCCTGGTAGACATTCATCTTGGTTGGTTAGTATTGCAGCAAGCTGAATGCTCTGACACAGCTTTAGCAAGCAGTCATTGGCACATCGTTTGGCAATCCACTGGGCATCACTCCTTGCCTTTCTCAGTGCAGTAAGTGTCTTTTCACAAGGTGCACACTTGTAGTTCACAAGAGCCGTGTGCGATAACCTGCTCCACATCCTTTATGCCGGCCTCAAATCAATTTGGAATCTGTTGCAATCTTTTGTTCTTAAGTTGCCTCTTTGATATAGTTCCACAAGCTTCAACACTGCTCCTGGGGCAGTTCAGTGGAGCTTGTTTGATGGAATTGGAGAAGCATTCACAAAAGCTCAGATATGACTGTTCTGGCATTGATGATTCAATGTCACATTTTCTGCTTTGTTCTATGGGCCCTCTTTGGCTGGAAATGGATCTTGCTCGCTATCAAGGAGTGATCCGTGTCACAACCAGCACTGTGGTAGCTCCATGCAACATAAACACAGTACAGTGCCAATTGCCTGGTGATTTCCCCTCAGGGCCATTCCGTGAAAAATGAGCCTGATAACAATGCTAGATGAGCGCTGGACTTTGGTGAGGAAGATTCCAAACGTGCAGTCTAACCATTTTTTTAAAAGCTAAAGACAAAAGAAGTTTATTTTATGGACCTTCTTTTCAAAAGTCCACCCACGTAGTCTTCACAGAAGTGTTCAAGTTAAAAGTTTTCTGATGATTGTCCCACCCGTGACAGCATTTTTTCCTTAATTTTGTATCATTAAATTTCTTAAACTTAATTCCTGATTGCATAGTCGTAACCAATAAACATTGATTTAAACAGATATAATGAGTTTATCATTGAGTCACCTCCCAACTCACAGAGTTTTTCCATAAATCAAACTTATCTCAAGCCCCATGTCCTTTTTTTGTCCCACCCGTGACAACACTTTTAACATTTAATAAAATTGTCAAAAATATCCATAAAAATAATAAAACATTAGTAAAATGTTCAGTATCTTATTAAGAACATAGTTTAAATTTTGGTTGTTAATTTTTATGTATATTTACATTGTTACACATGTGTGAATACCAAAAAACATGGTCAAAGTGTCCCACCCGTGACAATGGAATGGCCCCTCAGTTCAAATTGGGATCATGGTATAGGGAAGAGAGTCTTTAACCATCTGCCACCACAGGGGTGTTGCATCTTACCCAACCTCATCCACCACTAGCTCATGGGACAGTTTACAAAGACCAGTGTGAGCACATCAGAATCAGCCCTCCAAGAAGTTTCTTCCTTGGGTACTGAAACAAAGAAAACCCCCCGATACATACATATATATTTCTTCCGTGAATGCCAAGTGAGTACAGAAAAAATAACAAACTAGAATTTATTTTTGTTTCTAAATATATCACTCCAACTCAGGATTGGGGAACCTGTGGTATATCAGATGTTGTTTCACTACAACTCCCATCATCCTTTACCGTTGATCTTGTTGGCTGAGGCTAATGGAAATGTGAAGGATACAGGTTCCCCACCTGTGCACTTCATTATTGTAATGAGGACTTATAAGACCTAGTTATTTTGCATATAGTACCAAATTGCAGTATACACTAGACCCCCTCATTATTGCCAAGTACTAGAAACAACTCTGTAAAACCCTTGACTAGAAGAGAGTCATAAAGATTTCTGCAGCCATTCTACTAGGTTTTCACCTTCTGAGGAGTGACATCATCCAGTTTGGCTGATCTGGCTTAAACATAATCACAAATTTCACAGGTCAGGCAAGTAAAGCAAGGTGATGGCATTTTTAATGTGTGTGCTTTTTCAGTTTATGACTGAAGGTAGGTGGGCAGCTGCTATTTCAGGGGCTCATCTGTCCGTCTGGAGTTCTTTGTACTACTATGAAACTAAATGAGAACATTGTAAACTCCCCCCTCCACTAGAAATATAAATATTTTCTTCTCTGGGAAAGACTGCTGCCTAGTGTAACAGGAAGTGATCTAATATTTCATTTATTGGTCTAATATTGCTGAAAGGTTTGATTTTAAATTGGATTGTCAGCAAATCCACTAGGCATGGGGTGTTAGGAATGAGGAGGAAGGGCACGGTCTTTCTTTCCCATATTGTTCCCACATAAAAAGTTTGTAAGTAGGACAGAATTGTTGTTCTGTGAGATTCTTTGATATAGGTTGGGGTAGACAACATGGTGCGCTCCAGAGGTAGTTGAATTACAACTTCCATTAGTCCCAGCCAGCTTGCAGGAGGCACGAAGAAGCAGAGTCAGTTGTCAGTGAAGTTCACTCTTTATTCAAGGAAATGGCATGCAACTCAGCAACACTTTCCAGCAGGTAATGCCCCATAGAGCAGTAGCCAGGACTGAGGGTCCCTGCCTTCCACCCCTTCTAAGGCTCCTTGTCTCCTGGATGTTTTCCAAGTAGCCTCAAACTGTGTCTGCACACCTCTGGCCTCCATTTGGCTCTCCTCACTATCCTGCATGTTGTGGGAGACCAGGGGTGAGGGGAGCTTGCCACAGCCAGAGATTCTTCCAGGGATTCTTTAGCAGTCTCTTGACCCCTCTCCTCTGCTTCAGCCTCAGAGTCTGAACTGCTACCTGTCACAGGTTCTTCCTGCTCGCTAAACCCTGTTGTTCCTTCAGTATCTAGCACCTCCTCCCAATCTTCCCCCCATAACCTCTCCTTTGTGCCCCACCACCAATCCCTAGACTATGAGACTTCCTCCTCTGGGATTTCCCTTGGGGGTTCCCCAGCTGGCACCTCCCACCACTCATCATTCAGCCAGTCCCTGACAGCTGTAGTCCAAAAATATATGAAGGGCGACCCCCATTGGCTATTCTGGCGATAGGTGTTTTGAGGACATTTTAAGACTGAGCGCCTGAAGAAATATGAATTTTTGGTTCAGTCAAGACTTTGTGTCACCAAATCTGTAATCATAGGAAATTTCCCACAAATGAATCTCTGCTAAAAAGTTCATAGAAAATATAGTCTACATTTAATAGGATGGTTACCATAATGCCATAACATATAATAATAAAATAATAATAATAATAATAATAATAATAATAATAATAATAACACTGACAGTTCAACAATAAGCAGGTAATTTAAAATATATCCAAAATTCCAAGAGAACATAAAAAGGAAAAATAGACAATTCTTAATATTTTCAATATCCAATCCCAACCCCCATGCAAACATGCTTTAAAAACCTGGACTGTATGTCCTTTATATCTGGAGAAAGGTCGTGTATTCAGAGCAGTGACCAAGGAGGAATGACCACTGGGAAGAGTGCAGAGAGAAGAAACACCGTGGTGTACCCGTAGCAGCAAAACCAGATGCCTTCATCTGCCTGAATTGCAACTAAACATGTCTATCCTGTATTGGTCTCTACAGCCACAACAGGTGCTGTAACTCTCCAATGGTTTGGCTATACCACCAAAGGCACACTCTTCCATTGTCTCCCAAGAAAGACAGATGCCAACAATCCAACAATGTCCTTCATGTAAGAACTACACTGCTTCTTTGGGGAAGGCCCTCCTCTCATTCCCACCACCTTCACAGTCATGTCTGGTGGAGACACAGGAGAGAACTGATTTTTAGGAACCGGCTCCTTTGAAGGAAAGGACTCTTAGCAGTGTGCTGTACTGGCTCCCCCCCCCCTTCTGCATTTTAGTAAATACTATATATATATATATATATATATATATATATATATATATATATATACACACACACACACACACACACACATTTTAGTAAATACTATATATATATATATATACTGTTTTAATTCCATAGGTAATTTAATTAGTTTTAAACAATAATAACATTCTCTTTGTTTTAGTTAAGTGTGTTTCATCTGTATTTGCTTTAACTTTTGTAAGCTTCCTTTGATTTCTGGAGGAAAGGTGGGATATAAATAAAAAATAAAATAAAATAAAAGTTCTTGATTAAAAGTGGGTTCAGCTTAGGAAATCAAGTAGCATCATACAAGGTTTCCACTTCTGGTCTCACCCCCTCACCCCAAATGTATTAACCTGACAGCTATTTCAACAACCACTAAATTTAACTTGCTAATTTTCTAATTTACAAAATAATGTTCAAAGTAAAATTAGACATTTCCCCCAATAGGCAGGATATTAATGCTTCCTCTTCCATTGGGAGGAAGCAGCTATTTTTCCATCTTTGAATGTTCTTAGAATGTTTACTTCAAAAACCTCTGGGGACTCAGCTCATCTTCTAATTGCCTCTCCACGCCCAAGCATCTGGATGTACAAAGTGCTATTCACCAGCTCCCCCAAGCCTTCTCTTCCCCTGCCCCCCAAACACATGTTAAATGTTTTGCTATCTCTAAAGATTCAATGGAAACACAAACACAAAACTTCATATTTGAGAGGCAAACTGTGCATCCTAGGAAGACAGTTTACAGCCTGCAAAAAGGCAGTGCTGTGAAAAAGTATGGAAAGTATCCTAAATATTCTTTTCTTACCAGGATTGTACAAGCTGGAAGAAGAGCCAAACACACAAACTGGGGCTGCACACATATGACCACAGGGTTGTATTCAACTAAGCTTTACTCAGAGTAGACCCATTGAAATTAATGACCATGACTAAGTTGGGCCTATTACTTTCAATAGGTCTACTCTCTTGGCCTAACCTACCTCACAGGACTGTTGTGAGGATGAAATGGGGAGGAGGAGAACCATGTACCCCACCTCGAGATCTTTGGGAGATAAATCTTTGGGCCTATGAACAAATAAATGTACTTTCCCCATGAAATACATTTGGATTTACTGGTAACTATCTTGTGACGACGGCACATTCCTTAGGATTTGCAACAATATTCAGGCATGAAGTTGCAAACTGACATTTCCTGAATATTATTGCCTTGGCCATTTTGCTTCAGTGATTCAGTTCTGTGCATGCTATGAAGCCTACAATTCACTATAGTTCACGTAACTTGACCAAATATATTTTAAAGTTACTATTACATAGGAAGAGTATTATGACAGAGGCAGTAGATGAAGTTGCTTCTCTCTGATCTGCTTTCCACATTGCTTTTGGATGCAGAAAAGACACATTCAGGTAACTTTTCCTTCATATTTTTTTGGTATTGCAGACATCTGCCTTGAAAGAATTGTCACAAGGTAAGATTGTCAGGAGAAACAATTTCATTGGGTCCTCAGGATGTGGTCAATAAAAAGAGCCTGATTCATACATTGCCTGAGTTCCATGGAAGGTTCCCTACCATCAGGTTCCACAGCGGTATCGCAATATCTATAGAATGGAATTATTTGAAGTTGCCAAATTATGCAGCACCTTAAATTATGCAATTATGCTAGCATCATTTGTTCCTGGGAGCCGAACAAATAACTTAAGCCACCTGCCCTGAACTACACCAAAATTAAAGTGAGAATCAAATTCCATTGGGGTGATGAATTAGTAGCACCGAGAAAGAGTTCATTAAAATGATAATTCCTAATAGAAAATGAAGCACTTGAAGCTCACTCAAATCTGAGAAGATAATTAATTTTATGAGCATCCTCCCATGCACCAACAATTATAAAATAGATTCTCTCAAATAGCACGTGGAAAGTAAAATTTTCATGGTGGTAGTGGAGGGGAAACCACAGAAAAAAGAAAGAGGTTATGGTACTGCCACTTCTAATGGCAAGCCTCATCCCTAAGTAATAGATACCGGTAATATCTCCTCTCTGGAGAAATTTGGTGAACTGGTTCCTCAGTCCCCCCCCCCCATTTCTCTGCTGACAGATAGGCTGAGGAATTTCGAGGTGCCATTTACACACAGCTCTAACTAGAACATCGAGTTGTTCCATATTTATATCCTTGCATAACTCACGCATCTGTGCCAGTGATTTGCTAACTTGTTATTTGGCATTGTATACTCTGCTTTCCATCATCTTTCAAACAAACTTGTGGCATATTATGCTTAAAATCCTAAAACAAACTTTTGATTTTCTTCACGGAGCTTGTTTCTTCTTACAAAACCCGTGATTTCATTCTTTGCTAATATCGGTTAAACCCATGCTTCATTCAGGTATTTATTTAGGATCCCTTACCAGATGTGCTGCTTTGGGCACATGGGACAAATTTATATTCATGTGCTTCTCTGATATGATTCATGCCAAGTTTCAGTCGAATCCAACTTTCTTTAAAAATAATAATAAACCTTTCCCTAGGTGCCTTGGGTCATGTAGTTACAATGTAACTATATAATGTGCAATAAACCCTATGCTAAAATAAATAACCCGATTTTAAATAGTAAAATGGCCCCAAAACTGAAGTCTATCTGAAAACTATAGCCCACAAAGTAAACATTGCTGAGGTCTGATCACTAAAAAATAGCCATGAAATTTTTTACACACATTTAGAACAACCTGCACGTGCAGTGAAAGGGCTATTACTGTATTGCTGGATCCCCAAGAGGCAATTTAGTGTAAAGGCAACATTATTACATCAGTACAAGAAAGCTTAACCTTGAACTACCCTCACGACATTTTCCATCCCCACCCTTTAATAAGGTCTTGCAGCCAAAACCCCATCTCAGATCTTTGTCCATTTCTGATCGTATAGAAAGCAAAACACATTTCTTGCGATTTCACAGTGGCCTCATTCACAGTCTGGCTTACCATGAGATGCAAACCAGGCCAGTGTGAGTCCACATTCATAGAAAAGGCCTTCTTTCTGTGAATTCAATTCCAGATTGAGGCATATACGTGAGCCACCCACTGACTTGTCTTCTGATGCAGCTAAATCACTCACACCATGAGACTTGATTCCATTTATGCTGACTATGGCCTTATGTCTCAGTATGGGATATTGCTATGAATTAGTGCTATTTTCTACAGATGTATGCCCATTATAAATATGCTGCTGTCCCTCAGTGGGAGGCGTGGGGTTCTGGTTCCTCTAGTAGTGGTATTAGGGTATGGTTGGTAGGTACATGATACTACCACCTTGCTGAAGCTAAGCAGTTGTATGTCTGGGTCAGTGCCTGAATAAGGAAGTGTGTGTGTGTGTGTGTGTGTGTGTGAGAGAGAGAGAGAGAGAGAGAGAGAGAGAGAGAGAGAGAGAGAGAGAGACCCATTTTTGGTCAGGGAGGGCAGGATATAAATAAAAATTGCTGTTGTTATTATTGTTACTGGTCGTTGTGACTACTCATGCCATCACAACAGAGCCTTACTGCGAAGACTATCCGTTGGTCAGCGTGCACAGATCTACACACATAAAATAAATTCACACATAGGTGTCTTCCAAAAACCCATCCCAAACCCAAGCCCCCAAAGTCCCATGGCAATTGGCAAATGGTAATGGGGGCAGGATCGTGAAATCTGGAAGCCCCTAGTCATGAACTGGCACATGGGCGGTGGATACAGATTCAGTAGTCCTGACTCAAGGAATGAGGCAGTTGAGCAGCTTGGCAGCTGTATCCATGACTGAGCAGCCCTTTTTAGGATCCACTCTGCTCACCCTGAAAAGGGGGAAGGGCTAGAAAAGGTGCCCTAAACATAGTCTGCCTCCCTTTTTCCCTGACTGGATTAACGCGCCCAGTGGGGTCACCACCTAGTGGTCGTAAAAGACAATTGAACTTTGGAACATGGAATAGGAAGGCACACTTGGCAAATCTACACCGTGATCAACTCCTGCCCGGAAACCAACGTCCCCACTGTGGAAGGACGTGTGGATCCAGAATTGGCCTCCACAGTCACTTACAGACTCATTGTTAAAACCGTACTAATGGAAGACGATCTTACTTGGCTATGAGTGATCACCAAAGAAGAAGAAGGTAAAGCAGCTGCTTAGGTCCCAGCCCATTACAACATCTCCAAGTAACCCCTCTCACAAGCAAAGGGAAGGTTGACAGCTAAAGGAGTGATGTTTTGGGTAGGGGCAGTGTTAGGGAGCCTGCCCAGGGCCACCCAAAATCTGTAATCAGACCCAATTCATTTTCTGCTGGAAAAAGGTGATACCTTTGCAACAGAAGTGCAAAAACCTGAGAGTAACCACCGGCACTCTGTGTAACAGCTGGCTAATAACTGCACTTTTATTGAATTAAAACAAAACCTGATTGACCCATATGCCAATAAAGTAATCACAGACTGTGCCAAAACACTTTAACTTTGTGTCAAGTCTGATATAAGCATTTCAAAGCATGATATAGCCCATTTTCCCCGCCAGGTTACAGAACCAGCCCTTGAGCCTATAGGGACCAGATGTGAATAGGGGCATTTGTTTAAACTCTTAAAATGTGACAGACAGCATTGAGTGAAAGAGAAAGAGAGAGAGAGAGAAAACCAGCCCCTAAAATACGTATTCTTTTTCACCTTGTAAATATCCCATTTAACATTCATTGCTCTCTCTTTAAAAAAAACAAAACCCCCACATTTATATTTAGCTTTCAGCTCTTGCCATGAAATGAATAGATAAATCATATCTAGACATCCATTCCAGAATCCAACATCAGCATGAACGGTCCTGTGCAAATCAGCACTAAAATGTGCAGCAGGACAGGCTAGAGAGCACCCAAGGTGTCAGACATTGAGGATATAGCAAAATTAAATAAAATGTAAAGGTTAAAAAAAAAAAAGTGCATGCTGGTGGAGGGTAGTAACACCAAAAATGCAAATCACAGAAAAAGAGAGATGAAGGCCCCAAACAGCTGGTGCATATACTGACTGGGCATAACAACATACAGTCTTCAAGCAAATACCAAGTGGAAGCTTTTGACAACATTTGCTTTCTTAAATGGCAATTCCGTTTATTTATTTTAACATAAATAGCAATGACTCAACATCTGCAATTTGTTTCATTAGCACTTGGCTTGAGCAGACTGTCATCATTTGAATACAAAATCCAAACATGTGCATAACTTTCCCCCATCCAAACCTTACCAAAGCTTCATATATTTTGCCTGCCTGTATATTATTTTTCATGGCAAAAAGCCCCCAAAGTGACAGAGTGTTGCTGATATAGGATCTCCCATTAAAGAACAGGAAATCAGAGGCACAGAAAGGCAATTTGGCAGCTGTGGTACAGCGAATGTGGCACTCTCCTAGATACCAGATGTGTGGCAAAAAACATTCACAGCATTCTGAGCCTTTCTGAAGAAAACGTTGTACCCACAATTACTTAAGAACTCCCCTCCATAATTCTTCCAGTCTCCTCACAAAATTTCTCTTTGTGTTCCTTCAAAACGCATTTCACATCCAGGGATGGGAGAGTAAATGGATTTAGTTAGCATTTAAAGGCAAATTTAACTAATTCTCACTTTTCGAAACCGCGCATGAACCAAAATATGGGCAGCCTTCAACATTTGCACTTCTCCAAATTTTTGCAAAGCAGGTCTCCACCCAAATTATGTGTTCACAAATGCACATACTGAGATGAAGTGTGCATAAAAATGCACGTGTTACTGAAAATAACATACAACAATGCATTAGGGATATTATGAATATTAGGGGAAATGTGCTTTGCAAAAATGTGTATGGTAGTCAAAATAAAAATCTGTATATTGGGAGAAATGCATATTAGAATGCTGATGGAATTTTGTAAGGACTTTATTATTTACAAAAATGGCAAAGTGATGATGATAAAGATTGGAAAAATGGGAAACTAAGAGAATGAAACTGACAGATTCTCCCATCCCTTCACACTGTCCTCTATCACTCCTCATGCTCCAGGTATTTCTCTCTCAAAGAGATGTCATATTGTTAAACTATTTTACAAAGCATTGATGGGATTCCTCTGTTATGAGTCCACTACAAATGACTTATGATGAATGATTATGTTTGCACTGATCAGTTTTTATCTAAATCAAACAGAACCCTATTATAATGCACAGTATGCTGCACTGTATAGCGGTTTGCCACCAGTGCCGCTCCAGCGCTGTATGGATGGTGCCAGGATCCCTCCGCCGCCACTACAGCCATGGAGAATCCTCCACATGCGGCTGCATTGACGCAATGGCTGCTGGCACCGCCACGAGCCCCTGCGGGGTGACTTCTTGCAGACATGGAACCCAGGGCGCCCCCCGTCCCCTGTTGCGATGCCACTGGGCTCATCCTTCTAGCCTTCTCCAACCAGGTAGCCTCCAGGTGGTGTTGGATTAAAATTCCCATCAGCACTAGCCAGCATGACCCATGTTCAAGAGTGATCGGAGTAGTAGTTCAAAATATATGCAGTGCTCCAGGACATGGAAAGCTACCATATGGTAAGCAAGAAAGTATAATGAATTAAATACATATTCTTTACCTGTTTACCATTGCTTCCATTTCTCTCCCCTTCCTCTGTTGTGAACCCCGAGTCAAATTTTAGGATGCAAAGATTAACAAAAAAGATATCCGAAAGAAGCTGTCAGTAAGGCACATCATTCACACTCACGTTTTCCTGATTGAAATAGTTAGAAATAGCAGAACATGACAAATTCCACAAATACAACACTTAGAGGCAGTCCTTTTTTTCAATGGTACAATAGATTAATAAAAGTTAAAAGGTCTTAAATGCGTAAAAACGAAGAGTGCAAGCTAATTCTCAATATATGGCTGGCGGCAGAAAGGCCCCTCCAGTGCAGATGCTCTGAAGCTCAGAGTCAGTTGTCAGGTTTGTCTTCATATTTATTTATGGCCTTCTTAAAAAGGGAAAGGGAAAGGACCCCTGACAGTTAAGTCCAGTCACAGACGACTCTGAGGTTGCGGCGCTCATCTCACTTTACTGGTGAGGAAGCCGACGTTTGTCCGCAGACAGTTTTTCCAGGTCATGTGGCCAGCATGACTAAGCTGCTTCTGGCGAAACTAGAGCAGCGCATGGAAACGCCGTTTACCTTCCCACCAGAGCAGTACCTATTTATCTACTTGCACTGGCATGCTTTTGAACTGCTAGGTTGGCAGGAGCTGGGACCGAACAATGAGAATTCACCCTGTCACAGGGATTCAAACTGCCGACCTTCCAATCAGCAAGCCCAAGGCTCAGTGGTTTAGACCACAGCACCATATTTATTTATGGCCTTATTACAGATTACAATAACAAAGTATTAAAATGCAAAATTCATATACATTTACTAGTAAAGTAATAAAAGGTCTGTCTCTTTCACCAGGAGTAGGCTACAAAGCTTTCTCCCTACTGCACTCTCTTTATTCTGGCATGTGTCCAGAGGGACAGCTAACTCCAGCTTCCATAAAGAGGAATGAACATAATGCACATTTCACCATAAGCTCACTTTCCCCATCTTTCCTTTGGTGAAAACACAGCTTAACTCACACCTATGACAGGTGGCAACCCCTTTCTATGGTTTTCCTGAACACCAGCTGTTTGCAGAAACAGTGCTGTGCAAAGCTTCAAGATACTGAATGGACCCCCAAAAAAGTTTATAGTACAGAACTCCTATGATATTCTCAAAATACGGGACACACCTCACATTTAAAGCCCACAACTCTCCCCCCCCCAAAAAAATCCTGGGAACTCCAATTTGTTAAGAGTGCTAGGAATTGTAGTAATTGTAGGGTAAACTTCAGTTCCCAGGATTCATTAGTATCATGTAGGGTAAACTTCAGTTCCCAGGATTCATTGGGGGAAGTCATGTGCTTTAAGTATGTGGGGTGCATGCTGCCTTGGTCCCATTGAGCTCAGTGGGGCTTATTTCTGAGTAGAACACCACTGTTAAAGAAATAATCTGCTGGAACTCATCTAGGCACCACCACCAAGAAGGCACTGTTCTCTGCACTTCAGCCCAATGAAACATATGCAGTAGGGCCTCCTGGCACTTAGCAGGCACATATGAAAGTTTACAGCTCTCAAGCTACCCAGATTCTTACCTAAACCATTCAAATTTATCAGCCATTGGGAACTTCCGGCGGCTGACGCCATTATGGGTGGTCGTGGGATGCTTCGGCTGCGAAGCACCCAGTTCATCCTGGGGGTCAGGAGCCCTGCAGCCGCATAGCAGGGCTCCGGTTGGGGTGCGGGAAGAGCGTCCCGCACCCTGGGCTCCCCGGCTGTGCCCGTTGTGGCTCCGAACCCTTCCCTCGCTCCCCCTGTAAAGGGGGAGTGGGGGTGAAGGGACGACGGAGCCGGGCTATAGGGGACATGCCCCAACCGGGATGTAAATGCGGCGACAAAGCCTGTGATGAGCGTCTAAGTTCTACCTGTTTTCAAGGAGCTGATAAGAACCCAGAGGCTGTGAGTAATTGATTGACTCTTTGTATTCCTGGAACGATCTGGGGGAAAGAAGAAAGGCAGCCCGCCTCCCTCCCTTTGGGTGGTGAAAGAAATTAACTCTTTAAGTGACTGCTGCTACAACAATCAATAGAAAGTACTTGGAAATTGAAAACTGAGTCTGTTGAGATTTCCCTTCGGGGGTTAACTGGGGAAAAAATATCTCCACTTGAAGTTTTGGTCTTTATACTCCGGCTTCGGAGAAATGGCGGCGACTTGGTTTGTCGTGGGAAAAAATTGAAACAAAGGAAGGAAGAGACAGGAACTGAAATCTGATACTCACCCTCTCTCCTAAAATGCTGGACTTTGTGCTCGCACTGGCATCGAACTCTAGTTTAAAGGATGAGGAAATGCTCACTGTCTTGCAGATGGAATTGCTTAATCGGAAACTACAAGTTTTGAGTGGAATTATTCATAAAAAGGATTTACTTTCCACAGAGGAGGCTTTTCAAAAGTTTTACACAATGGAATCAAGCCTTGACAAAGAGCTGGGAGGGGTGCTCCAAGGATGGTCTGAAATGGCTGGGCAAATCCGGGAAAAGGAACCTGAAACGGGAAAATTTACAATATCCAGACTCCGAGGTGGCAGCTCGGGGGCAAGGGACATGGAATTAAGATTTTTACAAGAAGAAGAACAAAAAGAAACGGAGGAGCCCAGAATGGAGATGATGAGCACCCTGAGGCTCGATGCGGGGTTTGCTGTGGATGCTGCCTGGATCTGTGGATACTCAGAGGAAGACAATTCGAGATTTGATTCTGGAGAAAGACAGAAAAAGACAATGGACAGAGGGGGAGTGGGTTGAAGTATTAAATGTATAATTTAAATGGTCTGCCATGGTATCCGAGATCGGAGTGTGAAGTCTGTTAATTACAAGTTTATTTTAAAATAAGTAAGGAGATATTGAATTTTAAGTTAAAAGCAGCATGATAAAGGATAGAAGAAATAAGTTTAGCTATAAGAATATTTGGTTATGATTTAGGTTATAATGCAAAGATTAAGATAAGTATGTTTTTTTTTCGTTAAGTAAAGTTAAATTTTTTTTTATATAGAGAAAAGTGGTTAAGGAAATAGTATATTGATTTAAAACCGAAGGTGAATAGGCGGGGGAAGTCAAACGTCAAGATTTAGAACTAGAAATTTTTTTTTGGTAAGGTATATAAACAAGAAGAAGAATCCTGACATTATGTGTAATTGTATTTGTTTTTGTTTTTGTAGGTGTGGGGTTGGGTTTGTGTTATATTATGAAAATGCTAATAAATTTTGTTAAAAAAAAAACAAATTTATCAGCCATTGGTGCTTGTCATGGCCATTCAATCCTTTTGTCACTCTCTGAAATGGAATGTGATGAAAACATCTGTAGTGTGACATTTTATTTATTTTTCCATTTCTCCCCACATCTTTTCAACGGCTATGCTGATTATGCACTGATATCAGAATCTCAGTTAAACATTTCAAGTCTTGAACACAAGCTGTTTGCTTTAAGACATACATTGAAGTTGATATATTTTTAAAGCAGAACAAAAACATTTAGCTGTTGTAATGCTGATGCCTGGAAACAATACTGCTTAAAGGAAATGAGTTTCTTGTTTTTGTTTCTTTCTTTTAAAAAAAAGTTTTAAATTTTTCATTAAAATTCACATTTCTTGTACAGATTCCAAAACCAAACTGAATCTATTCCAAATAAATATTAGCCACCTTGTTATTTTAACCTTAAATTATACACAAGACTTGACATGACACCAGATGTAAAGCAATTGCTTGCTTTCAATTTTAATTAATCCAGTGGTTCAGCCAGTTTGAACCTGCATGTGGTAGAGAAGCCTTCCCACACCTGATCTCCTTCTGATGTCCTTGACTACAACTCGTATCAGCACCAGCCAGCATGACCAATGGTCAGGGATGATGGAAGTTGTAGTCCAAAACATCTGGAGATTAGGGAAGCCTTTCTATGTTCTATTGCCATTCAAAGGTCAACACAGCACCAGTTCAATACTACCATCTCTGAAGGCACACAGAGAGTATCCCTTGTGGCATTTTCGGATGGTGAAAAAATGCCAAAGCCTCAAGCTAACCATTTTCCAAAAGTCACATCAACATCAGAGTGCCTTCAGACACCTAATCTCTAGGTTAGATTACTGCAATGTGTTATACATGGGGCTGCCTCTGAAGACAGTTCAGAAACTTCAGCTGGTACAGAATTCAGAGGCCAGGTTTCTCACAGTCAGGGCCATAACTAGGTGATCTTGCACCCCTGGCAGAACCGTCCAGATTGTGCCCCTTATCCACAGACAAATTAGCTCTTCTTTCTGCCTCTCCTCCAACCCCCAACCCCTTCAATTCACCCTCTATTTAAAACAATTTCATATGAGGCAATAATTGATATTTATATTTATGGACATATTTTTTTAGCCGATTTTGCACCCCCACATCGCCTGCGCCCCTGGCTGGGACCCACCTCGCCACGCGCTAGCTACAGCCCTGCTCACCGTGGCAAGATGGTTTGAGCATACAACACTGATAACAACCTGACTGCACTAGCTGCCAAATTAGTTTACAGACTCAATCCAAAATGCTAGTTTTGACACACAAAGCCTTAAATGGCTCGTGACTGCAGTATGTCAAGGACCACATTTCCGCATATGAATTGAACCAGACCCTGCAATCATGATTCCAGGTCTTTCTTCCTCAAATCTTCCATTCTTGGACAAGGTGATTGAGCAAGTGGTTGCCGAACAACTCCAAGCACGCCTGGAGGATGTGGACCATTTGGATCCCTTCCAGTCAGGATTCAGGCCTCATCATGGGATTGAAACTGCCTTGGTCGTGATGGTCGATGATCTCCGGCAGGCTAGGGACAAAGGTGAGAGCTGTTTCCTAGGTCTGCTGGATCTCTCAGCGGCTTTTGACACCATCGGCCATAACATCCTTCTGGACCGTCTAGAGGGGTTGGGAGCTGGGGGCACTGTTATACAGTTTGTTTGGAGGGTGTCAGCCACAGCTTCATAACGTGCCCCTTGCAGCTGCAATGCTGTCAGTGTCACAGGGCTAGCAGAAGGCATTGAGGTAGCTATGCTCCTTAATGCTTAATTCTACAAGCACATGCTTCCAGGGCAGTGCTCCTGTATCTCTGGTGCACATATGCATTTTCTTCTGAAAGTGGGGAGGTCTAGGGATGGCATATGTGAAAAATGAATGCACTTTTCCTGTCCTCAGCATGAGTAATGCTGACACTTAGACCAGCTGCAATAGGTTACTTCATCACTTAACTTCATCTAAAAAAAAAAGCTCCTGGAAATCAGTGCACAAGCAATACATATGGCACTGAGCCAACATTTATTCAGGAAGCCAATTCAGGTTATTACTATGTCACCATCACACAATGTCGCTCAGTCAAGTGTGATGTGCCCCTGCAGGAAAAAAAATCCAAGTTGCCTCTGAGATATGGAGCAGTGCAATAAAACTATGGAGAAGCTGAGGGGGGATTGATGTGATTATGTTTCATCTCTTCCCTCCTATAGAGGTTCAGATTTCCAAAGGTTACAAGTTCAAGTAAACAAACTCTGAAGGGGAAGCTTTCGTCTGTTTCTTTCTTTAAATACAACCAGCATGGATGTACATAACTCACTTATTTTGCATTATTTCAAGGGTTTATCTCAGTTTGCAAACCTTACAGAAAGTGAAACACACAAATTCTGTGGAACCACAGGAAAAAAACCTTAAAATATAAAAATTAATTTAGAAGGATTACAGGACTGGTTGGATACAGTAAGTTAACAACTTTGTACCTGACTTACTCATAAGGGCATGTTTAGTTCTGTCTAATGGTGCACCAATGCAAAGATTAATGGATGGGAGATTACAGTCAAAATTGTTTTGCTAGTTGCGTTGACCCAAATTTTGAGTGAGTTGACTAATTCAATTGCATTCTTATCTTTTCCAATATTTGACAAACAGAGAATGTCATTTTTGAATGCCTCTTTTTCTGACAGTGTGACAAGGATATTTCATGAACTACCATAAAGTTCAAAGAGGTTTATCCCCCATGCTAAAACATTTTAGAAAATGGGAAGTGCTTCATTTTTATTACCATTTTTACACACATTTCCCTCTAATATAATGTGGGTTACTCAACAAAGATTTTATGTTTGTTGCAAATTTGAGCTTGCCAGGTATTAATCAGGACGCTGAGCAAATTTATCCCCATCTCATGCCTGTGAGCTTCATAACTGAACAAGAATTTAAAAGCAGGCCTCCTCAGTACATGTCTGCTATGTTATATTCCTTCTCTCTGTTGACCTGACAGAGGTATCTTTGCAGCTCACTGTCAACATCACAATCGGAATTGTCCTTTGCTCATTTACAGATGTTCAGCAACCTTGGGAAAACACCATGTTTAAAAGGACTTTGGGGTTTTAAAATGTACCTTATGATTAAGCACTGCTGTATACAGTACTTCAGCGTCAAAAGGGTGATCAGTCCATACAAGGAATCATACACAACGTCTATGCTAAATTTTTAAACTGTTCTATTAAGTCTTATTAAAATGTCAAAAACATGAATTATAACTTTATGGCTAAGCTTGTTAACCTCAAGGGGTAATGTGATCCTACTGTAAATCTCAAGAATAACAAATTCTAGAAATGGCAAGGGCAGAAGAGAGAGACACAGAGAGAAGGCAGGACACTTCTGCTCTCTGTGAATTTTACATGTTAGCTGCAGGCTTGATTTTCCTGTCCCTGACATAGATAGGAAGTTGCATTAATGACTGAAGAATGCATCTTAAATGCAGGAGCCCATGCTGGCCTTGATGCTGAATCTTAAACTTGAGTTTGGCATATTTTGATTACCCACGAGACACTATAAAGTCCCTAGTTCTTAGGAGGCAATACACATATTTGCAATTTTTTCAGGGCTCAAGAAAGAACAAATATTTAAACAAGAAGAACATTTGGGACCATTTGGGAGCAGCCTGACTATTAGCTACATGGACAGTTTTGCCTCAGACAACATAGTGTATAATAATAATAATAATAATAATAATAATAATAATAATAATAATTTATTTGTACCCCGCCCATCTGGCTGGGTCTCCCCAGCCACTCTGGGCGGCTTCCAACAAATATTAAAATACATTAAAATATCACAGATTAAAAACTTCCCTAAACAATACAGTCAGCAGGGTTCCTGCAGTGGCAGCTATGCCAGAATGCCTCTCTCTTCTGCAAGGGATTCTAGGTGAGGCACCTTCAATGCTTGCATGCCCTGCTGTTTGCAAGGTGCTTAGTGCCTATTCGAGAAAGCCTCTTGCTGAGGACCCTTTCCTCAGAGTGAGGAATTCTGGGTGAGGTAGCCTCATAGCTCGCCACAGCAAATACTGTTTGAAGTTTAGCAAAGCAGCAAGAGCACTTCACTCTTTCAACAGCATCTCACACCCAGCACCTCACTCTGGAAGGGCCTTACATTTCTCAGGGCCCTTCATCAGGGTGAGGCATTGTTGGGCAAGGGGCCTTGGAGAGTTTCAGCACACCTGCAATTCCACTGCTGATACACCAGCATAAACAGAAGTGGGAGGAGGGAGATTAGGTGCACTGGTGGCAGAAAGTGGCACCTCTGATGGGCAGCAGAAAAACTTGCACAGGTCCTGGGGCCACCCTATTCTAAAACACCTTGCTAACAATTTGGTCCCACCTCTTGCTAACAATTTGGTCCCACACATCTAGAGCATCTACCAGTCCTATCAGATGCTGCAACATCATCTGTCTGCTAGTACAACTCCACTTGGGCACTGTCTCCAGAAACCATGCCCAGTTCAGATCATGGAGTGCAGGCTTACAGGGATAGGCTTTTGGAAGGCTTCAAGGAAACCAGATATAATTAACTAAATAAAACATGTTGAAAATTTATTCAGCTAGGAAGATCTGGGTCATTCAAAAACATCTCAGCAATTTCTTTATTTACAAATGAACCCTATTGTGAAAGTACCATTTATAACCTCCTGTTCAGGGAGTATGAGCTGATGTCCCTGATGTGACAACACAGGGAGAATACACTAAAACACAAGGGAGCATTCAGTTCATTTCCTACATCCTGATGTTGCACCCTGATTTGGCTCAAAAAAATCCACCTCACATTTTAAGTTTCAGTTATATTTGCTGGAGCTACATCACAACTGTTACTCGAGTGATCCCTACAGTAAATTTATAAAGAGCAGACACACATCACCATTTCTGCAGTGCATATGCGCTGACAAATCACAGTCAAGGAAGATTTCTTGGTGTGAACCCTTTAGTATACTTGGACATGTGTGCATTCTTCACACTTTATAACTTGACAGCAAGAACCACCAGCAAACACAATTGCTACAGAAATAACTTAAATGGGTCTAAGTTGTACCCTTCATTCAGTCTTGGCTGGGTTTAACTTTATATTTTGACAAGTGTTTTTTCAGCAAAAAAGAATTAAATATATCTGCTCTAAAAATTTATTATTAAGAAAGGGCTGGTATTATTTTAGCACACTCTATTCTAGACAGCTCCTCTCTCTTGGATCCTATGACCCTTAATCCCAGTTCCATATGTGATGTACTTACAGAATGGGGGAGAAAAATGTGGTGTGGCTACAGATGGTGAAACGTGTTAGTCTGTATACTGAGAAGGACACTTCATGCTTCTGATGAAGTGGAATCTAATCCAGGGCTCTCCCCAAACCTTTTGGACCTACAGGCATTTTTCAAAATTTGAAAAACTATCATAGTCACCACCAAAAATGGCTGTTATAGGGGGGTCTGACTAGTTTCAAAAGACAAGTTGACCAAGAAACTGAGTAAGAGGCACAGATTGGGTCCAAGTCCTAAATGCCAAACCGCATGGCACAACAAGGTGCCCATGTCCCAGAAGGAAGATTGGCGGGGGGGCAGGGGGTGAGTATTGCCACACACGCCCACCCTTCCAAAAAATTAAAGCTCCCCCACACAAATACCTTCATGCAACCCTACCCACAAACTCAGCCAGGCAACAGCTAAACAGTCTGAACACACACAATTACAACAGGCAACCAGTGCTCCCTCCCCCCAAGAATGTTTCTTTTTCTTCCCACCTCACAATCTGTTTGTGATACAGCAAACTATACTGGGGGAGGGTTTTGCTTCCCCAAGAGGAAAAGATCCCATGGGACATGCCTCAATATGTGTGTGGGTTTAAGTAACTTTTGGACCTTGATCATATTTTTTGAATAATTAGGTATATAATTGATTTTATTGTTTGTTAATAAAATGTCTATGTGTTTTATTTTGGTCAACTGTGCCCTTTCTGATTGGAAATAGGAGGGAGATAATTGCTGATTAATTGATCCATCTGCCATATGCTCATATAAAAATCAATGAGAATGTGTGTTCTTTCAAAGTGAATGTATTACCATCTGGAACAACTGTCCGCCTATTTGATGTAACGTTTTTCAAAGGGAAAACTGGATGGAATAAAATTATTATTCAATCAATTTAAACTGGATTTTATTACAACCAGCTGACTATATAGTATGCTGCCTTGAAGTTAGCATTTGTTACTTAAATAGTTTATTGCTAGGGCTGATCCAAGTCTTCTAGGGACCATTTTTGACACAAAAAAGGGTGTTGAGGAAAGTTGAGAAGTGTTCTGAAAGACCCTCCAACCTTACCTTTTCAACACTGGTTCACTGCAGCTCACTCACCTCATCAGTAAGTGCATGCATGTGTGTGCCTACATGTGCATGTGTGTATGTGAGCAAGCTCTCTTTCTTCCCAGTAACAGTGATGTCATCAAGCAGCCAGTAAGATTTTGTTTTGTGATGACATCACCGAGGGCAAACAATGCTAGTGAAGCACAGCTCCCTTACAGGGAATTAGCTTCATTTACAATCTCACCACATAGCCAAATTGAATTGTGTATGTAACCATGTCAGCATAGTGCAACGGAGAGGAAAGACCGTTCCTTGGCACTGGAGGTAGAGCAGAGGAGGGGTTCAGCATTGGATTTAGGGTGGTGGGGGGAGTTTCCCCACACAGGACACCAAGCTGAGGGGGAGCAAAACTGAGAAGATCCATAAATGAGAACATCCACGTTGAGGCACCAAATTTTGGGCTTGCTCAGGGCACCATATTACCAAAGATTACCCGATTTATTACATATTCCATGGAAACAGTAGTCTACTGTTTACTGGAATCTTTTGAACAATTGCCTTTCTGGGATTCCTGATCTGACTTGCCTTAGCTGACACTATGGTTTAACTTTGGGGGAGAGGTAATATCACCTCAGTTCGGCTCATTATTACATAGCAACTGCACACCCCTATCATTTTATACAGTTCAATCTTGTATGTATCTGTTTATGTGATGTTTATTTTAAGAAACTTGCAGTGCAAATGCGTTTAATATACCTATGAGCATATGTATGAGAGCATAATATGTGAGAATTCTTCATACCAATTAAAAAAAATAGCCTGCTTCTTGTCAGGATCAAGGCGTAAGATGGAAATTAGGGGGCGGTGGAGATTGGCTTGACTTTTTTTTTTTTAAAGAAAATTCCATTCCTCTTTTATGAAACTTGAACCAGGCTTAGGAAACTGGCAAATTGGTACAGCCTGGATTCAGCCCAG
The DNA here is from genome assembly GCF_009819535.1 of Lacerta agilis. Lineage (NCBI taxonomy): Eukaryota > Metazoa > Chordata > Lepidosauria > Squamata > Lacertidae > Lacerta > Lacerta agilis. The sequence continues at coordinate 54,147,456 of NC_046318.1, read as the reverse complement.
TGCCATCAAATCATGGCAGCTGGGTCAATTCAGGATCCCAGGTCACTCCATCCCCTCTCTGCTCTGCCCTTTCAGCAGGTAGAATGGAGAGTTGTGTGCAAGAGGTATGATACTGGCTTCGCTGCACAAGCAGAAACCAATGGAGCAGTTTCAGGTCTGGTGCAAAGAGACCTCTGCTCCATGCTACCTTGTCCCACCCCAGCGTGGTGGGTTTGGATTGCAGCCTAAGCTACCTTTCACTGCACTGATGTTTACTGTTTTTCAAAAGCATAGATGTAAAATTAATTTTTTTAAAAGGTGGTAGATAAATTCATCAACACCGACTTAGCCAAACTTATCCAATAAGCAAGAGGCAACTGACTTTTTGTATCTTCGAAATGAGGAGACTTTGCCAATGTTATTTAGATAATTAAACAAACATTTACTCTTTGCAAAGGCAATGTTATAACGGGGTGGGGGTAGGGGAGGAGTGCAAAGTACTACACCTTCTAGAGTTTTAACGTTTTCATGCCTTCTACGAAACGTGCAAGAACAGCAAACGTGAAAGGTGTCTATGGTTTGGTAGTAAACCAAATCAAACATCTTCATGGATGATTTGCCATCTGATATGCAGAGCCAAATGTATATATACATATTGGCATGATTTTGTTTATGGGGCATGCTGTATGCCAGCTGTTAAACTGAGGAATATGCAAAAAATGGGGAAAGCCAGTATTATTAACCCAGTTCTTCACCTCTCTGCTGCTTTCATTTATTTACTTTCAGCCAGGAAAGATGCTGGCCTAGAAGGCTTAATCAAAATATTTATCCAACAGAGTACACATAGCACAGCCAGAGCTTTAAAATGCAGTCCGCATTTGCATTCATTTGACTCTTTTCTTTCAGGTTTGCCTTTCTGCCTTTAATCCTACTGTACCCACACACTGTTAAATGGGAGATGTGACAACAAATTCGTGGGATTGAAACTGCAACAAACTTTTATTAAATATACTTAAAAGATCTGCAAACAGGCAACATCTACAATAGGAACAAAATTTAACTTTTGGATCTGACTGGGAGTAGGATCCAAATTGGGAATGGTATCCAAATTAGGAGCAGTTTTGGTAGGATCATCATTTTTACCATTGCTAATCTTTCTGGGATGGTAAAATAGGTTTTGCTCCATTTTTTCAAATTTAGAAGAATTATCTGCCATACAGAGGGATAGTTTTGTGAGCAGAGTCAGGCATGGGGGGGGGGGATTGACCACAGCAAACCCAAGCTTGAGTCTGGTATCTGCCTGGTTGGAATCGGCACCCAGGTCCCCCAGTGAGATCTTGCTTGCTTGGCTTACACCATGGCAAGGTTCTGTGGGAATGTTCAGGGATGCAGGAGAGGATATATTCTTTGATTATAGCCTTTCCAACTTGTGTTAACAAGTTCCACAAATTAGCAGAGTAACATTCCCCTTTTAAACTTACACAGCGGATTCGTTTGCTCAGGCTCGCTAAAGTCTCTATTACAACTGTCCTGGTATTTTCCCCTTTATTCCCAAATAAAAGATAAGACACGACACAGTCTTCTATAAAAGTATAAAAAGAGTTTACTCACACATTCTGTTCACAGTATGATCCCAGAAGGCAAACTTAGCTTAGAAAAGTAACGCACACTTGGAGACTACTCCATAAAGAGATAGTTCCTTTGTCCTCTCTTGGCTGGAAGCCAAGAGGGCATCTTTAGCTAAGCAGATGTTGCTTGCTCGAAGAATGTAGTCACAGAGAGAGAGAGAGAGAGATGGCGGCCAATCCTATGCTTTTGTTACCTGCACAGGTGAGGCCACACCCACCTCTAGTCACATGTAGAGGAAGTTTGTCCCAGCCCAGGAGAAACAGGAAGTTCCAACTGGCTGGTCCAGACATCCCCTTCTATGTCCACTCTAGGGATGTTGTACTTGACTGCTCTTGTGTTTCACATCCCACAGGTTCAACACTGGTTGACTCCTGTCATACCAAACCCAGTGGATCCATTCCATCAACATGGGGCTTGTGGAATGATGAACTGATCCCAGGACCCGATGCCATGCAAACCCTTGTCCTGCCTGCTGCTGTCAATAAAGATGTGACCTGATTTTATCCCATGAACATTGTACAGTCTGTTTATTTTGCTGCTTTAATGAGTCACATAATGCACCTGCCTTCCCATCTTGAATTCAGCTCTTGACATTTCTGCAATTTATATATCCGCATAAGATGAACCTGCTGGATAAGGGTACACTGGGACAATAAGATTACACAGCAACATTTGGCAGGGCATCAGCAATTTACTTATCTGCTTTAATGAAACACGCAAGCATGATGAATAAGCGAACATCCAGTGTTATATTGACCAACACTTCTGTACTGAGCACATTTACCTTCAAGTCATTCCCACTGTTTTGAATTAATCAAACTTCTTAGAATGCTAATAAGCACTGAATCAGAAACTATGTACTGTACAAGTGAATCTCTTCATGTAAATAGCCTCTTTTGAATACTGGACTGCAAGTGTGTTTGCAGTTATATAGAAAGTCAAAGCCAGTATTATGCTATGTTGAACATGCCTTGAAAAGTATGCCACTGTGCCCCCCCCCCCCCGACTTTAATACCACTTAATTTACAGTTTGCTTCAATTATTTCCTAGTTATTTAAATTATTATCTTTAACATGTTGGAGCATTATTTCTGGCTTCCAATGACTGGTTGAAAAATTAAACTTCAGTCAAAATAAATGATATTTTCCATATAGCTATGTCAATGAAGGGGTTTAACAAGGCGGGCTTAAAATATGATTGTGGGTTCTGACGATTTCTTTCTTGATGGGGAGTTATGAATGTTGTGCTATCATTTCATAATGTTACTTGTGGGAAGGGAATGCGAAAGCTTGCCAAGAACTACATTATGTCAGCTGCCATACTCTATAAACTTATTACACACACCTTACAAAAACAAACTCTGGCGAGTTAATTGTCCAGAACAAAAACACTTGAAGAAGGGGAGGGGGAGATTCAAAATGATTAATTGCATTTTTTATAACACTTCACCAATCTATTTCCAATATCGCAATGCCTAGCTGGCTCTTCATAAGGTTCTCTGAACGATTAACATATTTTTGTTAGCTCCAAAGAGACTAATTCTTCTATAAAGTCATGCCATAATGTATGCTTTTTACTAACCACATTGTAAACTATGAGGCAACTTGGCAGAAGAGAGGTATATGTTGTATACAGAGATTATGACAGGTGCAACAGCCAATAAAAGCAAACAAGGATATTTTATGAATTTCTCAATTAAAACAGAAAAGAAAGATTATGCAGTTGCACTAAGCCTAAGCTCACTTCTTGCTATTCTGATCACTCCTGCCCATTCTTCTCTTCTGTTCCTTCGTTATGTCCCCTGTCGTGACTTTTAGATATACGCACACTGCTGGTGCTATATATAATATATAAATTGTGGTGAGTCTCCAACAATTTTAGGGTTGGATCAGCATCAGCCCTCCTCGCAATAGAGCCGTTGAAATTGACAGACATGACTAAGTTAGGTCAATTGATTTTAGTGCCTCTACTCTGAGTCAGAGGCGTAGGAAGGTCAGGTGGTACCCGGTGCAGAAAATTAAATGGTCAGTTAATATCTTGAACCTGCTCCACTGAATACAAATTTCAGCCTTCACAACATAGGAAAACGGCCAAGTAAACAGCTATTTTCGTGGAGGAGGGTCAAGATATTAACTGATATGCATGAAATCTCACACATAGCTATTTAATCCCTAGTGTAGTAAGATAAGACCTTTGGAGCAGGCATTTTCAAAAAAATATTTTTTATGAACTGCCCTGGTAGGGCACTAATTGTTCCTTGATCATTTGTCACCCCCCTCCATGATGGCACCTGGGGTGACCCGCCCCCACCACCTTCCTACACCCCTGCTCTGAGTGTAAGTTGAATACAACTCTTAGTACAGGCATACCTTGTTTAATTGAGCTTTGCTGTAATGTGCATTGCAGATCCTGTGTTTCCCCCCCAAAACTGAATGACTGAAGGAGCTGATGATGATGAATTGAAGACGAGGCTGCAGGAGCCTGTCCCACCCACACTCAGATGATGGCTAGCAAATTTTTTTTAGCAATTAAGTATTTTTTAATTAAGGTATGTACATTGGTTTTTAAAACAATGTACTTTTACATGCGGGACACGGGTGGCGCTGTGGGTTAAACCACAGAGCCTAGGGCTTGCCGATCAGAAGGTTGGCGGTTCGAATCCCCATGACAGGTTGAGGTCCCGTTGCTTGGTCCCTGCTCCTGCCAACCTAGCAGTTCGAAAGCACGTCAAAGTGCAAGTAGATAAATAGGTACTGCTCCAGCAGAAAGGTAAACGGCATTTCCGTGTGCTGCTCTGGTTCGCCAGAAGCGGCTTAGTCATGCTGGCCACATGACCTGGAAGCTGTATGCCAGCTCCCTCGGCCAATAAAGTGAGAAGAGCTGCCGCAACCCCAGAGTCGTCCGCGACTGGCCCTAATGGTCAGGGGTCCCTTTACCTTTACTTTACTTTTACATGCACTGGGAAACAAAAAATATTGTGTGACTTGCTTTCTTGCGCTAGTCACTTAATTTCAGAATGAACCCACAATATCTCTGAGGTATGCCTGTGTAACTTAGTTGAATACAGCTCTTAGTTCTTTCAATGGCAACCCCACATAGAGCACACTCCATCAATCCAGTGCAGATGCTGACCTTCAAGGCATGTGTTACTGTACTCCACCAAAGACCTTCCCTCTTTGAACAAGGCTTTCAAGTAGAGATCTTTCCTAGTCTGGATCTGCATTGGAATTGTTTTTTAGATGTTTGACTCGTTTTATTGCTTGTGTGTTTGCTACTCTGGACATTTAATAGCCACAGCTGGTGCACCAGTCTCAGATGAGCAAAGGTAGTCTTAGCTACTGTCACCACCTGAGCATCCAAGTGCAGGGCCAAAGCTAGGAGCATGCACACAGACACACAACTGCAAATATGATTTTAAAATATACACGTGTGCGTGTTGATTGAGTTTTCAAAAACAACTGCTTATAAACAAGACAAGCAATAAAGAAAAAAATAACAACAATCTACGGAGAACATTATTGCAGTTGGCTCAGCCTATCCTTGGCTCTGGCTCCCCCTACTGTTGGACTCCCTGCCTTCTGCCCTACCAGTCCCAATGGACACCATCTGCTGCCTGGCTGGAATGTATCCTTGATAATGTTTCTTGTCATGGGAGCCAATTCCTAGGGGCCGTGGAAACTCCAGCCCCCATAGTAAAATATTTGAGGGAGCTGGGCCCCCACAAAGTTGATGGGCATTCCCATTCAAATGGTGTGTGTGCACTGTGACCCATTATGCAGGGTGTGGCTTACCTGGGCTCCCACAATATTTTATTCAAGTTGGCACCAGTGCCTCCTGCTTACCAGGATGGAGAAGAGAGAGATTGTGTAAAAACTAGCCTATTATACAAAGGTGAATTTTACATTTGTTGCTCCGTCCACATTTGCCTCTAGTCTTTCCCACCAATGACCTGTGGCCCCTGGGGGGTTGCCTAAAAGGGAATGTGCCCCTCAGGGTGATTGTTGTTGTTGTTGTTGTTCCTAATGTATCTGTGTTTTATGTATTTTGTTTTCTTTCCTCCTTCTCTGGGCAGCTTCCAACAGAATATAAAAACCGAACTAAACATCAAGCATTAAAAACGTCCCAACACAGAGCTGCTTTTGCACCCCTGCCATAGAGCCAGGAAAGTCATTTCTAGGCAGGGTGGACAGTTGTTTCATTTGTTGGACTGTAAAGCACTTTCTTATAGCCTTTTATTATGAATTATTTTCCATAAAGTCAAATTGCACAGTAGTTAGCAGTGCATGTGCAGAGCAGCTGTTTCCTTTTTACAAACCCACAATGGGTTGTGCCTGCACATGTATCCACTGGGTATCTTGTTAGTGCATTTTGCCAACCATTTGGGGTTCCTTTTCTTCAGTCAGCAGAGTCACCCAGAAAAGTCTTCCAGAATCTCCTTTCTCAGTTCAGCTCATCTGTTGGTGAACTCCCATATGGGAATAAACAGCTCACCCATTTCAGTTCTTCTAAAAGTATTTATTGTAGACTCAATACTGCAGTTTATATAACTTATTACTGGTCTAAGGAAAATAGAACTATATACAGAGAATCATTCTATCTCATGGCTCTTCAACCATCTGGCCAGAGTAACAGCCTCCATACCACACAACCAGTCTCTTTCCTCCAGAACCTGCCTTATAAAGAAGTCTGTTGCTAAGGACAACCCTGTGGCTGGGGAAGACCTGTTGCTAGAGACAAACTTGTTGCTACGGGCGAAACTATTCAAGGTTCAGTTTAAATGTCTGCTTTGAGTACACTAACATATCTGTGTGATCAGAGGCAGCTTGATTATTTTTGCAGCATCCGCTGCATTTTCCTACAGGTACTAATGCAGCTTGCATGCTCAGTTTAGGATTTGGGGTTGCTTTCCCTAAAACTTAAAATGATATAATTTGAGAAGAATTGAAAATGGGAAGAAACAAAGTAGACCTCTTTAAAACTTTAATGGTAGGAATATACTTTTCAGTATGTTCATAAGAACCTGTATTCCTGCCTGGACCCTAGGATCATATTCAGAAGCCCTTGCCAAATGAGGGGCGGTGGATGGCTACTGGAGACAGGGCCTTTTCAGTGGTGGTACCTGCCTGTGGAAGGTCCTCCCTGAGTGCCCTGCCTGGTGCTTACATGGTAATCTTTTCTGCACCTGATGAAGAGCTTTTGATTTCCCCAGGCTTTATAGTTTTAAGATGACATCTGTGTCTTTTAAGGCTTTGGGCTCTACTGGGTTTATTCTGATAAATTTATTTTATGTTTATATTGCACTTTTATTTTTATGAGTTTTTTTTAATATAAAAAGCAACGAAAAATTGTACAGCTTCCAGAGCACTTACTGTTAAATGGGCAGTATAAAATGCTGCAGGTAAATAAAGAGTTCTACTGGAGCACACCACAGAGACACCTAATCTAACCTACCATCTTGTTTGACACCATAACCAACCAGATGCCTCTATACATTCAGGTAGGATAGGAAGGAAGATATCCTCTTGTTTTGCTCTCCAGCAGCCTGGATGCAGCACACTGTATTCACATGTGATGAAGCCAGTCTTCCTGCTAGAATGAACATGTTTTTTGTAAATGTTCAAAAACCATGCATATAGCTTTGTGGAGCTCTGTACTAAGTTTTTCCATCAGGGGTGGGGAACTTGTGGTCCTTCAGCTGTTGTTCAATATCAGTTCCCATCAGCCCCAACCAGCACAGCCAATGGTCAGGAATGATGGGAATTGTAGTCCAACAAATATATGACCACAGTTCCCCATTCATCCCTGTTTACATGGTGTCAAGGAGTCCTGTCCTTGCTGCTCTCTTCTAGTCCGAGGCTCCACTGTGCTGCTTCCCAAGCTAGCGTGTTTCCCCTGCACATATTGCAATGTTTCTTAAAGGGATATCACCACAGTTAAGTGGTGAGTCTAGATCAGGCATAGGCAACCTTCGGCTCTCCAGATGTTTTGGACTACAATTCCCATCATCCCTGACCACTGGTCCTGTTAGCTAGGGATCATGGGAGTTGTAGGCCAAAACATCTGGAGAGCCGAAGGTTGCCTATGCCTGGTCTAGATGAAGACCTTCCTGTAGACATTGAGTAAAGAGGGGGGGGGAGGAATACGTTAGGCAATGGATGGTCAGAACCACGTAATGATTCTTGGATTGTAAGTAGCAATGTACTCAGAAGGAAGTAAGATATTGATTTACATTTTTAATAGGCACTTTTTCCAGGTTGAACACACATCCTTAGAAAAACACATCTCAAACAGCTTAGCTGCAGCTGATGCTGCCTATGAATGGTCCTCTCATGTGGTTTCTGAGTAAGTGTATCCTTGGTAGTATATTTGTTCCAGTGGTAAATAAAATCTCAATTCAGCAACCAAGTGGTTTACCAAAAGAATAAGTGTGGATATCCAACTTTAAAGTAAAACATTCTTGGTGTTAAAGCATAGCCACATTACAAACCTCGGAAGACTGAAAATCCCAATGATTTTTCCAATTGGAATTCCATCTTAATGTGAAACTCATGGAATATAAAATAGACTTGATTCTGTGACATCTGAGTCTGAGCACTGGATGTGAGATGCTTGTGTTTCTGCAAACTAGCGTAAGTTCAAACATCATTAATCTACTCACATCTTCAGTATATCTGTGATTTGTTAACTGTGAATATTAGGTGGAGTCGTGCACATTTTGCGAAGCATAACATATTAAATGGAACCATGCAGTGGAAAAATAGAATGGCACTTTGATATCCCATTTTGTTCCACCTAGCATTGCAGGCCAACATTCCTCTTCTCTTTCTGTTTATTTCCCATGGAGAAGTACAAATGGGAGATCTGAAGGAAATGGACTTAGAAGCAACTTGAACTATGTGCATCTGCAAAAGGGGGCCGGTATATTATATTATGGAGGATTGCACTAGCAAATATAGAATAGCTCAGCTGTGAGTACAGTAGAAATAGATGGACAAAAAACTTACAAAAAGGGGCCAAATGCTAGGGATGTGGCTCTGTGTGTATCGCGAATGATGAGGCCTACTCATGTTTCAGATGTGGTCTTTGAAGTAACCAAATTGCACCATTAACAGGACATGTCAAGGTAGATCAGGGCGGGTCCAACCTTCCAAGTAGCTCTGCCTCCTTGGTTTTTCCATAAAACCAAAAAGCACTTCCTCTCCCTGCCCTTTTCTTTTCTGAGAAACTAAACCAATATGACTGGAAAAACACCAAGAGACAGAAGGAGGTGTGAAGTAGAAAGTAGTTTAGGAGAGGCGAGATCTTTCTATTTTCCTACTGCAATGGTTTTGAGATAATTTGTGGGAGAACAACAGTGCCTATCTTTCTTAAATTTGTCAGGATTCACTCCCTTAGAAGGGGCGGTCCCCACCTGTCATTTGCATCCAGTTTTGGCAGAAATAAAAAAGAAGAAGCTCAGGACATTTTCTTTTTAAAAACAAATAAACTTTAAACATTCCCTACATGAAAATACCCTGGACAGTTCTGCCTTAAATTTGGTAGGTTGAAGTCCACTCTGGAGGGACTCCTTTACCTGCAAATTTCATACACATGTGAAACAAGAAAGCCCACAAACAGGACCAAAGCACAGCACTCTCCACTCCTGCAGTTTCCAGCAACTGGTATACAGAAGCATACAGCCTCCAACCATGAAGGCAGAGCATAGTCATCATGACTGGTAGTCACTGATAACCGTTACCTCCATGAATTTGTCCAATCCAATTTTAAATGTAAAAATAAATTTATTTTTTGAAAAGAAAAATCCATCCACTTTGGTGGCAATCACTGCCTACTGTGAGACAAATTCCGTAGTTTAACTGTGTGAAGAAGTACAGCAGGGTTGAGGTGCATTCTCTAATAGGAACCAGCATGCCAGCACCTGTTTGCTTCAATAGTGGCTTGTTGGGCAGCCAGAGACAAGGAAGATGGGCTAGCATTCCAACACAAGGTTGGGCTGAGGACACTTCCTGCCAATTTAGTTAGCTGTAAAAGCCAGGCAGCTATTTTAATCAAGAGAACAATCCATGAGGTTTCTGCAGGTTTGATATATTAATTACCAATGAGTCCCAAGGCTAGCCATAAATCCTCTTTGCAATTGAATCGTCAATTTAGATGGTACTAATGGCAAAGCAGGTCAGAGTGTGTGTGTGTGTGTGTGTGTGTGTGTGTGTGTGTGTGTTGGCAATTCAAGCTACTGAAGCAAAGATTCCAAATGTCCAATCTTCCCAATTAAAAGCATTAGTTTATGTTTGCACTGCGCCAATTTTAAGAACCTATGGCTGCTCAGAACAAACTCTTGCACTATACTATCTAACCAGAAAGGAGCCACTTCATAAAGTGCTCACTCCATGACATCTGGAGATATTTGGTTGGAAGCCTGCTTTTATGCTTACATGCGCTCTACAAAAATGTGCCTGTTCCATGGACATCTTTTCTCTGAGACGGATCCATTTCTTATAGTTCTGAATACAAAGAGGCAAATTTGGATGCATGTGTATGATTCCCAAGAAAGTAACATGAGAAGAAGCCCTCATACGAACTAAAAAAAAGGAAAGTAAATGGTGTGTCAGAAAGCAAACATTTTAACATAAATATAATATCACTGTGCTTATTTAGAGATGGCAAGAAGGTGGACTTCACATGCCAGAGTGCAAAGCCAGCAAAAGGCAGCTGCAGCTGCTGTTCATTGGTGAAGACACGTTATGTAAAATTGCAGATGTGGTTTACCCTTTGCAATGTAAGCAGGATAGGAGCTCAATTCAGAACAAAAGAAACCCAACATTGCATGTGTGAATTAGAAAAAAAGGGATGAGAAGATAATTTGAGTATCTTCTGTAACAAATCAACGTATTTTACCAGGGAGTAACCCCGGCTTGACCACAACTGGAGTTACCTCTAGGTAAACTTGTATAGGTGTTGCACTGTAAAACCATCATTCCTCCTTCTCTAATGCCAACAAATCATGTACAGGTAGTTGTCTGAAATCAGGGCTTGATAACCTAATGGAAAATTAACACCTAACTACAAATTTGAACACCATATTTGTATGCATTTTTATGCAATGAAGCATTTGACAGGGGTTGCATTCTGGGTCAACACGCATGACAGCACAAGCCCGTTCTGCCCCATTAAGCCCCATTCTATCCCCTTTTCCAGGCACTTCCGGGTCACCACAATGTGCATGGTCGCAAGCACAGGTCAATTGGCCATGGGTCAATTGCCCTGTATACAATATTTTCCTGAATATTATTTCCCCAAAACATTACAACAATAGAAACTCACTCAGTCAACAAACCTCTGTCAAACTGTGGAAGAGCCAGAAGCAATAATTAAGAAAGATTATAGAAACACAATTTCCTGTTCACTGTTGTTTTACACTTAATGCATTGTCTGTATTTTTGGTTTGTTGTGAACATGTTTACACAGAGCTATAAAAGTCGGAATTAACAATTTAGTGAAACACAGAGATGAATGTCCTATTGGTTGCAGGTGGGTTAGAGGCAAGCCTTTTGTTTATAATACTATGATTCATCCCGTTCAAAGACACTAAAACCACAAACCCCTGCGTGCAACATTTTAGCATCCTGTATGTAATCCCTACAGGAAGAATGGTGACATAGTTTATAAAACCTTTTCTTACTCATCCCTTCTAAACTTCCTGAGTTCTACTTTATTAAAGATTATCAACTTCAAATGAAGTATTTTAAGTGACCCTAGACACATTATTCCCTCAAAATGAAAAAGGATGAGGGAATAACGTTGTCCTCTGATATTTCATAGGGACACTCCTGTGTATAATGGCTCTGGTGAGACTAGAGTAAGTCATAGCGTAATGGACAGTGGTAGGTCAGAGGTAGGATGGCCACTGTTACATCAAAAAAGAGATGTCTTCAATAGACTGTGTTCATCTAATATGTAATGGGAAGGAATTCCAGAAGCACAAGCAGAGGTGGGGGATTTTCTCAGGACTCTTGAAGGATAAGAAAGAAATACCGTAACCATTGGCAATTAGTGATGAGGGAGAAATGTGATTCAGCACACTTTTAAAGACGAACTTTCCTCATTCACAATTTCCAAAACAACAGTTGAACTGAAACACAGCCACCCTACAAAATTCTCTGAATTTTACAATGCAGTTACTCCATACTGGAGTAAAGCGTTCCAAAAAATGTATATATGTGTGAAAATAACATGCATCACTTTAGGGGAAATTGTTCTGTAAAAATATGACTATTGGACAAAATTGCATACAAATGTGTTTATTAGGAGAACTTTGCACTAAAATGCTGGCAATTTTTCAAGAGGACTTTTAAAGGGAAAAAAATCACAAAATGATGTGAAAATTGAATTTAATACTGGGAAAATGAGAACTAGAGACAACCTGAAATTAACAGATTTGCCCATTCCTATGATAGCCCTAGATTCTGAGGCCACCAAGCTGGTATGCAGAACAACTTTATGTTGCAGGAAGGAACTATCTACATTTCCTGCAGTTCCAGTTACAGGTGGGTAGCCGTGTTGGTCTGCCATAGTCAAAACAAAATCGAAAATTATTTCTAGTAGCACCTTAGAGACCAACTGAGTTTGTTCCTGGTATGAGCTTTCGTGTGCATGCACACTTCTTCAGATACACTGAAACAGAAGTCACCAGATCCTTAAATATAGTGAGGGAGTGGGGAGGGGTATTGCTCAGAAGGGTGGTGGGAATGGGTGATCAGCTGATAGGTGTGGAAAACCTGTTGACGACTCTTAACGGCTGTAATTAGTCTTGCAGGGAAAGGCAAGTGGTGAGATGGCTAAAGATAGCTTTGTTATGTATAATGAGATAAGAATCCAATGTCTTTGTTCAGACCAGGTTTCTCCGTGGTTTTAAGTTTGGTGATTAGTTGTAATTCAGCCACTTCTCTTTCCAGTCTATTTCTGAAATTTCTTTGTATTAAGACAGCTACTTTGAGATCTGTTGTAGTATTATTGTGGGTGAGGAGCTGTTTGAGATTGGGTGGCTGTCTGTAGGCGATGTAGGGTCTTCCTCCCAGAGCTTGAGAAAGAGAACTGTCATTGTCTAGGAGAGGTTGTAGATCTCTGATGATGTGTTGTACTGTTTTAATTTGGGAGTTGTATGTGATTACTAGTGGTGTTCTGTTATTTTCTTTTTTGGGTCTGTCTTGCAGCAAGTTCTCTCTGGGTATCAGTCTGGCTCTGTTGATCTGTTGTTTAACTTCATCAGGTGGATATTTTAGTTCTAAAAAGGTTTGCTGTAGATCTCTTAGGTGAGAGTCTCTGTCTGTAGAGTTGGAACAGAGGGCCTGTAACGTAGGGCCTGGCTATATACTATGGATTGTTTGGTGTGTTTCCTGCAGTATTTTTAAATATGGTTCCATGGACAACTGCACTTAAACTGTGTTACTTTTTTGTGTGCTTATGACAGCTATTTGTGTGGTATTTTGTTCCCACTTAGTGTTGGAGGCATGCCAAAATTACTGACTTCATTGGTGTGGCATTCAGGAAATGGGAATAATGCAACATAACAAGTGCCGATAAAAAGCTGTTTTCTGTCAGCAATTTCTTATTGCATTAATAAATGAATATGTGATATTAAAGCACTATGCAGAATTTCAGTGTGCTATTATTTTAATCTTTCCTTACCAAAGAAACACACCTTGCAGAGTGATATAGAAGCCACACTTTTACTCAGAGAAGACCCACTGAAATGAATGATCATGACTAACTTAAGTCCATTAATTTTAAGGTGTCTAATCTGAGTAAACATTGAACGGTTTATTCTGTGAACCGCCCTGAGACCTGCAGGTATATGGTGGTACAGTGGTACCTCAGGTTAAGAACTTTATTCGTTATGGAGGTCCGTTCTTAACCTGAAACTGTTCTTAACCTGAGGTACCACTTTAGCTACCGTATATACCCGAGTATAAGTCGACCCAAATATAAGCCGAGGCACCTAATTTCCCTACAAAAACCTGGGAAAGCTTATTGACTCAAGTATAAGCCGGTTCACCTTTGCCGCTGTGGTAGAGGAGGAGGAACGAGCAGCCCGAAAGCAGCCCTTTAGGCTGCTCCTTCCTCTTCCTCCTTTGCTGCTGTGGAGCTCACCCCGTCGCAGGGTTTCGAACCGCCATTCTTCTGATCAGCAAGCCCTAGGACTCTGTGGTTTAACCCACAGCGCAATGTTCCCTTGTGTTATACAGAGGAGGCTGGGACCGCCTGCCTCACTTGAGTATAAGCCGAGGGCAGCTTTTTCAGCACAAAAAATGTGCTGAAAAACTAGGCTTATACTCAAGTATATATGGTAAACTGTTCTTAACCTGAGGTACCACTTTAGCTAATGGGGCCTCCCACTGCTTCTGTGCCGCTGCTACACAATTTCTGTTCTCATCCTAAAGCAAAGTTCTTAACCCGAGGTACTATTTCTGGGTTAGCGGAGTCTGTAACATGAAGCTTCTGTAACCCAAGGTACCACTGTATATAAATTCAAGAAAATAATAATAATATAACCCTGTTTCTAACTAATATGGCAGCTTTGTAAGACCATACAGAAACAATACATATTTGCCACTTTGAACAAATTGACTTCTTGTATGGGAAAACACAGAGCAGTCCAAGTGAATAGGGTTAGGAACAAGTCCCTTTGCTTGTGGTTGTTTTTAGACAGGAATGAATGGCACAAATGTACTCATCAGACTCAATGGCAGCTACCTGAGTTTACTGCATGCAAGTGGTATTCCTTTAAAAATCATTGCACGTGTAGCCCTCAGATTTCATCATGCAACTTTGTCTCTAAGAAACATAAACTCTGCATCATGATCATAATTAGTACGTCCTAGCTGGGGGGGAATATTATGTGTAAAAACCTAAAGAACAAATTTCTAATTGTCATCAACACAGAGCAGCTTCCTATATTACAGTCTCACTAACTTTAATCTGTGTTGAAAAAGTTGGTACCAACAGTGGAATCCCTTTTAAATGCTAATGATCATGAGTTCCTCTATGACACAAGCACAAATATCAGTCAAATGAGTAGTTTGCTATAGCTTAAGATTCTTGGGTTGCAACATTTGGATAAACAGAAGAAAAGCCTTTCTTTTACTGAGTCCGTATTTTCTATAGATCAAAGCTCATTTGCCCTTTAATAAGGTCCAGTCGAGGAACTAAAGGAAGGCTCAGACTTTATGTGTCAGACTTCCAGAACACAATTAGGAATGAAACAAAAGGAGCTTATATTGCTGCTTGTAGGCTAGAATGTTCTGTTTTACAAGCCAAGATGAAACACAAGTCCCATGGTAAAACCCAGCCTTTCGATCAGGATAATCACGAAAAAATGTAAGAGAACCTGACAGAACAAAGTGTTTAATAGTCATGGCTGCAGAAAATGACTAAACGATGATTTTAAATTACAGTAGACCTGACGTTTTAACAAGAAATTAAATTACCTTTGCCTCATAGTTTTAAAGAGTTTCCACACTGTAAAGCCACAAATTGTACTAGCTTATGGAAGACTAGGGGGATGTGGGTGGCGCTGTGGGTGAAACAACTGAGCCTAGGGTTTGCCGATCAGAAGGTTGGCGGTTCGAATCCCCGCGAGCTCCTGTTGCTCGGTTCCTGCTCCTGCCAACCTAGCAGTTCAAAAGCATGTCAAAGTGCAAGCAGATAAATAGGTACTGCTCCGGCGGGAAGGTAAGCAGCATTTCCGTGTACTGCTCTGGTTTGCCACATGACCCAGAAGCTGGACGCCGGCTCCCTCGGCCAGTAAAGCAAGATGAGCGCCACAACCCCAGAGTTATCTGTGACTGGACCTAATGGTTAGGGGTCCCTTTACCTTTACCTTTATGGAATAATAGGGTGAAAATAGACCTTGCTAACATTTCAAAGAATTTTTATATTCCAGCTGTGTCTTTGTCACAGAAGAGCAGCATATAATGTGTATGCTTTACATTCATAGCATTAACACATTTACTTTGAATTCTCAGTTTGCTCAGGTAGTAAATACAGTTTTTGTACTCTGTCCTTTGGATTATTTCTGTATTACTGAATTGTGCTTTGGAAATGCAAATATAAATTACTTACAAGTTACAGAGGCTGAAGTTACGAAAACCTGCCCTATTGTGCATTCCATATGATATTGTGATAATATGCTCATGCATTTTTTCAGGTTACTTTTCATATTTCCCCCATCTTCTATCTCCACACATAGATAGATAGATCTCCACTGCAAGGACCATGTACACACTATATTTAAAACACACCTATCCCAACAATCCTTGGAGGTGCAGCTTATTAAGGCTTCTGTATGTTCTAGCTCTGTGATCTGTAAACTACAGTTCCCAGAATTCTTTGGGTGGCGTGCAAATGTGCTTTATATGTAGGTTGGCAGCAGCAGTCATAGATAGGCAAATATTTTAAAGTCGGCTCATTTTTTCACAAAGTTCTGTTTCCAAGTATGCTTCAATGTTTAAAATAAACCCTGTCATATTTAAAATTATGCTGCAAAAGTCAATAAATTGATCATTTTAAACCAAGCCCCAACCAAATATCCAGTAAGCCTTTTCTTTGCATCTATTAAAATGCTATTAAAATATACTACCAACTAAAATTTATATTAGGCAGAGTTTCCCTGTAACATTTTAAAAATGTTTTTCCTATATATCTGAGACTTTTCTGAACCCATATTAATTTACTTACTACTTTAAATCACTTTAGCCCACACTTTGGGATGATTGGAAATATTTATTAGTATTTTAAGGTTAAGGTGCTTAGTTACATCATTGCAGAGTCAGATTTATAACAGCCAATGAAGTCATCCTTACTGCTTCTCATAACTTTTTTCTTCACTTAATGTGCTAATATCCCATTATTTCTGTTTTCCAATTACACATGTAGCTTATGGACCAGTAACCTTTATCTGAAGTACCATATATTTAATTTATAATAACCACAAAAAATGTTCTGTAATGATCTTGTGATTAATAGGGCAGAATTTAAGATGTATAGACATGAAATGTATTTCAGCTGTAGCAAGCTAAGAAATAGCATTAAAAGGGCCAACATTTTGCTAATTGCTCCATAATATTTTTGTAGATGATAACACTAAATCCAGTTGTCTGGCTTTCACATTCATACTAAATGTCATTTTGTAAAAATGCCGTATCTGTAGCAACATCGTATTGTTGCAGGATGGTTTTTCTAATGCACATAACTTTGCATTGTCTACCTACTCTCACAATATGTTATCGTTTAAAGGTATCTGTAAAGTACAGAGGAACCGTGTGAAGTGTGGAATTCATTCATTTTGTATACTATGAATGAGTATATGTATGACAACCATATATGTGTATCAACATTTATGAAAGGGACTACGTTTAAGTTTTTTTTTTTCCAGAGGGGTGGCCATGCCCATCTGTTGTATCTAAACCAACAAAGAGCCATATGACACCTTGAAGATTAACAAATGTATTATGGCACAAGCTTCTGTGAACTATAGTCCACTACATCAGATGCATGCAGTGGTATCCTGAGTCACAAACAGAATCCTAGAGCAGGTTGGGAAATTAGAACCCAGGACTCCCCATCAGATATCCATGTATCATCTGACTCGAGCTCCCAACTGTGTGGATTGCATCAAAGGGCTAGTTGCAGCACAGCACCTGACTCTCTTATATAATCCAACTCAACCAGGCATAGGCAAATTCGGCCCTCCAGATGTTTTGGGACTACAATTCCCATCATTCCTGTCCACTGGTCCTCTTAGCTAGGGATGTAGTCCCAAAACATCTGGAGGGCCGAGTGTGCCTATGCCTGAACTCAACAGTCAACCAACTGCCCCTATTAGTCTTCTAGCATGTCCCAGTGGCTGGGCCATGGAATGCTTCTTCTGTTTATGCAGTGAAAGATCCCCTTCTAAGCTCCATCCAACACACTGATAAATCAGGGGACAGGTGGAGAGGTGATGGTGGGCTCCAACAAATTAAAACACAAATATGAGCCCCCTGTAAGTTTCTTCACTTCCAGAACTGTTGCAGTAAGCCTTATAAAATCAAATCTCAACTTTCCTACAGCAATACAGGAGCAACCTCTTGCTGCTCTAGTCTTTGGAGTGTTTTAATTGAGAGGTAGACTTGAAATCTTGGACTAAGAAAGTGCAATTGAAGAGTAAGTGACATATCCACATTGGAACAGGAAGTGTTTAGAAATTTCAGGATCTCATTAGCATCAGAATCTCATCAAGCATTAACTATCTATTTAAGGCAGTGTACAGTCATAGCAACGAGGCTGGTCTGTGTGAATCTGTGATTTGGGTTTCCTGCACAACACAGATATTTATCAGGCAGGCGCTTTCCGCTCATGGATCATTCTAGGGTTAATAGAATCTGAAGGGTTCCCTCCCAATCCCACACACTGTGTTCACTCTTTAGTGGATTTTAAAAGACCAAAAGACAAAAGATTATTTATCCTACTCCTTAATTGCATTTATTATACAAATTTCAAGGGATGTCTTAAAGTGAATAGATAATTCATGGCTTAATATCCTGAAAACATAAAGGGAAAGGATTCAGCCTTAATAATGTGGAGAATGCAGGCAAAAGTGAATGTGAAACACAAGCCTCATTACTGAGTCAGAAGCAGTGGCTAATTAGCAACTAACAGCAATTAGCCATATGACCAATGTTTTAGCCCCCTTCAGAGGTATCGCTGAATCATCATATTGTGTAAGCAGGGAACATGTGAACTAGCCCCACCCCCGCCATCACACAAACTGGCTTGCTCCACCCCTGACAAAAATGTCATACCCTCCAACATTCCTCAGATGAAAATAGGGACATTTTCTGACCCCCCTGGACCCTCCATTCCCCTCCCCTCCCCCAGCATTTCCTAACAGAAGGAGGGTGGATTCCTCCACCACTTTCACCAATGGGACACAGCACACACCCTCTCCATCCACCATCCTGGAAAAGCCCTTAATCCTGATTTGATTTTATTCTATTCTTTGGTAGAAAAGCACACGCCAATAAATAAATAAATTTTAGAAAGGGGCAAGAGTAGATGTTGACACACAAAGTATTTTTTTAAATTAAAAACAGCAAAGTTCCTTGCAATGCCCTCTGCTAGCCATTTCTTCCTGCTCAGAACAGCTCTGCCCTCTGCCCACCCCTTTAAGCTGGCATGTCATGCAGGGCTGGGTCGCATCTTCTCCTCCTCACTTACTCTCCACCAGCTGCTACAAGCTGCCCAAGGGAGGAGGCCAGCGGCGGCGGCCATGGAGAGGCAACAGGATGCTCCCTCACCACCACCACCACCACCACCACCACCACCACCCCCCCGTCGCCTGGGACAGGCACCGTTTCATCCTCCTCCCTAAGCTTGGTGGCAGCAGCACTGGCAGGAGAAATATGGACATTCCGGGATCAAATCAGAAGCCAGGATGGCTTTTTGTAAATCTGGGACTGTCCCTGGGAAAGTGGGACGCTTGGAGGGTATGTAATGTTCACAACAGTTATACGATAGATGCCAGTGCTGGAGGTGGGGCAAGCCAGAGCATGTGATGTTGGAAAGGGGGCTAGACATTATGGTCCCTATATAACTCATCAGTAAGATTTCTGAAGAGGGCTTTAGATGCCAATCAACATCACAGAATAGATTGGAACCTAGCTGCATGAGATCTTATCCTAGATTTTAGTTCAGCACTTCAATGGTCAACCAGGTATTTAGGGGGAAGGCCTCTTAAGAAAAAAGGGAAGAACAATGTGGTATGTGGCATGATAATATCATAAGCTGAATTCTGCTCAAGAGCTGCTGTTATTTACACAGAGGTATGGAGGTTCAGTAGAGGCTGGAGAGGAGTTGTTGTATTTTATTAGGAGCCTGCCCAGTCCCTGAAGAAACCCCAGTATCTTCTTATTTTTTATACAGGGCCGTCTTAAGCTTATCAGGCGCTGTGGTGCTAGGATCCCTCCGGCGCCCCCCACCCCCACGTTTCCCTCCGGGCAGGCAGCAGCTGGAGGGTGGCTGCTCCAGTGGGACAGAGGCTCCAGGCGTGGTGCGGCGTGGTATGGTGGAGGCAGGCAAGGGCAGTGCTACTGGTAGGGCTGGAGGGCGGCTCCTCCGGCAGGGAGGAGGCTACAGACACATTGTGAGCTGATGCCAGGAGGCACCACGTTCAGCCTCCGCCTCTACCCTGGCGCAGTCCAGAACTTGGCGCATGGCGCCCCACACTACTAGCCTCTATGGCTAAGATGCCCCTGTTTATATATGCACAGCCCGTTTCAGAATAGCTCAGTTCCTTAGCCTATCATACACCTTCCACAGTTCCTAAGACTACCATGGCTCCTTGGTATAGTTATACAAACTGCCAACCATATAGAACAAAAAAAAAATATCCCCAAGTATTACTGCAGACTTTCTCAGAGAAAGGCAGGGAGAATAGCAAAGGTCAAGGATGGGTTGGGAAAAATATGACATGGTATGATCAGACTACTGCGGGAAAATGTTGTGCAATGTTTTTAGAGTCATGTTTGCATTACTTTTGGACGTTCCACTGGTTTTCTTTAGTCACTTTATTTTCAATGCTGATGAAGTCTTCCCAGAATTGACAGTGGTTGGGTGGGTTTTTTTTACCCTTCAAATGTATCCGGTTATAACCATTCTTGCCAGTGACCACACTTTCCATTTTGTTTTGCAGGAAAATGAGATTTACAATTAAATTTGGTTTTTCCAAATGCTCACTGTCTGACAGATTGTAAACTGAACAAAATGTGTACTTAAAAGAAGGTGGAAGGAAGAACATGTTGACGTATTTTTCACTGAAGACCACAGCTTGTTTAGAAGCCCAGTCACATTTCTCCTTTTGGTTGACATTTTTATTTGGATTTATAGTCTGTCTTAATGAAAAGGCTTAGCTTGGGTTAACAAAAAATTCCTTCGACCATTTCTGCTCAGAACAACATTGTGAAGTAGTTTGTGGTTATTTCATTGAGAGACATACCGGTAGCAACCTGGTTTTCACAATCAAATCTTAGCCTAAGCACAATCTCTGTGCACCAGCACATGTCCTGTTGCACCAGCAGGCTGAAGGCCATAAAGTAGGAGGAGATGGTGGAAGAAACCTGTGAACATCAAAATGAGGGTGTAGAATAACAATTCTGAAGTTTTTGTGCGGTGTCATAAAACTTCACCCTGATTCCTGTCAGATCATTGCAGTTCTTCGTAAGAATTTGGCTAGTTTAGAAAATCTAAGATTTGTGACCAGTAGTTTAAAACGGAACAATGAGCATTCTGATTAAATTACTTGGATACAGGACTTCTACCCCTTTGGTTCCTAAGTTTGCTTTCTGATCTGTGCTAAGACAGCTCACTATGTGCCATTCTGCTAAACCAAAAGAGGGGCAGAGCCAGTTTTAGTTAATGTGGAGGCAGCAGTGCCTCATTGTCCTCTTTTTAGGCTTCTGGCTGGCCACAATGGGAAACAGGATGGTGAGGACAGACCTTTAGTCTGATTCAGCAGGGCTATTCACAGAAGCTATGTTCACACAGTGAAGGATAGGCGTGCCTGGTGTGCTCTGGTCCATGGGGTCACGAAGAGTCGGACACGACTGAACAACTGAACAACAACAACAATGTTCACACACCTGGCCAAAGCATTGGACAGAGAAGTCTTCCAAGGAGGTTCACTCATGGGTTCACACACAAATCTGTCAATTTCAGCTTCTCCCCGTTTTTCATTTCCCCCCATGTTAAGTTCAGTTCTTCACATTTCCACATCTGTTTGCATTTTTTAAAAGACATTCGCCTGGAAATTCATCAGCATTTAGTGTGAATTTCTCTCAGATGCCCACTCATGGACATTTCAGTCCTCAACAAATTGGTTGTCTTTACATTTAGGATTACAGTGCAGATTTTGAAAAGATTATGGACAGGGGAATGTAGTGTTATAATAGAAACATTCGAATAACTACACACAGCAGCAATGCAACACAGAAACTAAACATGGTAACACTCTCCAAAAAAGGTATGTCTGTTGTGAAATGTTTCAGCTGAGCTGAGCTTCTAAACAAAATTCCAGATATTTCTCAATTGCCTCATTGTGTTTACAGTATTAGAGACCACATCATTCCAGCACCCTTCTGTTGTGGAAGGTAATATAGTAGCATATTTAGTGTATGACAAACTGCAGTTGAGATAAACATCAACTCCTTCCAATGAGAGGAAGGAAATAGGTTTATATGTTTAACTTAGATTGCTTTTAGACAACCTGTTTATTGAGTATTCATCCTGATTTGTTTGCAAAGAGATTAGATGTCAGCTGTTTAATGAGCATTGATTCATATTTCTTTGCAGAGAAGTTAGACAATGGGCTTGTCAACATTTGAGCATTATTCAGCTATTAAGCAACTTTACCCCCATTTGAATTAGATCAGAGTAGTCCACACCCACAGGTACTTGAATCTGTATAAGAGGAGAAACTTCAGTCTCTCCCATTTATATCAGTAGGCATTCTCTTTTGTGCTTGTCCCCACCTTCTAATCTGATTATTCTATTTTGCCAATTTAGCACCAACAGGACACGCAGAGAGATTGCTGCACACACACTGTTGGGCCATAGTAAATTTGCTTGTGCAGTTTCCTGGTTTTGTGCAAATCTGAGGGATCAAAAGAAAGACAGGAAATGTTACAAGCATAGCCAGAAAAGAAAAAAAAAATCACTGAATAAGTTGTGGGCATGGAAAGGGGAATAGCAGAAAGTGACAATTGATCCATGTACCCCAAAACACCAACAAAATTATCTGAAACTCAAGTGGAGAAATTTGGAGCCTGGTTTCTCCCAAATTGCCACCAAATTGGATAAATCCGACTTGTCAGGTAAAGCACTGAGATTTATGTTGTTTGAGGGCAACGTTGTGTGGACTACACAAATTAAATGGGGACTCAAAACAGCTGCAAGCACACAGTAAACTCTGGTGTGGACAACCCCACTGTTGCATCAAGCCAGTGTTAACCCACACTTTCCAGTGCATTTTCTTATCACTCTCCTTATCACAAAAAGTACATTCTTCAGGGGAAGAGGGTTTGTTAAAATCAATTTTAATTACACAACCTGAATTTGCTGGTATGTGATTAAATCCCATACAGCAACAGTCGGGAAATGTCCACAGCCTTAAGAATAATAATTGTTTTCAGGGAACACATTCCTCTGTCACAAATCATTATTTAGAAATAAGAAGTCTTCTCTTTTTCTGGGTAATACATAATAACCAAAAGGAAATTGCCTTCCTTGTTTTCTTTTTATGATGCTTCAGGTACAACTTGTTCCCTTTTAGAGTGGGAGAGCTTAGTGCCTCTTAGCTTTGTGATCCTTTTTCTTTTTCATCAATTGGAAATCTTAAAAAACAAAAATCAGTATCTTCCATTGCATAGCTAGGTTTGCAAAGCAAGCATAAGAAGCATAAAACACCCCCCACCCCATTCATGCCACTGATTTCCAAGCAGCGAAAGGGAAAAACAAACACACGCTCATGGCATGGTAGGATTCTGCTACGTAAAATTGGGTTTAAATTGCTAGCTAAACACCATTGCAAGGATCAAAAGCGGCCTCAACAGTAACAGCAGCTCTGTTATTTTGAAATTTCCTTGCTTGTAAACTTCAGACAAAACCTCTTTTTGTTTATTGATCTGAACATTTTAACAGGAAACAGGAGTTCAGGCACTAAAAAGCAACTTTTCCCTCCCCCAACATAAATTTTGCCATTGTGCGGTGATTGACAGCCATCCCACTGTCTATAAACAATCCACAAACCCCCCAAATTGACCATTCAGACCCTGTGCCCAACATTTAAACACTGAGCAGTTTTGCGCTCAATAAAATTCCTTCTCATTTCGCCCTGGGTTGCCATGTCTCTTCAAACACAGACAGAAAAGCAGTGCTCTGTGTCCGACAGATTTTAATTTTCAGTCCTCATCCGTTCGTACAATGTAGACACAGTCAAACAAACCCTACCCACAGCCTAGCAACGTGTGGTTTAAACAGTCTATGTGTATGAGCTGCGG
The DNA here is from genome assembly GCF_009819535.1 of Lacerta agilis. Classification (NCBI taxonomy): domain Eukaryota; kingdom Metazoa; phylum Chordata; class Lepidosauria; order Squamata; family Lacertidae; genus Lacerta; species Lacerta agilis. The sequence goes on along the minus strand of NC_046318.1, from coordinate 54,123,760 downwards.
GGATGAAGGCCTGGACCTGTTCACACATGAATAAAGAAGATTAAGATTTCCTTTCAAAGACGTGAAGCTTTTTGACAGCCAGTGTCAACAGTGCTGTCTGCCTCTCAATGTGAAACAGTCTTCTATCACAGGTTCCCACAGGGAGGTCCTGCTTATTAGCATGCTTTACACTTCCATTCCTTGTCAGTGTTTAATTTAAGAATAAGGGTGCAAAGTTTTGCAAACTCTTACTTACCCACAAAGAAAGGATAACTTACTAGAAACACTGAAAGGAAATATCAGCTAATACGAACACCTACCGAGAGTATTCTTAGTAGAGGATAATATGAGGGTAGAGAAAGAGGCAGGAGAATGATGGATACAGCAGTGGTTTCTATTACCTAAACTACACCCGCAACTTTAATGATTAAAGCAAATCTTTTCCTGCAGGGCTGGCTCTGTGAAGCACCAGTGATACAGCCAACCAGATCCTAAACGCAATAGTCTGTGTTTATTAATTGTGGTCAGCACTGCAGACAAGACTGTATATCTTAGTGCATATACTGCTGTGGCACAGCTAGTCCATGACATATACTAACAAAGAAACAGACAGGATCCAACCCCCCTGCCCTCCTCCTTCTCCCATGCAGAGGCACAAGGCGCTGCCATGTATACTTAGGAAAATATTCCTTAGTGGTATCAGCCCCTTGTACCACATGGGGTGCGGTTCTGAAGTTTTCTGGACTGGGGGACTTTCAGAGGTCACAAATGACTGCCACTTGAATGGAAGGAGGACCCAAGGAAAGCCCCAAGAATGAGCAGAATATATGACTTATTACAAAAACAGAGGAAAAAACAGATAGGGAAGTTGCTGTGCAAGTAAAAGGTTGACTAGACTGTTCAAACTAGACTGGCAACCTACAGGTTAACATGAGAGCGGATAGGGAAAGAAGGATCCTAATACCAAATATGGGGAGGGGAATGCAATAGACGCTGAACAGACATGTGTGGGGCTAAGTTAGGTTACAGAGATTAGAAAAATAAGCAGCGCTGGCAATGAGCAGTGTGGCCAACTTGCCTGAGGATTAGGGAAACTGAAAGCTAGAAGCAGAGAAGAAAAGAAGCAGAGCACAGATGTTCCTTCTCCTAGATCTGAGGCGGGAAATGAAACCTCTTTTTCGAGGGAAGAGGCTTGTGGGTTGTCTATGTGCCAGGCCTCCAGGGTGGTGATCTGTAATGGGAACTGGGGTGTGGGGATAGTGGAGCCCTACAGGTCCTCTGAACCCTTAAGTCAGGGATGGGCAACCTGTAGACCTCCACATGCTGTTGGACTCCAGCTTTCATCATCCCCATGAAAGCATGCGAGTTCCTGAGAGAGAGACTTGAAGGGGAGGTTGATGAGCCTTTGTCACCTCTTAGGTCACTTAATAAGCCATGTACAAAATTGCATAAACTGAAAGGAGGAGGGGAACACTGGGGGTGATAAGATAGGAAGGGGGAGCCAACCTGACTAGGGCTGGGGCAGTTTGGAGTGGAGCCGTTTAGGTATGTAGGAATCCACAAGAACTTAACACTGAGGTTTTGGAAAGATAATCCTTGAATTTGGTCACCTAGGCAAGTTGTTTAGCTACAACGAAGAGCGAGAAAGGTTCTGTATTGAGGGGGGTTCTGTATTGCCATACATAATGAGATAAGTGCAAAGGGATGTGGTATGCAGATATCTGTTGGAGGTTTCTAAGGTTGTTATGCCCAGGAATGTTAATGTGTCTGCTGGTCATTGAAGTTCTTCAGGAATGCCCTTTCTTTCCTTAGGGCTCTATGTGGATCAAACAAGGACGTGCCAGGGATGACTTAATTATGTTAGGTGTCAGGTAGAAAGATAATGGTACTGGCACATTATGGACCTCTCACACTGGCTTCTATAGCCAATGAGAATCCCTCAGTGATCAATTTAGGTCAGCAAATACAAAACCAGATCTTGGTCCTATGCTCCTGAACTTTTGCTTTGCACCCTTTCCCAGGGAACGCGGACATTTATGGAGTCAAGATTCTAATGGTTGTACAGAAAGTGTTTCTTTTGCTACCAAGAATTCAGAACCAACCCATTTGCATCTGGAATTCGGGTATAGGTCTTAGAGGCTAGGTAGAAGATATGATGCCTTGGCAGGGTTGAGCACCGCCATCACCCTTTTAAGGAATGAAGGATAGAATTCATCCTATCATGAGGACGGGGCAATCTTTCATTGGTATCCCTCATGCATCATCAATAAATATATTTATTTCCAATTTTCAGGAAAGCTTCAATAGTGCAGCTTGAAGTTGTTTTTGTTCCCTTGTGGCAAAAGCGGCCTGCTAACGAACAGAATATTCACTAAACAGGACGAAGGAAAAATTTGAATTATCTATGCTTGCTAGAAGCAAACAAGATAAGGAAGGCTAATTAGGATTACATGGCTCAAAACTGAGAGCTTCAAAGAACTTTAAGTGGAACTAAATGCTATTGTCTTAGAAATAAAATACCTCAGGGATATGTAATAGATAACTGCCTAATTGAACATACTGAATTGTACAATAGGTGATTTAATAATCTGAGTAGGATCATTGACTGAAATCAATAAAGTAACATTGAAGTTTAAAGCTGAAATCCTAAAAGTAAGTTTCACAGGTCTCAACAGACATTTCTTCTGACTAAAGGCATATAGGATTGCACTGTAAATTGTAGTGATTAAATTCATGAAAAGAGAAGATTCTGGTTTGTTTTCTGTTCTTCAAATTAAAAGATTAGATTTTTGCAATGAGTGAATATTTATTTCTGTCAAACAAATATGTGATTGTGCACACTAGAGTTATAATTTATAAAATATTTGGTTAAGGTCACAAAGATTCATATTTGCTTAGCAGAAATAAATGTCATTTTGCATTTTTCTCCTAATGTTAAGTTTGTCTAGACATCCGGAGAGAAAAAAGTGAGTAAGCCAGAGTAAAGAAAGAAATAAACAAACAGAGAAGATGTACAAATACAACAGACATATCTGGATTTTATTCTCCCCAGTGTTATTTATAGGTATTCATTTCAGGCAGAACATTACATTCTAGCTGTGTTGGTGGCAGGCCTATAAATAAAGTGACATTTAAATCATGAAAGCAAAGTGCAAAGAAACCTGCTACTTTATTATTATTACATTGAGGGGGTAAATGGTTGTGTAAATAGCAAAACATTGTCTAGGGAAGTACATTCTTAAAAATATGTGTGATTTTTATTACTTTCCTTTTAATTGTGTTTTTCAAATCTGGAATTAAATCTGTAGCACACACTTTTGAAGAAAAGTATGACCACACTTGTATCTTCCTGCAGTTTTGGTTTTACATGGCTAAAATTGCTAAGTCCAAATCAGAGGAAAAAAACAAAGTAATGTTTGGAAATGTTTGACCTGGCATGCTCTGGTCCATGGGGTCATGAAGAGTCAGACACGACTAAACAACAATGTTTGGAAGGCTAGAAATGTTTAACAACAAGAAAGTATATTTTAGGATGACTAGCACGTAGCACATGGTAATTGCAATGTGCTCTACATGGGGCTACCTTTGAAGGTGACTCGGAAACTACAATTAATCCAGAATGTGGCTGCTAGACTGGTGACTAAGAGCAACTGCTAGGACCATATCACACCAGTCCTAAAAGACCTACATTGGCTTCCAGTATGTTTCCGAGCACAATTCAAAGTGTTGGTGCTGACCTTTAAAGCCCTAAACAGCTTCAGCCCTGTATACCTGAAGAAGCATCTCCACTCCCATTGTTTAGCCTGGACACTGAGGTCCAGCTCTGAGGGCATTCTGGTGGTTCCTTCACTGCGAGAAATGAAGTTACATGGAACAAGTCAGAGGGCCTTCTTGATAGTGGCACCCATCCGCCCTGTGGAACACCCTCCCATCAGATGTCAAAGAGATAACCAATTATACATCCTTCCATAGACATCTGAAGGCAGCCCTGTAGTGGAAATCTTTTAGTGTCAGGTTATTGTATGTTCCTTTATATTCTGTTGGCAACCTCCCAGAGTGGCTGGGACAACTCAGATGGGTGGGGTACAAGTAATAAATTATTATTACTATTATGATCATGATCTAGGATCACTACAATTAAAATAACCCCAAATGATGGCTAGTTCATACAATTGCCTACCCAAAAAAGTGTATGTGTGGCAGAACACATACAAGGTGTGGACATATTATATAATTACTCCAATTCAACAAAATGCTCTGTGCCCTTTCAAACAGCTAATACCTCACTGAACAGCTGTCCCTCCACTTCCATGAACTGGCCTGTGTACCCTGAATAGACTTTGTGGACAGGCTCTACATACACATAAAGCTTATCTTGCCTGTGTGCTCCATATACACATTGCTGTGCCATGGAACATAGAGTTCTCCAGACAGGCAAATATACAGCCTGCTGTGTACCTCCATGGTGGCTGGGCACAAGGTCTATTCTATGTGCATAGGTCAGAATAAGAGAAGCAGGTGCAAATTGCTCCACATGCATTCTGTAAGCATGACATGTTGCACGAACAGGAGAGAAAACACCACTTGTTAAATGTTAAGGTTTTCTTGAGAGAAAAACATTTTGCCAAAGAAAATACTTTTAATGAAGCATTCAGCGTGGATAGGTAGCGAGGCTTTAAAAGCTGAATCTTCAGAGACCTACAAGTTAGCAAAATGACTCCCATATGTAATCTCTCTGAATTAAAAAGAAAACTGTTCTGACCACATGAATAACTCTACTTAAATGTGAGCATCACTCAATTCTGATGGCATAGGCGAAGCTGAACTACTTTTATCTCCTTCAGACTGTTTCAAGACTGAGATTAGGGATGGGTGGACCCTGTAGTTTCCAATCCCTGAATAATCTGGATCTGCTGCTTTTCCCAGAAATGCACTGCATTTCTGGAAATAAGTGTTTTCATTCTGTATTTTGAGGTCAACAAGTTTTTAGAGAACAGAGAAATTCTTGAGCTTCCCTGCTTACTTTTTCAATACCTGTTCACTACTTGTTTACCTAATAACCTGTTTAGTACCTTCGTGAGAATGTGATCCTTAAACATCAGCTATCTGGTACTGAATATAACATAAAAGCACTACTTAGCAAACTGGGTCTGGAACATGTCAATGTCATAAAGCAAAATCAGAATGAGGACATGCTACAGTGATCAACCTTGCCCTCCCTTGAGGAAGTGGACACTCCCAGTACCTTTCAAGATGCCCGCCTAAATAATCACAGAACAAAATTGGTGCTTTTATTGGATGCTAAAAGTTTTTGCTAAATGTGCCCCAATTTGGCTCAATTCTGGAAATAATCCAGTTGTTCTCTATCATTTCCAAACCGGGAGCCTCTCACTAGGATCAGGCTACAGCTTCCACTACCAAATCAGAGATGGTTGTTGGTGGTTGCAGCAATGGTGTGCTGGATATCCCAATGTCACTACTCTATTATGTCATTTAGCAATGTCTGGCACACCATGAGGTTTCCATCCAAACAGAGAGAGAAGGGCTAATCCATCGTCTATCTGATCAGGAGTGACAGCGATGTTGGCAGATTGCATAGGCCTAGGCTGTCAATGTCAGTCATCACTACTACTGCTCCCACCATCTTGGCACTGGTCCCAGGCCTGGCAAGCCAAGATAGGTCTATGATGCCATCAGTCTACATCAGTAAACTAGTTCTCAACCAAGGAAACATAAGGAGACATTCTGGACCTTTTCCAGACCATTTCTGTACTTCAAGCACACTCCCTATGAGTTCTTCCAGAGTCTTTATGGGTGGTCTTCAGAATCCCTTGCCAAAATCCTCTCCCCTTTTTTCTTCCCTTTTTACAAAATCCCTAAATATGAGTATTTAAACCTACATCTTTACTAATACAGTGAGATATCTACATCCAAATGTGAGTATTCATGAGTCTGCCTAGTGTTGTAAATGCCACATTAATATGACAAGATTAGGTGGGCATAAATGTTGCAGTTCTTCCAAATAATGGAAACTTCATTATCATTATTAAATAATCTGATTAACATGCTATGGCGAACAATTGGCTATGCACAGGAAAGGATGTACTGGTACTTACAAGTAGCTTTCTAGTGATGGTTTTGGCTATAAATAGGAAAGGGTCAAAATTCAAGATTGATTGCTGGCATGATTTCAAATAATGAAGAATGTAATATAATGGGGGACTATTGAAACTGGTCTTAAAGCGTTGAGTTGAATTGTAAATGAGTAGGATCTGTTATTTGGTAGCAAGTGTTAACGTTTACATTACTGTAATTTTATATCAGATATTGGGGTGTATGGGGTGTTAGGGGAGGGGTAGTACCTCTGATAGTAGACATGTTGTGCTTCTTCTGGGGCAGTTTGTTCACCTTTGGTCCCCATCCTGCACTCAGCTCTCCCCTATGGCTCCTAGAAGCTGCCAGCATGTGACAGCAGCCAGACCCCTGTAAATGGCTTTGACTAGCTGGATAAACCAGATGAGAGTAGCCAGTGGGTCTCAACTCTTGGTGAGTTAGGGACTTCCCCTGCATGCGAAGACAGGCTCCAGTGGATTGAGCAGTGGAATGAGTGGGTCCAAGGAGAAAGAAGGCGGTCTCTGCATGTGCTGTAGAAGAAAGTGAGGGACAGGTGGGGCCATCAACCTAGGAAGGTAGCCCATCTATGAGAAGGAAAACTCTGCACAGTTCATAGGTAGGGGGTGCCTGATACAGCAGATCTTTCAGCAAAGCTGATGTAATAAGCCCTGCTTCTGATAGAATGGCTGCCCCCAGGTAACACTTGAGGGACAGGAAGCCTGGCTTACAACCAGAGAATGACTTACCAGGGGACCTGTTTTTACTTTCCATCAAAGCTTTTAGGGAGGGATAGGGAAAATATAAATCAGAACCCGATCTATGCTTTTTCCGTCTTGCAGCAGCAACTTTCAGGGCCTCTGGTTCCAAGAGTAGCTTGAGAACCATGACTAGCTGGAGATGGTTCCTGTCCACATCCTGAATCAAGCTCTGCCCTCAGCAGCTCTTCCCTGACTCGCTTGGAATGCTGGTTGGTGGACAGACACAGGAACTGACAGGCAACCTTCACCAGGTACAACAACACCTGGCTGTGAACTATCCAGTGATCGTTATTGGCTGAGCAATAAGGACTGGATATTAGAGATTAGCATGCTATGACTCAATGATAAATCAAGACAGAACTTGTGGCTGCTTCAACAAGGTGTGATGATGTTCCTGAAAAGGGTAATGGGTTTTTGTGACCATTACTGTAATTGTTAAATGCTCAGAGTCCTCCATCACTGAGCCCCTGAAGGTTGTTGTAACTCATTCTGAAACCATTCTGTAAGCCTTGATTCATCTTCCAAACCCAGTGTCAAACAGGAAAGCAGAGAGAAATTGTGGGCACATGAACAGGGAGCTTAATTTCTGAACATGATATGTAAGGCTGTACATATCATGTACAGGGAAGCGTGGTCTAAACCACAGAGCCTAGGGCTTGCCGACCAGAAGGTCAGTGGTTTGAATTCCATGACGGGCTGAGCTCCCATTGCTCGGTCTCAGCTCCTGCCCACTTAGCAGTTTGAAAGCACGTCAAAGTGCAAGTAGATAAATAGGTACCGCTCCGGCGGGTAGGTAAACGGCGTTTCCGTGCGCTGCTCTGGTTCACCAGAAGCGGCTTAGTCATGCTGGCCACATGACCCGGAAGCTGTACTCCGGCTCGCTCGGCCAGTAACGCGAGATGAGCGCCACAACCCCAGAGTTATCCACGACTGGACCTAATGATCAGGGGTCCCTTTACCTTTACCTTTACAAAGCCTTTACTGCTTAGATGGTGGGGAACTTGAGGCCTGTGTCTTCTATGCTCTCTAGAGTATGAGTGAAATTGTAAGTGCCTTAACCCCTCTCTTAAATTAAAGGGGTTTTGATCCTAGTATATATACTGTTAGTAAGTAGAGAAGTTCTCCATAACTACATCATGGTTAAGGAATTACCTTCCTTGGAGTCATGCCAAAGCCCAATCATCTTCTACTGGAAACTGTACAAGAACTTTGTGGTATTGAATAGTTTTAGTTATTTATATTTTGGCATCATTATATTCTACCTAAATTAACTGTTCTGTACCCTCTAGGTAGGCTGACCTATTTTAATAAATTTTTCAGATTCCAATTATTCTGACTCCATACCAGAAAACTCCAGAATGTTTTGCTCTATTTAAGATGTACCTGAGTTATTTTTAAGGCAACTGAGCTGCAATGGAGGAAAGTATGGGCCAGTTTTTAAAACAACTTCCTGACCATTAATGTATGCTGTGTGCTCAAAAGATTGTCCTGCCCCATCAACATGGTGAATTTTTGAGCTACAATCCAATACACATTTAAATGTGCAGTTGTATAAACTGAGAATTATACATGCTTATTGGGAAGTAAGTGCAACTGAACTCGGGGTGGTTTTTGTTTTTTAGTAGACTTATGCCCTTGCCCTGTTAGGCCACTTTCTAGTTACACTGATGAGCCAACAATGTCTCATTTTACAACACTTTATTTTTATGGATTAGATAGCTATTTACCACTAAGGGGTCTGGAGCTAAACTTGCGGTGTAGTACTAAGTGAGACTGAAAGTGACCATGGATGCAGGCAAGAGCTCCAGCAATGTTGATTTCATCATACTATGAATGCAGTATTCCTTGTACAAGCAAGCACAGTCCCACAAAATTTACATTGCCTAATTTCCTGTAGCAACACTATGATTTCATCAACTCTCTTTTCAAAGTTCCTGAAATGAAAGAGGATTCATAGGCTGGTGACAGAACTTTCACATGAGATGATCCAACACCTGAATCAATGCGTCTGCAAATAGTTAACAATATTCAGTCTGAAGCCTTGTTCCCAGTTTTTAATGTCATGTGTAGCCATTCCAAGGTTCCCTTTGCCTTAATGTGCCTGACTTCAAACATAGCTTACTTTGGCAGCTCTAAAACATCTGCTCAGAATAGTGTGGGAATGCTTTAAACTAAGGTTCCAAAAATTATGTTTAGTTCAGATTTAATAAGGAAATAATTTATGTTGGTGAAATAATACTCAGACATTGGAAACACATTTCATGAAGATCAACAATTACATTATGGAAATTATTTACTTACTGCATTGTCCCCATGTCTGCACAAATATGTTTTATAATAAAGTATAGATTTAGTGCATAATAAATATGCCTAACACAACTGGTTCTGCAATGAACCACTTATTGGCATTTTATAGTAATACACTTGAGAAGTATTAACGAATGGAAATATAAACAACTGTGAATGCTTTGAATTTATTCATGATTTTGAAAGCTTACTGCAGAACTGTAGTGGCATTCTCTACCATTCATTCCATCATTTGGCAACTGGACCCAAACATCTGGATAGTGCCTAGCACTGTGTATGTCCCATGCCAAACCACCAGAGGGCTCAGATCTCTGCTCCATTGAATAAACAAGTTCTCACACCCATAACATGGTAAAGAATTGATAGACTTAAGATATGCCAGCTTTGGAAGAGTCCCGATTCCATTCCAAAGCTGCTCATAAAACATGTTTGTGCTGTTTTGTTAATATTCCCAAAATAGAATGTGAATGTAACAATTAGAAATGCTGAACAGCAATGTCTTTTTTACTTACCCATTGAGTAAATTAGCATATGCTGACAGCGCTAAATTAACTAAAATGAGAGATGTTAAACCTGAATTATCTAAAAGCCATTCCCTGACCTCCATGCTATTATCAAAGCTAATCACTGGGGGAAGACAGGAAGATGGTGGTGTGACCTCCTGTTTCACTTTCAATACATCAACAGCTTTAGACGCTCTCAAACTTCTGTCATGGCTCTGGAGTCAGATTACTCATCTTCAGGGGCAAAGGGCAAGGATGCTGAAGCAGAAGTGGAAGGGCATGCGGGGCCACCCAATAAGCACTCTCAGATGAGCCTCTGGGGCCAATGCACACACCCCACTCAGATGCGGCACTGCCATCTTCTGCCTCAGAAAGCTCCGCTGCAGAAGACCCAGGAATACACGAGGCTCGCTTGCTCCATCACAGTCCAGAAGATTACTGGTCCCTTGCCTCTTGCAGCACAGGTGGTTCTAACTATTAGGTGGCTCCTGTTACTACTGCTCAGCTCCTACTTGTTATTTACTGGAGTAACTTCAGAGCTCTGTGTTCCACAGAGAGCAGTTTGAGCCTTTGTCTTAACTCCTGTGTGAACCCTGCCTGAATCTTCTTTGTATCCTGTCTGAGGCTCATCCCGCCTTGTCTTGCTGCACAACTGCCACATTACAGCTGTAAATAGAATTTGTTCCCCCATATTCTATGATTTAAATATCTTAGATAGCAGGGTCAACTATGTTACTAACTTAATAATCCCAGCCCAACGTTTATGCTGGCCCGACTGAATGTCTTTCCCTCGGCATTTGTTAGGGGTAGATACCAGAACATTCCCAGAAACAAGAGATACTGCAGATGTTCCCTGAATGTCCCAGATACAGTAGAGCATATTCTCTTTCTTTGCCCACTGTACAGTAGGCTGCGTGAACGTATACTTTTCCCCCTCCTGAGTAGTTTGAAACCACAGCACGGTGGAAGCGTTGGATTCTGTCTGTCTGACATTGACCAAAGGGTGACTGCGAAGGTAGCCAAGTATTTGGCAGCAGTGCCCCAAGGAGTATCTTAACAGGAAGAAATCCCAGATTACACACACACACACACACACACACACAATCAGCATATGTACTCAACTGTCGTCTTTTTGCATATATCTTAAGGTCTTTGTATATGACTCTCTTTCTCGCGGTTTTACTTGTAAAATGCCTAATAAAGGTTTGATAAGTAACTGCCACATTAGGACCTAGTGCTGCAGGGCCTGTAGAAAGAGATTGCACAGTGTGTGTGTGTGTGTGTCCAGTTCACCTGAACTGAACAGCTGCTATATATCCTCTGACCATCTGTGGTAGTAGTACAACAGAGCAGCAAAATTAGCTCAGCAGTGTTCTTTGGTTATAGGTTGAAGTGTTGTTGCAGAGAATGAGTCCCAGGGCTGTGCTATCAACATCTTTGGTTCAAAACATTTAGCACCATAGCTAACTAGAAATCATGTTCACAGGCTTGCAGCAGAGCAGAAAATATATGCTCAGGGAAAAAGGAACTGTTAGGCTCAGACAGAATGGCAGAATGCTACCTTGATTATTTCCATCATACATCAAACTATGTTCCTGTGTGACGGAGCATGAAAGTTGGGCTTATCTCTTACCACCAAAAACTAACACAACTTTATGCAAAAAGGGAAGGACAGTTACTCTCAAGAGATATGCTGCCACCTGCAAAAGAGTCTACTTGTATCTAATATTATCTGATTTTATATTGGCATATAAAGCAAATATACTGTTGGCCTTTGGAACTTCCCACTCCTTGGAGGTGGAGAGCATATAGCAGTACTGTTGACACCATTGATTTGAGTAAATACAGTTGTACCTCAGAAGTCGAACAGAATCCGTTCCGGAAGTCCGGAAACTTCTGAAATGTTGGACTTCCAAAGCGCGGCTTCTGATTGGCTGCAGGAAGTTCCTGTAGCCAATCAGAAGCTGCGAAAGCCCCATCAGACATTCGGCTTCCCAAAAAATGTTCAGAGGCCGAAACACTCACTTCCGGTTTTCGATCGTTCGGGAGCTGGAATGTTCGACTCCCAAGGCGTTTGGGAGCTGAGGTACGACTGTATATTGTTCTGTAGAGTTCTCCGCGACAATTTTCTGCCTCAGGTTTTGTTTGTGAAAGTTATTTTAATGATGCATAGTGGCTGGAGAAGTTAATTCACCCACTTTCATTGTTCCTTTACCATAAAACCTGTAGTTAAAAGGACCCATTTCATTTTGTACTAGATATTTATCTCTATATCTGCCATGTGATATACTATGCTCACACCTGCATTGCTGCCACTCAACAACTGCTACATGAAGTGATGACTTGTACATGTGAAACAGTCACTCACATAAAAAACCACCCAGAGAGATTTTCATATCAACTATCCTTTCCTCAGGCACAGAACTTGGTTGTAATTAGTCCCAAGATGCTTTCCTAAAAGACATGTACGCTGTGAAAAGTGATGTTTGCAAGCAACAAGTAGGTGGTATACTCACAATGGACATCTGAAGCAGATGTTTCTGTTTAAAAGGTCAGCAGGTCTAGAGTCCAATAGCAGAAGTGAATATTTCAACTGCTCTGCACTTGGTTTCCCCACAAACCAGCAGGCAGACATCATGTCACACGCTGATTTTTATCACCTCTATGTGCCTATTTGGTATACTTTAGTCATTCACAAGCTTTCTGAGTTTCACCCAGAAAGCTGATGTCATTTTTCCACAGTTTACGGGAGAAAGGCCTGAAATTTCAGACAGAAAAATTATAATGGGTTTATATTTCCCCTGTATCAAGATACAGCAACCCCTTTGAAAAGCTAACACTGTCCCAGTCATTCCTAAATGACCTGCTGCAACAAACCGTAAGTGCTTATGTTGGGGAGGGCTGGAAGGCTACAGCTGCATGACAATAATGTAACTGCTCAAAATGAAAAAAAATGAAAATTGGTGTTACAGTAACAGAATCAGGCCTTTCTCTGGGTGTCCCAGCAGGTGAAGTGAAACCAGTAGCTAGTAGAACAGTTTTTCCATGGTGGCCTTCAGAGAGGCTCAAATGATGTCTACTTAGTTATGATTCTGATACTAAACAAATAACGTTTTTGTTTTTTGTTTTGCTTTCTCAGGCCTTTTACGTCCATTTTACTATCTCTTAAATTTGTTTTAGTCTGCTTTGTTTTTGTTTCTTTTGAGTTTTATACTGCATCATATCTGTATCATTCTAGTGTCTGAAATTCCAAAATATACACTAATCCACCTCAGAACATTTTGTAAGAGTGTAGCCTACAAAAGCTGTACATAAATAACTTTTTTAAAAAAAAAATCACAAGCAGTAGAGATAGGGGTTTTTTTAAAGTACCTCAGAAATTGTCCATGTTCAACAAGTTTGTGTAAATAATTTTGACATTTGAATTGGCATTTTCTTTCCCCCACAAATGCCTTTGAAGATGGGCTGTTTGAGAGAAGGTATCTGCTTCTTACATTCTTTTGTACAAACATAGTGGCGGGATTTACCTAACGAGCCTCGTTAAGACTCCGCAAAGACTTGCTCAGTGTGGCTTTCCCCACTGGATAGCATGTGGTGATGTGTTTTCCTTAGTGCTGCTGATCAGCTGGCTTGCAACCTTTGGACTCAACTGCCTATTTACCTGAACATACATGATGTGAGGTGTGTGTGGCTTGGATGAAATGGTCTAGCGCAGAGATTTCCAAACTGTCGTGATGTGTTAGTGTGTCGGCTGCAGTGTGGAGGTGTGTCACACAAAAGCTCCCCACGCTCCTGCATAGGGGTTAGTTTAACCTCTGGTTTGCTAGTAAAACTGAATGTCGCAAAATGATGCATGTCCAAAAAGTGTGCCACTGACATGAAAAGTTCGGAAAGCTCTGGTCTAGCAGGACAAATGGCGAAGCCTGGCAGGCCTCTGTAAACCTGTGGGTCAGAGGTTCCCCACTTATTGGTGTACTAGGCTACCAAAAATACAAATACTTTAAATGCAACAGAGCGACGTATAGCAAAAATGTTGCTTACAGTATAGAAATATGCAGTGTGTTGGTTTATTTGTGCTCTTTTGCCTTGTAGTTGCAATTAGAGTTTTGGTTCCCACAAATCTGGGTAGTTGACGCTACAGTTTTCTGTTCATGATATATGATATTGAAGAACAAATCAGAAAGAAAAACTACAATTTAGTTTCTACAGTCATTACAGACACAGGAAATATAAATTAATAGCATTTGGCTTCTGTCCTAAGAAAACATTTGGCTAAGACAGATAATAACGTTATGAAAGTCAGCAATTTTATTGTAACCAGATCTCCCAACTGCAGAAGAAAGACTCTGTTAAGCTCCAAGACCACAATCCTAAATATATGGCAAATCTTACAATCCCACGGGAACAAATGAGACTTCACTGGAGTAAGTATTCAAATGAGACTGGATGTGGAAAACAAATACATTGGCTAACCTATGGATTCATTACATGGATCACCTTACTTTGGGTGGCCTTCATTGTCCATTGCACATGACAATTATGCATATAGTGAACATCTTCATGCTTAAATTTTGATCTCACCCACTGTCCCTACCCCATCAAAAGTTGAATAGAGCCTGTGAATGTTGATTAGCTCTGTGTAATCAGGAAACCTGCACAAATTTTCATAGGCTCTTTTCAGACCTTCAGCTCAACATGCAGAGAGGTATGGAGGATAGCAAATGATTCTGCTTCTCTTTCCACACTTTCAGGGAAAGGGCTATTAAGAGTGCCCGTGCAAAAGCAGTTTACAGCATCATTGTATCACATAAAATACGATGAAAGCACTCTGAGCAAAACAACAACAAAAGAGTGGAGTAAGCTATTCAAAACTAACCATCCAGAAACCAGCCTCTCTATTAGAACATAGGTCTGTTATCTATGCAATCCTTTCCTCAATTTGCAGGCCATGGTAAGTTTGGGAAGCTTGCTTCAGAGATCCCCAAAAGCCACTATGGATGGCCATAAACACCTTTCCTAGGTACAGAAGAACATTTGAGCTCTTCCCCAAATTTACAGAAGATTTCTTCTTTGGATAACATCTAACTTGGTTACAGCAAATAACAGGTGGGACCCTGGAATAAGGAATTAACTAGTTATCTGTTTAATCTTCCATGCATTTAAGAGAAAATGGTTTATTTTGGCAGACAAAGGAAAATAAAATACTGACACGTAAGTCCACCGCATTAAGGCCACCCAAGATTAGTAATTTTATGCTGGTACTGCATTTTCTATTAATTTAATACTATCTAAGATACAAAGATGAGTTAAGAAGTGTTCAAAATCCTGCAGCAATCCTATTTCAGCATTCTAGATGGTTTAAAGTTAATCATTAAAATCCAATAAAACACATCTGAGACAGAAAATAATCATGATAAGTAATGCTGGCAACATTTCAGAATCTTTTTCTTACAGTCTATTAATAAATAAATTCTAGAGTTTAAAGCTAATGAGTCCTGAATTTCAATAAAACTGTGTGGTCCTATATTGGAAAATCCACGTCTGGCATCCTGACCACGAAGTTTACATAAGCTTTCTGGCAACATCAGTGTAACATCCCTACAATGCTAGTGAGGTTCAACAACTGCTGTATTTGAGATGTTCCATCCCTGCAAATTATTTGCCAATCCAGTAAATCTTAGGAATGAGTTACATATTTCTTGCAGTCTATTACAGTACTACAGAATCTGTAAGCATAGCAGTGGAAGGATCACACAGGTTATAAAACTTAATCCCCTGTTAAGGATAAGTGTCTTTGACATATGGGGTGCTGCAAAGTTCCATCTTGTCTGTCATGCCCTTCAAACATCTATATCAAATAGATGGGGAGGAGCATGCAGAAATTGGTGCTGCTCCTCCATGACCACCTCCCCTACAGGGAAGCACATGGTGAAAAAATAGGAGTCTGCACCTGCAGGACCAAATGCTCTGCTTATCAGTGAATCATATGGCACCTTCACTACAGAGAAGAACCCTCACAAAGAAGCAGCAACCTGCACCCCATAGGATGGAACTGCCTGCTTACCAGCTGGTAAGCAGAGGGTTCCATCCTGTGTAGTGCTGATCTTCGGTAAGCACCTTCCATGCAGGAACACCACCATGCATGGTGCTGCTCCAGGGGGGGCAGAGCATCGGGTGGGTGGGCAGGAAAGCCCATGCACACCCCACACCCAAGCTCTCATCCAAGCTCTCATCCCTGCATCCCAAGCCATTCATCCATGCCTTCTCCTTGGAAGGCACAGCTAGTCAAGTAGGTCTCCCTTTCACAGTTTCTCCTTCTTCCCACCCAAGACCCACCTCTCCTTCCTGCCTGGCACTCCATCCCCTTACCTGACCTCCTGTCAGGTGAGTCACTGCTGCTTCCCAGGAGGAAGAGGGGCACCACTGAGACAGTTAGCAGGTCAGTGCAGTGCTAACCCCTTTGCCTTCAACCTTGAGTTAAGGCGGGTGGCGCTGTGGGTTAAACCACAGAGCCTAGGGCTTGCCAATCAGAACGTTGGTAGTTCAAATCCCAGCGACGGGGTGAGCTCCCGTTGCTCGGTCCCAGCTCCTGCCAACCTAGCAGTTCAAAAGCACCTCAAAGTGCAAGTAGATAAATAGGTAACGACCCTACAGCTGTTCACGAGCAGTAGACACGTTTGTATACTAAGTGCTGAAAAGAGAAAACACCTCTCCCATCTGCAGCTTCAAGAAGTTAAGTGTCTTGGCAGCTGTCTAGTAAGTCTGGCCCAGTTATAATAACCTGCTGCAAACATGTACTAAGTGGCATGAAAATGACCATTATAGGCCCCGGGGAGCTTGTAAGTTTGCTGATATTCACAGAATTTCCAGTGTATATATTAAATTTCTCCTCCTTGCCTGCCCTCAATATTATAGCCAACCTAAATAAAATAAAATACAATTCTCAAAACCCTAAAGGGAATTCCCAGCAAGATGAACAATTCCATACACTTCTGTACATATATAACCACTAAGAACTGAAGGTCATCAGATAATGTTGGGCTGCGATGACGTGCAACTCAATTACTCTTAAAGCACAGCAAAACTTTGAGAGCAAACTTCTTTATCTCAACTATCATTCAAAGACTTTCCCACAGTTTTCTGCACCGAAAACGAACCATCAGAGAGTTCACAGATGTTTCACAGACATTTAAGTTTATTGCCAAGGTCAGCATTTCTGTTTCACATCATATTGAGGAAGGTGGTGCATATATTTGCGTTTCTACATGCTCAAGTGATGCAAGGGACTTATATCAAGAATGGCATAGTTTGTGAAACTGGTAAGTGTCAAGTCAAAGTTGATCAAAACTGCCTTGCCTGTCTCATAAGAGCAGTGAAGGGAGTGTCAGTTTTTTCCCTGTGACAGAGTCACATTCAGATGTGTCACATTTATGTTGAACAAATATACTTTTGTGCGATAAGTTTTGCAAGAGTTTGTAATATCTGCCAAACTAATTTCTTTCTTATGAATGTCACGTGGTGACAACTAAGGATTTGAGCATGCTTGCTACTTAGCTATGCTGGAGGAAAGATAAGGTGTTAAAAACCTTCCTAAACCCTCCATGGGCAATTACGAAAGGGGTAGTGAAAAAGATGGGAAGAGAAATTTTATCCAGAGCTTAGCTCCTGCAGAAATCAATTTATGCTTCAGTGATTTCTGTATTATACACATATAACAGGCAAATGGCTATCCTGATGTTAGAATATCAAACAAGAATTCTCTTACCTCCTGCCTCCATTAGTTGTTCCTGGGAGAAGTTCTTGTTTCCATCCAACCTTCACAAGGGGAAGATGCTCAAGATGCCAGATCATCTGACAGCATGATCTGGAAGACTGTAATCAAAGCTCTTCTTCATTCTAGAAGCTGTTGCAAGCTGCAAGTTGGAGTCCATGCAACACCCATCTACTGGGTTCTTTTGGAGCCACAGGCTTTCCCAGATTCTCATAATCCAGGTTAGTTGAAATCAGACTGGAGTTAATGGTTCCTCCCATCCCTGCAAATAATTAATTAAGCAGCATTATTGTATTATGTAACACACACACAAACATGGAGGACAATATACAGGTTGTATTGTCAAGCAGGGAATGGCTAATCTGACAGAATATATTGGAAAGTTTGATATATTACTAGGAAGCACCAAAAGAGAGTAATGAAACAGCTCATTGCAGCATTGTTATTTTTATTGTTCATTAAATTTCTATACCTCCATTCATTCAAGGATCACAGGGTGGTTTGCAGTTGTAAAAACAGAAAAATACACACCATCGTAACAAACAAAAACAATAACCCTGCCACACACAATTTAAAAGGCCATAGGTGGTTTACTTATCCAAATACCTGGGAGAAGAGGAATGTTTTTGTTGGCGCCTAAAGATATGCCCTTTTCCACAGGCGTATAAAGGAGAAAATGATAAGGTGGGTGTTGAATGGCAATGAGATAGCAAAATATAGTCAGTGATAATTTCAGCTTAAATGTATGTTCAATAAGCATTTTACACAGTAGCAGGTTGGTGGTAATTAAGCACATAGGAATTTGTTTTGGGTGCAAGGCACCCATAATTCTTAGGTTTGGCAAAAGTTAGAAATAATGAAGGTTTGACTAAACTATGCCAAACACGGTAACCTCTGGATTCAGTTTAGGCTAATGAGCCAGGCCAGTTTGGCAGAACTAGCTGAGCATGGCTGATGATGGAACCCATTAACAGGGCAGAGAACACAAAGGTTTAGGATTTCAGTCTGGATGATGTAGGCTGGAGGAAATAGTTTTGTATCAAAATAAAGGTAAAGGTAAAGGGACCCCTGACCATTAGGTCCAGTCGTGTCCGACTCTGGGGTTGTGGCGCTCATCTCGCGTTACTGGCCGAGGGAGCCGGCGTACAGCTTCCGGGTCATGTGGCCAGCATGACTAAGCCGCTTCTGGTGAACCAGAGCAGCGCACGGAAACGCCGTTTACCTACCCGCCGGAGCGGTACCTATTTATCTACTTGCACTTTGACGTGCTTTCAAACTGCTAAGTGGGCAGGAGCTGAGACCGAGCAATGGGAGCTCACCCTGTCACGGGGATTCGAACCGCCGACCTTCTGATCAGCAAGCCCTAGGCTCTGGGCTAAAAAGAAAAACTCCAGCAGTGGTGAGAAAACAAAGGGTGTTCATTGCTAGCAATAATGGCTCAGTGGGATCACTCTCCAAAAGCTGAGGAAAGCCCAAAAGGGTGGGGCCTGCTAGTATACATACAGTAGCTGTTATCTGTTAAAGCAATACATATGCATAAACATCCTCCAATCTAAAGTTACAACACAATACACAAGTATGGTCTTTCCTTCATTACCTATTCATTATGCAAGGAAACAAAGGACTCTCCCTTGTCAAATGTAGACACTTAAGAATGTTATTTACAACCTTGGGAGTAAAGCTGCTCCTAGCACAAGATGGAGGGCACAAGGAGAAGGGGACGACAGAGGATGAGATGGTTGGACAGTGTTCTCGAAGCTACTAACATGAGTTTGGCCAAACTGCGAGAGGCAGTGAAGGATAGGCATGCCTGGTGTGCTCTGGTCCATGGGGTCACGAAGAGTCAGACACGACTGAACAACAAAGCACAAGATAAGGCACAAGGCTTTTAGTCTAGCCTGGCTAGTTAGCTGAGCTTATAGGTCTCTATGTGCATCAGTTTCACTGGGTTAGCAGTGAGAGAGGGAGGAAGGGGAGCAGAACACCATGTGAGCTGACTGTGACAGGCTATAACAAAGAGACACAGAGCACGGGTGCTTTCTCTGCTTTTAGACTCAAGCCTGCTTCACCTATGGGAAGAGCAAGTGACTCTCTGTACAAGATGTAATGCTGGGATTCTTTCCCATCTAGACTCGGGTTGTACATATATGTAAATAAAACATATATCATAAGAACACCACAGGCTCTTCTGTGGCTCGTTTTTCCAAAAGGAAACTGACCCTGGGTTTAGAACGTGTGGGACCCATGGAATCTCAGACTGCTGTGGAGATTGAGGATGCATGTAACATTATAGAGCATGAGACCATGGGTCCATATAGCTTGGCATTGTCTATACAAAGTTCCTTGCAGTTGCTCTCCAGCGTTTACGGCAACCGTTTCTCCCAGTCCTGCTTGGAGATGCCAGGGAAGCTGGGATCTTCTTCATCCAAAGCAAATACTCTACCAATGAGCATTTTTTGTTTCCCTGAGACAGCTATCTCTTAAGTTCCAACAGTGCAATCCTGTGTACATGTCTATGCAGAAGCAAGCCCTTTGAGTTCAGTGGGGCCTACATGAAAGTATGTATAGGATTGCAGATTAAGTTATACTGTCAAGGCAACTAATGAAATACTAAAGTTTGTGTTGTTGTGGTTCTTCGGCAATAGGGGACTACCACCTTAGCCAGTGTTTGTTCTAGTTTAAAAGGGTGTAGTTTGAGAAGGAAAAGGACAAGGGCTTTCCTGATATCCTGTGTTCAAGGAACCCCGAAAGCCAACTCTGATTGTTATCATGGCTACTAGTAGCTGCTCATAGCCTTATCCTTCAAGCCTACTAAAAAAGATGTTGAAGGATTCTGCTTTGGAGCCGAAAATCCCTGAGACAGCCCCAATTCCCCTCACCTCCAAGGTAGAGTATTTGGGTATGTGGGTCTTTAATTAGATTTCCTCCAGCCATGATGATGTAATGCAAGTCACAGAATTGTCAGCAATGAAGTGTGCACAGACTGAAAGGCAACAGTGTACATGACATCATTATAATAAATTAACAGCAACATAAACCAAACCATGCCAGTTTATGAAATGAATGAATGACAGGACTCTTATTTTTGTAGCTCCCGGACTCGTTTCTAATTTACAGCTAATTTTTAAAGATGGTTATTAAACTTCAGCAACATGTCTAGCCATACTTCTAAGCACATTAGTGCAGACATTTCAAGCAAATTAACTGAACAATTCCAATAACAATTTTAGTGAAGGGATTAAATGTTGCTTTCAGCAATGGAACAGTGCACTGTTTTGTAGCTGCCTGGTGTAACAGGTTTAACAAACAAGAACCCTCAATACAATACTGTGGTACATTTTCAGGGCCGGTCCAACCATTAGGCAGAGAGAGAGAGAGGCTGCCATCTCAGGCAGCTGAATCCGAGTGTCATGAAAGGGCAGTACCACCTACCTTATCTCTCTTGGCCCGCTTTTCAGCAGGCAGTAACAACATTTATTATAGTCAGGGTTTGCAATGCTTGGATAACTTTATATAAGGGCATACTGAAGAAGACTTTCAACTTTTGTGACTTGTGATGTTTTAGATAGTTCTGCATGTCTAGCGTTTGCTTTTTAATGAGTTATATTGTGCGATTTTCGTAAGCCACATAATACTTTAATATGTAACTTGCCCACTTCTGAGTATCTGGTTTTTAAAAAACTTTTTAACTTTGGATTTTATTGACACTTTAAATGCATATTTTATGTTCTTTGTACACCACTTGGAGGTTTTATTTACAACTGAGCGGTAAACAAATCCTGCCAAATAAATCCAAAGTGCTGCTAAAGTGCTACCTGCTTTTAGTATCTTTCTTATTTATTCATTTTGCAGATTTCTTTTTTTAAAAAAAATCACCTTCCATTTTGTTATATGTTTTAATGAAGCTGTGTCTTATAGTTATGAAGTATATAAATATTATTAAATAAACTGACCTGGCATCATTTTAGGAGCAGGATTGGGTATAGTGAAGTGTAGGTGGGTTCAGGCATGACCTGAGGCCTAGATTCACCTCAAAATGACTTTGCAGCAACAGGAAGAAGAAGAAGAAGAAGAAGAAGAAGAAGAAGAAGAGGAGGAGGAGGAGGAGGAGGAGTTTGGATTTGATATCCCGCTTTATCACTACCCAAAGGAGTCTCAAAGCGGCTAACGTTCTCCTTTCCTTTCCTCCCCCACAACACTCTGTGAGGTGAGTGGGTCTGAGAGACTTCAAAGAAGTGTGACTAGCCCAAGGTCACCCAGCAGCTGTATGTGGAGGAGAAGACGCGAACCCGGTTCACCAGATTACGAGTCTACCGCTCTTAACCACTACACCACAAAACTGGTAAACAAGCACTTAAGCTGGTCCAGGCAAAACACACACACCGCCTGTGAAAGGTCACCTTAATGCTGTAATTAGTGAATCATGGGACTGGCACTGGGATTAGTTGCCTGCCAGCTACTAACCATGTCATTGGAGGGTTTTAGAATCCACTCTGTCTTTTGTTATGCAGGTGCAGCTCCTGAGCTCCAGGCCTCGACCTGCATTGAATGCATGCCTGCATACATGTCATACAGAAATGTTTTAAACATGACTAAATAAATTATATTGTTGAAATATACAAGTGGAATAAGTCTAGAAAGTCTACATAGCCTTCAGAAAATCAGAAAATGCTGACAAAATTTGATTTTTGTCATTGTAATAAGGGCATAGGTTCTCTGATGGACATGATTAAAAAGCCCCCCCCCTGGAATTAATGGTTCTCTGGATTTCATGAATGTTGTAACCATCCAGAAGGGAGATCCATGCTCAAATGCAGATTTCTACCTGTAGATTCCCATGTTAGACCAAATCATAGTACAGAATATTAGAATCCCAGAACTGTAGAGTTGGAAGGGACAACGAGGATCGCCTAGTCCGGGGGTCTGCAACCTGCGGCTCGGGAGCCGCATGCGGCTCTTTTGCACCTTTGCTGCGGCTCCAGGCAGGGCTGGTGCGGTTAGCGCCGAAATGTAGGGGCCGCTGCGTCGCGCTGCTGGCCCGCCTGCGCCCACCCACTTCTCTACCTTGCCGGCGGCTGTGCTGCTCATGCGTGCCTCGTTTCGTGCCAGCGCAGGCGCAGCAGCAGACCGCAGCAGCTTCCCTCCTTGGCGCCTGTCCCGGTGCTTGTGTTTAGCTGCTGCTGGTGGAGCTGCTGGCTGCTGCGATTCGACGAGGCGCGACGACTCGACGAGCTAAGGAGGCAGCTGCGGGCAGGGCCAGCTGCGGTGGGCGAGGGGGAAGCCCCCTTTTAAAAAAGTGGAAGGGCACGGCTCCAGGACACGTGGCAGTCTGGGAAGGAAAAGGAAGGCCGGCTGTTCAGCTAAGTGCGGCCCAACGGGATGAGATGGGCGCGGGAAAAAGCTCAGGGGACGACCGGTCCTGGGCTCTGTTTCGGGGGCGCGCAGGAGACTTCCCTTAAGCAGCATGGCGAAAGGGGCCCGAGTATGGGTGTACCGACGGGGGGGCAGGAGGGGGCAGGAGGGGGCAGCGCCCCCCCTAGAAGCCCTCTGCCCCCCTAGAAGCGGGAGTCCCATGGACTGAAAGAAGGGTTTTATCCACTCTGAAGTAATGTTTTCCCGCGCCTGCAGGGGGGACGTGATCAGCCCCCTGCTTCAGCCCCTCTCAGCTGCCTTGCCCAGCCCCTCTGCTGGCCAATAGTGATTGGGGCAGTGTGCATGCTGTGTTCTTTTGCATAAGTTTGCTAAACTTTTAGGGTTGCATTTGTGCTGTTCATGGGGCGGAAGTATTCTGGGGGGGTTGGATTTCCCCTTCTAGATTTGCCCCTGCAGCGTCAGGCGTTCGGACGGTTCCTTTAATTTTTTTTTTAATAAGAATTTATTGATTTTACAACAACAAATAAAACACCAACATTAACCCATCCCCTAACTAAAAATAGACAAATACATATACACCAATAATTCTTCTTCTTGTGTCATAACAAAAAAAATCTTGGTCGAATCTTGGCACAGACTTCCCCTGCCTTTCACCCTCGGTTCTAATACCAAATATTACTTTAATAACTTCATATACTAAAAATAAATCTAATTCCAACAAAAATCAATCATTTTATAACTTCCTGTTATTTCCACACAAAATTCTGATTCTTAACACATTATTCTCAAATATAAATCATCACAAATATCTTCTTTCACTATAACTGCTGCTAATAACAAAATTTAAATATCTCTTCTCTTAATCAAAAGCTTAAAGTCTTAACACACCGGTTTCAGGTTACCACAATATACCATTTTTCCTCTTTTCCCTTAATACAGTTCAGCCTATCCCCCTTCTGTCCATTTCCTTTGGTCGTGTTGCTCCAGAACCGCTCCTCGAGGTGTCTTCTTTTCTTGCATATCCACAGATCCAAACAAAATCCAAAACAATCCTTGCATAGAGCATCAGGGTATGCATATCTTCTTCTTCCAGCTTCTCCGGTTCTTCATAACATTCTTCTTTAATTCCCGTCCTGGGTCTGCCACCCCCAAAGGACGTTTCATTTTTCCGGAGCCGCCAGATCATTCCACACTGGTCTTCGGTCATCCCCTTCAGTTCCATGCCAAGGCTTTCTTCCAATGCTGCCATTTCCTGAATAGTTTCCTCTGTGGGATACATCTTTTCTGACATATCCCGGTTCAAAATCTGTAGTTTTCGGTTGAGCAGTTCCAGTCCCAAAATAGTAATCCTTTGTTCATCACTCATCTCACAGTTCATAGCCAACTCAAAGACAAAACCCAGCATGTCAGAAACGGGCACAGGTGTCAAATTACAGTTTCGATTTCCAGGGTTCTCCATCTTAATACCAGTAACTTTCCACTCAGTCAAAGTCTTTCACGGCCATTTTCCCTGTGTCCAGGGTGTAAGACTCACAAATTTTAAAAAGAGATATTCTCCACAAGCTTATTCCCCAGAGGGAAATCAAAAAAGCCTCACTTGTCAAAATCCAAATACTTTGTAATCATCGCTGTAACAGCAGTCTCTCAAACTGGTTACTTTCTAACCCCCGAAGGGAGGGAGGCAGACTTCCTTTGCGAGTATCTCCCGGGTCGTTAAAAAAGTACAAAAGCAAAGTCCAATCGAGTACTCACGACCGCCGGATTTCTTTTTAGTTTCAGACTTGACAGGTAGAACATTGACGCTCGTCGCGGGGGTGACCGCCGCTCCGCGTCTCGGTTGGGGCATTTCCCCTATAGCCCGGCTCCGTGGTCCCTTCACCCCCACTCCCCCTTTACAGGAGGAGCGAGGGAAGGGTTCAGAGCCATAATGGGCACAGCCGGGGAGCCCGGGGTGCAGGACGCTCTTCCCGCACCCCACCGGAGCCCCGCTTTGCGGTAGCGGGGCTCCAACCCCTGAGACGGACTGGGTCGCCTCGCAGCCGAGGCAACCCACGACCGCTCCACGATGGCGTCGCCGCCGGAAGTCGGACGGTTCCTTTAATACAGTGCTTGTTGTTTGGCTGGGGGGGAGGAACGTTTCGTGATATTTTGCCATTTTGCCTTCATTACCTGCTCTTCATTACCTGTCTAAATTGTGCTATGAGCTTCTGGGTGTTTATAGTGCTTGGAGCCTGTACTTGCATCCGTGTTGGGCAGTGGTTTGGGGACATATTGGAGGTCACCATTTTTGGTGGGTAAAAAACTTTGTGTTTTAAAAGTCACCCTGCTGCATTTTAGAATTGCCCTTGACTCCCCCCCCCCCCCAGGCACTGTAGCTTAATCGCTGGCCTCTTTGTTATTCAGTTGCTTTGGAATTAGCTACATTGTTCTTTAATAGCTGGGCTATTACCTCACCGCAACTGGATTCCCAAATTGTTTTTTTTTAAAAAAAAGATTTTCTTGGTTTACAAAGTGTGTGCAATGAGAGAAGGGGGAAAGAGGTTTTTGTGCTGTTCATGGGGCGGAAGTATTCTGGGGGGTTGGATTTCCCCTTCTAGATTTGCCCCTGCAGCGTCAGGCGTTCGGACAGTTCCTTTAATACAGTGCTTGTTGTTTGGCTGGGGGGGGGGGGGGGTTTCGTGATATTTTGCCATTTTGCCTTCATTACCTGCTCTTCATTACCTGTCTAAATTGTGCTATGAGCTTCTGGGTGTTTATAGTGCTTGGAGCCTGTACTTGCATCCGTGTTGGGCAGTGGTTTGGGGACATATTGGAGGTCACCATTTTTGGTGGGTAAAAAACTTTGTGTTTTAAAAGTCACCCTGCTGCATTTTAGAATTGCCCTTGACTCCCCCCCCCCAGGCACTGTAGCTTAATCGCTGGCCTCTTTGTTATTCAGTTGCTTTGGAATTAGCTACATTGTTCTTTAATAGCTGGGCTATTACCTCACCGCAACTGGATTCCCAAATTGTTTTTTTTTAAAAAAAGATTTTCTTGGTTTACAAAGTGTGTGCAATGAGAGAAGGGGGAAAGTTTTTGTGCTGTTCATGGGGCGGAAGTATTCTGGGGGGTTGGATTTCCCCTTCTAGATTTGCCCCTGCAGCGTCAGGCGTTCGGACAGTTCCTTTAATACAGTGCTTGTTGTTTGGCTGGGGGGGGGGCGTTTCGTGATATTTTGCCATTTTGCCTTCATTACCTGCTTTTCATTACCTGTCTAAATTGTGCTATGAGCTTCTGGGTATTTATATTTTTGTGGGCCGCAATGGTTTTGCGGCTCCCAGTTTTTTTCTCTCTTCGGAAACGGGTCCAAGTGGCTCTTTTTGTCTTAAAGGTCGCAGACCCCTGGCCTAGTCCAACCCCTGCAATGCAGGAATCTTTTTCCCCAAGGTGGGGCT
Organism: Lacerta agilis; assembly: GCF_009819535.1. NCBI lineage: Eukaryota > Metazoa > Chordata > Lepidosauria > Squamata > Lacertidae > Lacerta > Lacerta agilis. Next base: position 54,097,521 of record NC_046318.1, on the reverse strand, counting down.
TGAACACACAACTCTGTGATTAAGAGTCCTTTCCAACTGAGCTATCCCCCTGCACATGCCCCATATATTGTATGTATATCCATCTCTAGGTGATGGGCTGAACGTGGAACGATATATGTGGATCAAGTTCTGCACTTGCTGTTGGAACTGCATCCACGTTAGCATTGTATGCTGTGGAAAGAGCTAGTGTTGTGTAATGGTTAGAGAGTCTGTCTTAGAGTTCAAATCCCCATTTAGACATGAAGCTTGCTTGTGTGATCTTGGGCATATTAAGAACACAAGAAGAGCCTGCTGCATAAGGTCCATGACCCATCTAGTCCAGCATCCTGTTCTCACAGTGGTCCATCAGAAGTCTATGGGAAACTCACAAGCAGAACCCAAGCACAAGCTCACTCTTCCTTCCTTATGAGAAACGGCTTAGGGAGCTGGGTATGTTTAGCCTGGAGAAGAGAAGGTTAAGGGGTGATATGATAGCCATGTTCAAATATATAAAAGGATGTCATATAGAGAAGGGTGAAAGGTTGTTTTCTGCTGCTCCAGAGAAGCGGACACAGGGCAATGGATTCAAACTACAAGAAATAAGATTCCACCTAAACATTAGGAAGAACTTCCTGACAGTGAGAGCTGTTCGGCAGTGGAATTTGCTACCAAGAAGTGTGGTGGAGTCTCCTTCTTTGGAGGTCTTTAAGCGGAGGCTTGACAGCCATCTGTCAGGAATGCTTTGATGGTGTTTCCTGCTTGGCAGGGGGTTGGACTGGATGGCCCTTGTGGTCTCTTCCAACTCTATGATTCTATGATTCCTGTGGTTTCCCTCAAGTGGCATTCAGAAGCATTAGTCCTTCTGACTGTGAAGGCACAGCATCGCCATCCTGGCTGACATTATGCTGCATGAATTTGACTAACCCCCTTTTTTGAAGCGATCCGAGTTGGTGACCCTCACTGCCTCCTTTTATTCCTTTTATCAGTCTAACCCACCTCAAGAGGCTTGTTGTGAAGAAAAATGGTTGGAGGCAGAACCATGTTAATATTTCACAGGTAGAAAATTATATGTTAGACCAGGGGTCTGCAACCTTTAAGACACAAAGAGCCACTTGGACCCGTTTCCAAAGGGAAAAACAACAACTGGGAGCCGCAAAACCATTGCGACATTTAAAACAAATATAACGCTGCATATATTGTTTCTTACCTTAATGCAATAATAATAAATAACGTATAGGAGCCAATGCAAAGTATAATTAGTAAAAACAACAAGAATAAGTTATTACTTTTTTGCATTGACTCAGGGGCGTACCCAGGATCAAAACGAGGGGGGGGGGCAAGCCATGGTCGTTCAGGTTGTGACATTTCAGCACAGAAAGGCGAATGAAACCAAAATTTTAGGGAAATTATATATAATTATAGCAGTGCTTTATTACAGTAGTTATTACAATTATTTGCTTGGTTTTTTTAAATTTTTGTTCTAGTTACATGTCTTATACCAGGGGTGGCCAACTCCCAAGAAACTGTGATCTACTTTCAGCAGTGATTACCCCCGTTTTTTGGGGTTCAGCTCAAAGTTGTTTTTTGGGGGGTGTGGTGGGTGGGAGAGAGGGCTTCCCTCTCTAAGATAGGTTGGCAAGCGAACTAATAAAGAAAGAAAAAGGGGGGTGGGAATGGAAAAATGGGGTGGAAAAATATAAATTGGGGGTGGGGTGGGGTGGGGAGAATATCTATTAAAAATATGTAGTAGTTTAAAAAATAAAAATAAAGGGGGAAATCTTTTTCTTCTTTTTCCTTTTTTTTGAAAACAAAAACAAAAGGGGAAGAGAAAAGAAAAAGGGGGGATAGAGGGAGAAAAGGGTAATAATAAAAATTCAAATAGAGTGGCTGCAGCAGCTGTGGGGGGTGTTTGTTTGTTTTTCGTTTCTTTGTTTGTTTTAAAAATGGGATTTCTCCCCTTGGATTAAAAAAGGAGGGGAGGAAGAAAAAGAGAGGGGGGTGGGAGAGCAAGGCAAAAAGCCAAAAAGCAAAAAACAGGTTGGGGGGGGGGAAATCACGCCAGGCACTGCAGCGCACCGGCCTCGGGGCTCCGGGCCCCCGAGCCGCCCTTGGGGCCGTCTTGAGCATGTACACCGCCCGCAGCGAGCGCTGGCGAAGCACCGGTTGGCGGAGGTTTCAGAAGCAGCCCGGACGTTTTCGCCGCCGCCGCCCCAAAGCAGCTCTACTTCATCCTGTCGGCGACCATCACCGCCCTCCCGTCACGGCGACGCCAGGCCCGCCTGCTCCGCCCTCCGCACGGCCGCTTTGAAAAGGATTCCGCCCGACAGCGGCCGCTCAGAACAGGGGCCGCTCCAATCGCCGCCGCCACCTCCCGCCGCCTTTATTATCCCGACTCTTCTCTCTCTCTCTCTCTCTCTCTCTCTCTCTCTCTCTCTCGATAACTCGCAAAGCCCAGCTCCTTCTTCTCCCCGCCCTAACGCCACCCTCATTGGCATGTTCCCCTCAAACAGGAACAGGCATCCCGGCGGCTCATTGGCCGGACGAAGCATCGCTCACCCGTGCCCGCCTCCCGCCTTCATCCTCAGTGGCTACCTCGGCGGTAAGGCCCCGGCTCCGAGCCTATGCGCCAAGGCGGGCGATCTGTCCTGCCAATCGGCACGCCGAGGTGGTAAAAGCTCAGCCCTCCCCACACACTTATTGGTGTGAAGAAGTCGCTTTCTCTCTCTGGGAGTGGTCAAGGTGGACATCAATCTTGGGTCTGTCCTCGGGAACCCCGAGAGGGCTGAGAAAGACCGCCCAGCTGTTCAACGTTGATACGGATTATTCATGGTTTTTTTGGCCCTTTTTTTGCCGATAACCAATTATTATTGAAAGGGCATTGAAAGGGGGCATGCCGGAGCCGCGGGAGACCTGTCAGAGAGCCGCATGCGGCTCCGGAGCCGCAGGTTGCTGACCCCCGTGTTAGACATTGCAGAAGCAAAATAGTAAAGTTATTAGCTAAGCCTGTTGATTACAGCTCCCCTTCTCTCCAGGCCAAGCCTAGTCAACCAAGAGGAATAACATTTTGTTTTAAGATGCCAAGTGCCAACAAGTTTCTCTACTTATTCCTTTATAACTTTATGAATATCACAGTTTAATTACTTAGTGCTCTTGCCAAGTTTTCCCTCCCTGTGTCAGTTTGCAAAACAACAAAACGAGGGGGGAAATAGGATGGTTTGCGAAATGCAGCTACTGTCTGTTCTATATTTTTAAGTAAACTTGTGCCAAAAAAAAAAAACTCAAGCAGAGCCAGAAAGTCTGTATGAAATCATTTATTACCCTGCAAAATATGTACTGAAGAGAAATTAAGTCCTGAACTTTCACTAATCCGTAATGTGGCTCCCTACATGAACAAATTTATTGTTCATGGGCCAGCACTCAAAATGTAATTAATTCCAATTTATAAAATATGCTTTGATCATAATTATTACATATATTAATGCATCACAATCATTTCTTTAGGGAAGTAAGTCATCCACCCCTTCTTTTTCTTCCTAAGTGAGGTTTTAGGTGGGCAGGTTGTTGGGGGGGGGTGGGAGTTGGAGGGAATCAGGTAGCGTCCGTGTTAGGATGGTGTGACTTTGCAAGTGTGAACATGGAAGGCCATAAATCTTCAGCAGCTCAGATCAGGCATTCCCTGCCTTTACCACTGATGAAATTCAGATCTCCAAGGGGTTAACGCCAGAAAGCCTGGTTTCAATCCACCATTATAAGGCAGGAAAAACGTGGATCGCACTAAAGATGATGAGATCAGCCTTCTAAACGCTTTCATGTACTGCGCAACATTAAATATTTTAACTATTGTGGTTTTTAAAGATATAAATTCAATGTGTCTGCCTTGGCTTTGAAAGTAACATAGGAGCTTGTTGCAGTTCTGGTGGGTGGAGACAAAATGCTAACACAGCAGCAGAAGAGGGGGGGAAACCACACACACACACACACACACACACACACACACACACTTTACTGCCTGATCCTAGCCATACTTGGTCAGAGATAAATTCAACTGATTTCAATGGAGCTTGCTTCTTTGGGGTGCAATGCTCTACTGATATGCTTTGGTGAAAAACCCACTGTATTGGTGGAATGCCAAGTATGCTGCTGCCATGACAGATAGGCTGGAAAAATATTCTGCCAGGACAGCTGTTCTGCCAGTGAAGGCATGCCAGGGGACTGGCTGCCACAGGGCAGAATCAAAGATGGGACATGAGCAACACACAAATGCTATATCATATGATCCTCTTAAATCCACAGCTGTGCCCACATTATTGGCACAACTTTACATCAACGGAACAATTTTACCTCCCACTGGCTCCCATGAGTAGAGGGGAAACAAAAAATAAAAAATAAAAAACCACTCTCACATTGACCGTAAACCCTATGTCACCAGGGCAGAGCATGGGATATGGTGTAACTCAGCACCCAATCACAGCACACCACTGCTAGTATGTAAACCACGTACAGAGAGGCCAGACATTTGATGACAGAGCCCACAGCATGAGGCTGTAACTTCCTTGACTCTTGACATTCACCCTTAGATCTCACAAGGATTGAAATGGAGAAAGTGTGCTTTGCACACAACAGCCTGTTCTGGGAATGCACACGGGGGACTTGAGCCTTGCTAACTGTTCTTTGCCTAGAACAGGCATGGCCAAACTTTGCCTTCCAGCTGTTTTGGGACTACAACTCCCATCATCCCTAGCTAACAGGACCAGTGGTCAGGGATGGGAATTTTAGTTCCGAAACAGCTGGAGGGCCAAGTTTGGCCATGCCTGGTCTAGAACATCACTGCGGAACTCCATAGACAAATTTGTAGCTTCAAACTCTTCCTCTTCCTCCTGGAAGAGCTCCCAGCTCCATTCCTTCCCCATTGCAGGCACCAAGAAAGGTTCCCAGTAGAAATGGGAACCTGGGCTTGTCTGAGCTGTGTTACTCTTATCACTGTCCCATCCTTGCCTGCAACAGCTGGGAGCAAGGTTCTGCATGCAGAGAGTGCACTCATCCTCACATGCAGGTAAGCTGTTTAGTAAGGGGGTATAAGATTGCAGCCCATTTAACTTAAAAATTAAAAATTAGTAATAAATGACACATTTAAAAAGTTCAAATAAAAGTACTTTATATTACCATAAAGGCAGTTCAAATAGCCATCAAGTTGCAAGTATGACTGGTGGCAAACCTTTCAGCACCCGCTAAAAAATAATATGACTTCTTCACTTGGGTCTTTGGTGGAAACAATTCATTAAGTATTGCTGATTGGTCACCTGCTGTACTGTAGTTTGTGTGATACTTCCATTAATGTTTACGTTTGCTGTTTTAAATTTTACTGTTTTGATGCCTGTAAACCACTCTGGGACCATATCAAATGAAAAGTAGGTTAGAAATTGGATGAATACATACATACATACATACATACATACATACATACATACATACAGGAAATAATGCATTCCAAATTCCCAGTTCCATGCTGTTGTTTCCTCCTTGGCATTTCACACAACTAAGGTGAATTCCTACAACCTTGGTTTTAACTCACTTGTTTCAATGCTGATCTCCAAAAGTAGGTGGTGCTCTCTAAAATTCATTTAAAATAGGCAGTGTTCACTTTTGAAAAAAAGAGAAAGGGAACAGCCACAGACCTGTTGAGCTAATCTTTCCTTTAACTATGAGACTTTGAATCTAACAAAGAAATTCTGCATCTAATTGGGTGGGAAATCAAATGGGAATATATGCCTTTGCTTCTGTCTTGACAAGAGAAGAATCAATTTTGAGGGTGTGCATAAGTTGTATAGAAATAGTTTGGAACAATTAACACTGCCTGACTTCACATGTTCCATTGACAGTGCTTAAAACCAAGGAGCCAGACTTTATAATCTGTTTGCTGAACAGAGGAGAGTATAATGTCGGTATCATTTTAATTACTATAAAGACAAGAATTAACTGGAAAGTGTTAAAAAGCCATGTCTGGCTGTGACGATAGCATATGTTAATGCCTTTTCATTTTGGAAGGTGGGGGGTCTCTCCAATATTTTCTGTATTCAGATAGAATGTCTCCTTTTTTCAAGCTATCTGAAGGGTATTTCAGATTCTGGATTCTGCTTGAAATCTATTCCTGCTCCAACCACCTGTGGTTTTGTCATTTGTTCTACCAAGGAAAATCAGGAGGCCCTAAGTGACCTGATCAAGGTATAAACTGACTGATATATTTAACTCTGACGTGTTGGGGGCTATTGGAATTTATCTCAAACTTTACCTGGGCCGTGTTTAAGCTTTTGGGGCCAATAAACATTAAAGCTATCCTCAAAAGCAATGGCTTATCTGCTTGGCTTTGAGATTTATGTAGGCAGTGGCTTGGTACTTGAATCATGAGATAGAAAAATTAGGTTTTCTATTTTTATTGGATAAGATTACTTTCTTGAAGAAAGACAAAATAGAGGGTGACCTCCTCAGAAACGTCTACTAAAGTTGAAGAAAAACATACAGCATACAGAAATCCCTTGATTTTTAAATGCCTGAAATATATTTTACTTGCATATCTTCAAGTACTGTTCACACACACACAATGTTTGCTATATACAGTTCTGTACAACAGCACATAGACAAGTATTAATATGAATCTGCGGACATGTACAACAGAGGGGTAGGAACTACAACTCTCATCAACCCTGACCAAGACCTGTAGTTTCTGTGCCACTTCCAAAGGCAGCTTTATGTACAGTACTATACACTGGAGAAGTCTAATCAGGAAGTTACCAGTGCACAAGCAAATGAAGCCAAGTTATCCCCATCCAGATGGCAAAGTGGCAGGACACCAAGGAAAGGGAAGAGGATTCTGGTGAGAGGTGTACTGGGACAAGCTGAAATTGAAGGAGAGGTTGGGGACTCAGGAGGTACTCACATCAGTGGGGCAGCTGATGTTTCACAGGAGCCAGAAGTGGACCCAACGCCAGAACCAGAGGTGCCCCAGTCTCCACAAACACAGCAAGCTCTGAGGCATCAGGAACAGCAGGAAGTGCACTCTAAGAGGCTGAGGCAGGCAAAAGACCTCAGCCCAGCTTACTAGTTGACCAGGTGGAGATCATGGGACTCGTTAGGACTGAGAGGAGGTTTGTGGCCACTCAGCTTGATTAAGCTCAGGGCAGGTGAGGGTCACATGATTTGTTAAGTGGAGAGACACAGCTACTCAGCTGAAGCAAGCTCAGGTGTGTCAAACAATATTGGGAGGGGGGGAAAGGAAGCAAGGCAGAGACTCTGTGCCTGCTCAGCTTTCACTGTTGATTGACCACAGCTTGGCTGCTTCAGGAACTCCACTGGATTACAATTTTGGAACTGACCCTAGGATTCCAACCTTCTGCAGAGGTTGGATTCTGGCCTTCAAACCTTTCTCACTGCATTGGACCTGACCTGTATTTGACCATTGGATTGTGTGAGTTTTCTCTAGTGTTGTCCTAGGGGCTGTGTGCACAATCAGAACTTACCTCAGAGTCTGCTGGGGTTGAGGACACCTGATGAGCTACCAGATGAAAGTAACAGAAGGCACTTCATGCCATGGATGTCATTTGTGACTCCACTGACCATTTGGAATTCAAGAGTACCCCGAAGATTCATACCTGTCCCTTCATGGAATGTGTAAATTCATCCAGAACAAGATGCTTTCCTTTTACCTGCACAGAGGAACCACCCGCTACAATTGTACAGGTCTTACCTACATTGAGCCATGGTTTGCTGGCTCTAATCCTGTCCATTGATGAGGCCAGTCATATGAAATTCAATAGCACATGTTTTGGTAAAGAAGAGGCAAAGCTGAGGCTTATGTGTGCCTTTATTTTATTTGAAACTGAAAAAGCATCCCTCAGCAAGCCTTTCCGGTAGGTTGAAGACATAGTTGTGAGGACTAAAGATCCCTGCCTTCTCATCCCTAAGGATTCTCCTCTCCTGGCTTTCTCCCACACAGTCTCAAAACTACATATGAGCACAACCAACCTCTGTTCTGCTCTTTCCATTTCTCTGTGTGTTCTTAGAGACCGGGGGGAAGGAGAGTTGGTTGCAGCAGGAGGGGGGTTCTGCAGCAGTCTGTCTTCACTCTGGTCTTGGTCACCCTCCCCTCCAGCCTCTGCGTCAATCTGAACTGCTCTCTGCCACAGCCTCTTCCTGTTCACTAAACCTTGTCACCTCGTGCTGCTGACACCTCCTCTTCCCAGTCTGCTGCTTCTCCCTCTGACCACTCAACACCAACCCACCACCAGTCCCCCAGCTGGTGCCTTCCACCACTCCTCTGCATCCAGCCAGGCCATTTGGATGAGGTGGTTGCTCTGTTATGGAACCCCCCTACCATCACCACAGAGTTGCTCTCTAACAGAGCCAGCACTGTGCAAGTTATACTGGATGTTGGCCTGCTTTAGCCCTATAACAAAATTAAACAATTAAAATACTTTAGTAATATTTTACAAAGAGGCTTTTAAACAAGATTTTCTTCATGTTACCAGCCAAAGCATGTTTCAAGCAACATGGGGTCAAAACAAGGCTCCATCTCTTATAAGTCAATATCACGCAATGAGGTTTGAGAACCCAAAGCTCTGTCCTAAAGGACTCCAGAATGATTTAATTACCGGTCCTTTTCATGATCCATCAATATGCCATACTGCAGCATCGCCGGTCTTAGTGAAGCCCCCTGGGAACAAGGTTTACCACTCCGTGTGTGACTGCCATGGATTTTGAACAAAGTAGGGGGTGAGAAGTGCCATATGGTGAATATTAAATGGAGGTTTCTGGGCCATAAATCAAATACAGTGTTTGTTGTCATCGCTAGAGTTATGCAACGGCTTTTTGCAAGGGTCAGAGGCTGCTGCTTGTGTTGTTTCTCCACTGGCCTGAATCACCAGCTCATTTCTCAGCCTCTCATACAAAAATGCAAAAGGGGGGAAAAAATCAATGTTAGAGAATGCCAGATGAATGATTTTATCATGCTACTTGTCTGCAAAATCCAATGTCATCCCATATGGACCCTTTCAAAATTTCTTTCAAAAGCCTTAGGATTGGCCAAAAATTCTAGACCAAGTATTTACTCAGCAGAAAAATCTGTTTATTTCAATTAAAGTTATTGCATGAACACTATTGAATTGCATAAGGCCATCCTCATTAGAAATGCATGGTTCGTCCCTCAGATCTGCTGCTTGCCCCCAACTCCACCCCACCCCACTTTTCAGCTTAAGCATGTATGTCAATGATTTGGGGGGCATTTGGGCTCTGTGGGCAAGATCCTTATCAGGCCACAAATGAAACTGCATCAGTGGACGGGCCTTGCTCCAGGAAGTTCAAAATGAATAATCTACATATATTTATCCGCCTATCAAATATATACACATGCATGGACACACACTAAACATTTGCCATCATCTATGAACCACTTACTTGGAAGTCAACTGTATTATTTCAGAACAAAAGGCCTGTGAACTGCAAGTCAGTATAATCTTATAAGCTGAGCATACATATTATTGTCTTTTAGCAGGGTGAAGTATTTGCAGTGTCCATCTTTTCTTGAGAAAATATACATATACATACACACACACACACACACACATGTATATATTGTGGTGGGAATTCTTTTTCTCTCTTGTCTACAGTTATCCCTCAATTATTTCTCCCACACAGAGCAGCTAATGGCTGAATCCTTCCGGTATAGATTTTACGGCATCACCTTTGAGATCCTTTGGGGGCTTAAAAGTCTTGGTACACAATGGATTTAGTGGAACTGTTTGCAACAGGAACTCATCCGGTCTACCACAAAAACCTCATTACTTGAAAGCTTTCAAAAGGGTGACACATCTAGTAATAAAATGTGGAAATGAGCTACCTTTGCATGAACCTGCCAAAAAGCAATTACATGCTTCCATTACCACAATTAAGCATTTATCTTATCCTCTAATTGCAGATAAATGCTCCAAACCAAACCCATGACCAAAAAAAATGGGAAGGAAATGTTCTAAAATGTGAGGTGTGCTAGCGGTCCCGATCTTCTGTGATTTCCTTGGATATTTGGTATTAGTTATGTACATAAATAATTTAGTGGTTCAAGAACAGATCAGATATTTAAGCAAAGACATATTTTTGGATCTGGGGGTCATCTCATCCAGCTCAGCCATTAAGCATAGTGAAGATCTGCCCACCCACTAAAAGGCATATTGCCTCAAACACACAAAATAAGTATTTGGAACAGCACTCAGGGCCAATATAGGATGAAAGAAAGTAATTACTATATGGAGTGCTTCCCCCCAATTAATATTTGATTTCACTTTGTGTTACAATGCACATGGAGGGTAGTCATGTGTGTTTACCCAATGTATGTTGAGCTGCCTTCCATGAGATGCCCTGAGAAAACTTGGTTTTTATTTGTGATGTATGTGGCAGTGAAGGAATGCACCACATAAGGAGTTGTCTTCCTTGCCCTGTGACGGGAGTCCACACTTTTAAAGTTTCACACATGATTACACAAAAAGCACTTGTTAACACAATGACTAATCAGGGGAATAGGGTTGCTGCATGTCTCATAGATCATAATGCCGTCATTAGCATCCCTACTTAGGGGTCTGTGGAGCTTTATGACAGGATATAAAGCCCAAAATAAAATAAAATAAACAGAGGAACACTATTATTTATCTATTATTATTATTATTATTATTATTATTATTATTATTATTATTATTAAAATTTGTATTCCACTGCATACCCGTAGTTCTCAGGGCGGTTCACAACAATTAGATCCCTGCTGGATCAGACAAAACAACCATCTAGTCCATCATCCTGTTCTTACCATGGCCAACCAACTGCATTTCCCACTTATGATCCACAGAAACTGGTATCCAGAAGCATATTACAGGTAGATTGCAACTACATTACAATGCTTATGTTTGCTTTAACTGTTTTTCATTAATAGTAGTAGTAGTAGTGGTGGTAGTAATAATAATAATAATAATAATAATAGTAATAGTAATAATAATAATTAAAAATTTATTTATACCCCACCCATCTGGCTGGGTTTTCCCAGCCACTCTGGGCGGCTCCCAACAGAATATTAAAAACACAATAAAACATCAAACATTAAAAACTTCCCTAAACAGGGCTGCCTTCAGATGTCTTCTAAAAGTCGTGTAGTTGTTTATTTCCTTGACATCTGATGGGAGGGCGTTCCACAGGGCGGGCGCCACTACCGAGAAGGCCCTCTGCCTGGTTCCCTGTAACCTCACTTCAGGGAACCGCAGTGAGGGAACCGCCAGAAGGCCCTCAGAGCTGGAGCTCAGAACGCTGGGGGTGGAGACGCTCCTTCAGGTATACTGGAGGAGGAATATATTTGAAGTTTTAAATTGTTGTAACCCGCCCTAGAACCTGAGGAAAGGCAGGAATTTAATTAATTAATTTGTTGTTGTAGTTGTTGTGCTGGAAACTGATATACAGGGCGAACCTATTTTTCTACCATTTAACACACCCGGCCCTTTAACATGGGCAGGATAACAGAAGGAAAGAACATGGCCTTAAAGGAGCTGTGTGAAATGGCCCAAGGCATGCAAAGCTTTCCCCAAATGGATAGTAATTGCTCCTTCAACCTCTTGAGGCCGGAAAGATATAGGGTGGTATCCAATTAATATACCTACCATAGTTATGTTTGTGAATTTTAATGGGTCTAATAGAATATACTGTTCTATTATTAAGTATAGCTCCGCATGTATTATTTTTAAAAAAAGCAGGACAAGAGACAATGCCTCGCTGCTTTACCACTTAATGAAAAAAACACATGATATATGGACCTTAGTTCTTGCTATAATCTGCTTTGGGAAGGAAAATTACATCACCCTCCGAATAACCCTAAACCGTGAATAGGAAATTATGGCTGAGACTGATGCTAATATATTTCCCAAAGTACTTATATGTTCAGATGCTCCAGGCAATTCCCTCAGCTGTTTTCAACAACAAGACAAGGGTAAGAGAAGGGGATTTAAATTAGATGAGCTGTTTGTCCAGCTGCACTCCTATCGCAGATAACCATGCTCTGGACACTATAAAGCGGCGTCACTAAAGGGAATAGCAACAAGGAACGGCTCTGGAATTTGAGCAAAGGGCCTATACCTGTTAAAACTGAAATTGTGAGCACTTAGGTGTTGGATTACACACATCAACAGGAAGAGAATGATGACTGCAGGCACTTTGGGAGAGATCTGGCGTGTGTATACCAGGCCCCAAGGAGCATTCTTTGGCAACGTTTTGAAATTAACTCATGAATTCCTCATGTACTCTAGATGCAGTTGTGATGACTGAAGGGAAGAGGCATGATAAGACATTTACCTTATCCGTCATTCCTTCTAATATGTGATAGGTACACATTTTAAAATTAGCATCCTAGAAACTAGAGGAAATTATCACCGGCTGTCATTCAGGGTGATTAGGAATGTCACCCTTTTCCATTATAACCTGCAAGGGTGACTTGACATACACAATGTCTTCCTTTTCCTTAAGGGTAAGGCTGAGTGACATATAGGCCGTATGTGGTTTCAGAAGTATTTTGTGTAGTCTTTGACCTCCTCTTAGGATCATTGTTTTCGTGTTTCTAGCTCCTGTGGTTGCAGAAATCCATTTACCTGAGAATCAAAAACAAACAAGCAAAAAAAAAAAGGTTGCCAAATTCAAGGTGTCCTTGAAAGAAGCATTACATATTATGAGACAGGCATCCAGATCTCAGTGGAAAAGCTGTGAGAAAGATCAAAAGAAGGTGTACATGAACAGCACAGAGGATATATTGTTTTCAACCTTATGAGGTTGTTGGGTTTTAACAACATGTGATTCCACTGCTCTGAAAGCAGAAATCAAACAATTCAGAAAACTGTTTCTATTTTTACCAGGAGGGTTTGCACTTCTGTCACAGACTAAAGAATCAGGGAGTCACTAAATGAAGGCAAGGCTGGCTGCTTCAATTGATGTTTCCTTCCAGAAACACTGGTTGATACTGTGCTTGTTCACATTACCCACCTTTGGACCATAGGGTGAAGGGCAGAAAATAAATTGTAACAATTAAAAAAAATATCCCTTGCAATCCATTAATACTAAGGATAAAAATTGATAGCACTGCATCTCTTGCCTAACAGAAATGTTGAAATTTTATCCTCCTTAACATACCGTATTGGCCTGAATATAAGCCGCACCCGCAAATAAGACACACCTTTAAAAGTGATGGGGGGGAAATAAAAGACAATCCCCAGGCTGCTTCCTGGGGAGGGGGGACTGCACCCCATTGCCAGCGGCCTCCCTTCCCCTCCCCTCCCCCCCTGATGGCTTGGGGGAGGCTTGGGAGCTGGGGCAGACAGCGCACCATTGACCTACGCTCCCGGGCTGCTTCCTGGGGTGGGGGGAGCCGTAAGGTCGCGAATATAAGCCATACTTTTCACGGTTAGAATTTGGAAAAAAGTGAGGCTTATATTTGGGCCAATATGGTATATCCATTGGCATCAGTAAAAATGTGGAAAGGTCAGGAGTGTAGCAGGAAGCATCTTAATGATGTGGAAAGGCGTTACTGTCTCCTCCAGTATACATTATTGTAGTTTTAAAAAGCCATAAAGCCAATTATAAAATGCAATCCCCAAGGAAACTCACCTGGTGCCCATATTGCTATTCTTTTTTCATCCCCAACAACATTTTTTAATTCACTCAGGCATTTTAAATTTAGTTGCCAGCTATCAGTGTATCTTCATATTTTATCTGCTGCAGGTAGTTTGGTTGCACTATGTTGCATTGGGTGCTTGTCCTAGGCCAGGGGGTAGTTAATGTGCCTTCAGGTGTTGTGGACTACAATTTGCATAAGCCTCAGCCAGCATGAGCAACAACCAGGAATTATGGGAGTTGCAGTCCAATGGCATCTGGGGGGCACCATGTTGGCTGTCCCTAATTTATGCTGTTGTAAACCACCATGGAATCTAGATAAAATAAATACATTTTATTTGAATGCTCTCTCCATGATTACTAGCTTTCAGAATGAAAACAGAAACGAAACAAAAAGTTCATATTCTCAGTACATTTGCGATAGGAATTTCATTTTATTTCTTCAATAATCTGACAATGTATATATATTGTAACAGCAGGCAACTTTATTATGTGGTTATGGCTGAGAAACAGAAGGCACTAAACCAAATCCATGCTTAACAGAATAAATAAGCTTAAATTAATGCACCAAATGCAGTCATTCTGACAGTTCTTTCATTTGAAATTTCGCAGAAATGTCATACCCAGATCCAGAATAGTCAACTTGTTTCACACACAAACACATATAGTAAACTGTCAAATGCTTAAGCCATTTAGGATATGAGTAAAGAATATCATTTTTAAAACTAGTATATTTCATTTGTGCATGCTGCATTCCACATTATTTCACTTAGTAGTCTGTTTATTTTGTAAAGGATTTAATTAGAACTCAGTAAAAGCAATGTGAAACCGCTGATTCTTAATAGTTAGGCTTGTGTGAGTACACATGCACACAAACACATGTAAAAAAAAAAAACCACACGTGCCCCACACACCATTCATTCCTTTCTTTTGTCTCTGCAAATTTCTACCATGGTTATGAGTGAAAAGCCAACCATCCGTGACATTTGAATGTTATATATACATATCGGCAGATGTGGCTAAATACTTTAAAAGTTTATTGATTTAAAAATGAGGAAAGTTTAGAAAAATATAAGGAGTAGAAAACCTTAGTCAAGTTATATGCATAAAATCTTTTAAGGAAAACTTTCGTTTCATCAGGCAAAGTTTTATATATCAAATTAAGAGGGGTATAAATAAAATACATTATATTATGGACTATGTATTAAAAAGTGACTGTTAATCATCTTTACCTAAGGCCATTGTACAATAAGATAGATATGAGGTTAGTGCATTTTAGCATACACACATTAAAATAATTCCACTTACGTTCTGTTGAATTTATAAAAATAAGCTTTTATTATACACAATCAGTGAAAAGAACTTTTCACTTGCAGGTTATATAATTATGAGAAACCATTCTTCATTACTTCCACCGATTTTGTTCACAAACCTGGAAAACAATGAAAGAAAGAATAGTTAGAAACAACATACCTGAAAAGAAACATGAGAAAATTAGTGTGAGCATCTTTTGTAAAGGTATTCTTACTGGTAATGAGTAGTGAGAACATGAAATACTTAAATGTAGCTTAAATGAAGTTACACACAGTGATAGGGGATTATTGCCACTTTAAGAAATGTATTGCACAGGAAGATGTTCCAACCCTGATCAATAACTCTCATGATGAAGCAAGGATCTTCATGGCTGGAACCTAGACAGTATGGAAGTCAGGTCAAATTTGCATGTGGCGGGAACAAACAATCCTTATGTGGTTGTGTAAATCTAAATTACAATACAAAAACAGTAACTCTTCTCCCACACACTTAAACAGGCCATAGTTTGTTAAATTAGCCAAATACTTGGGAGAAGAGGGCAAGATGTTTTCCATCCTGGGCTTGAAGGCTGAGTGGGCATATGTGCCAGTGATGGTGGTTTTAGTATGTTATGGAAAAAGTGACTACAAACCCAATGATGGATAGAAGGAAGATAGGCATGTTTTGTCATTCAATATTCACTTGTTGACTGCTGTGCTATTTCAGTGCCAGAGTTAACAAAACAATTTTAAAAGAACATATGAACAGTGCAGGTTTACTGAAAATTGGCATCTCATTTGGCTTTGTATTTCTGACACAGTCACTTTTATTAAGACTAAGTAAAGACTTCAAAAATGAGTTATGCAATAATTACTATGTTTTAGACTTATCTCTGCATATTCCTTTTCTGCTAAGTTTATAAATGAGGTCCACAAAAGATTTGAAATTTCACAGTATACAGGAAAGTGTAATCTCTCCTGAATGCTCGGAATACCATTGTGAATGTTTATTTGAATGTAAGAGAGTCCTTTTAAGTCTAAACGACAAGTTAAACATTTATATCCAGTATGGTTTATCTTGGCATTTCCTATGAAGGATATTCAGTGTTGGAATCAGGATAAATTAGGAATCCCCCTATCATAGCTCTAAAATTGAAAGTCTTGTTTGCATTCACAATTTCACTGCACATTTAGATAAAATAGTTCACCTAATTTGCTTTTAGCTGTATTTGTTTAAATGGAAAAGCACTTATCACCTAACTTTTTATTGCATAGGTTACCAAAACTGAATGATTACACTGCTTATTTGGAGAGCATGGCAGATACAATACCAATGTTAAATGGCCCCAAACCTGAAAACATACCTTTAACAACTTCTATGTTCAGGTTATGCTGACAGTTTGTACAGCCCTGCTAAGGAAACCATCCTGTACTTGAAAAGTCTGCAGCTGTGATTTCTCCCTTTCACAAATGCCATTTATTTCACAGCTCAGCTAAAACTTACAGTTCCACCCACTCCCCAAATAAATACAAATAAAATAATTGCAACTCAGAATACTTTTTAGGCAATTTGGTGAACTTTCTGCAACAATATCTATTTATTGACTTGGTCTTCCACTCTTCCCTCAACGATACAACTGCATAGCCAATCTGATTTGTTATGTTGCATTGCTATGCAATCTCATTCACATATTTTCCCTCATTGTGTAGTATCAGCCAATTGACAAATGCAGGAAGAAGGAAGCAGGGGGAAGGGGATGACGCCAAAGAAGCAATAGCAATTGCAACTGCAGAGTATTTGAGGCATCTCTAATTCCACTTCACTTGTTTTCATAAGTAACACAAAAAAGTTTATCACAACAAATCATAACAATTACATGATGGAAATAATTTGCAGTTTATGGCTGTATTTCAATCATTAAAATCTTAAGGGCCAGTTAACATGATACTTTGTATATGCCAAGATTCATGTTCTTGTTTGCACTGCGGAGATATTTTTCAGGCGGAGATGTAGTGTAGCTATTTATCATGTTATCACATGCCCATTCCAATGGGCCAACCCACATCTCAATATTCACAAAGGTCCTTAATCAAAACACACCTGAAGTCCATATGTCTACTGACAAGGACAAAAAATGATGTCATCAATGAATGGAGTTAAAAAAAAAAACCAACAACCCTAAAATTGGTATATCCACACTAATTCAGTTGGTATATCCACACTAATTCAGTTTAACTTTCCTGACTTAAATTTGTAGTTCACAAAAGGGTCTACAGCCCTGAATTTCATACTAAAATAAAAATAAAATGTTGAAATTCAGATTTTGCCAGCCTGGTTCATGCTATATGATCTGTGGTCCGCATTCTGACAGGAATCCCAGAATTAGGTATGCAAAAATACACCACTGCTAATCATAACAAATAAATGAATCTGAAAACTCTGAATTCTTTTGAGCAAAAGCTTTCTGGTTTACATATCAGCCTCATTTGATAACCCTTTCTATTTTGTTTTGTTTTCCCAATGATGCAGATGGTGTTTTAGGCTTCTCTGTGAAACACTGAACAAAACTGCTATTGAATTATTTAAATTGGTAAAAAAGTAGGATTTTCAGTTCCACTTGTTCTCTTCAAAGCTCCCTATCACTGGACCATACACACTGACCTGGGAGCAGTGCTTTTCTTTTCAGGGGGTACTCAAGGATATGCAGTACAAGCACCTCTTTTTTGTTGTAAGTTCCATCAAACTCAATAGGGTATACTTCTAACAAGATATGCATCAGATTGCACTGTAAATTTCCCAGTACAATGTTCATTAAATAATTTTGTGATAAATGAAGTTCTTTCATATCAGCTGGTCAGATGATTAAAAACTATCTATAAAAAGCACTAGACTGCTGAGATACCCTCTTTCCAAATACCTGTGCAGCTGGTGTAATTTTCTTTCACCGTCCAAAATTAGCTTTACACCTGGGCAGTTATTATCTTGAAGAAGTTGAAGAATGTAGTAAATATTAGCTGCATGTAATTTATTAAAAGCTGCGTCAAAGGACACCTGTTGTTGTTGTGAAGATTAATTCTACAGCTCTTCTGCTCATAGTCATAAATTATGAAGTTTCATTCCTCTTGGCACTAAATCACACACAGTGTGTCCATGAAGATTTCTAATGCATTAACTTTCCTCTCACACACCCAAATTAAATTAGGCTGGTCTTTACATGGTTGGGTCTTTTACCTGCACTGCACACTGGGAATTGGCACTGTAAACGATGCCAGGCCTTTTACTGGCTCTCCGCTTTACAGACATTTCAACACCTGGGTGTTGGCAGCCTGTTGGCAGCCTGCATTTTCCAGGAGTTGCCCTTCGCTTGTGAGATTGGCTACAGCAACTACATTCCAAAACCAGATGGTTGCCATTACCCCATATAATTATTTTTTAAAGACTTATTCCTTTAACCAATTTACCAGTCTCAGATGTCACATACAGTACAATATTGCTTAGATCAAACATTTTTGTTCTCCTCCAATGGTTAAAATAGTACAAAGAACAACCTACTTCATGCAGCAAAAGATAGGTAACTATGAAAGTTGATATATGGGTTTAAATCAAGATGCTAGTCTGTTGAGCCCTTAGAATATCTGCAAGAAGGTAGCCATTATTTTAATTACAGAGTTTTGACCCCTCTCTACCTTGCATGCTACAGGTTTAAGCTAATGTAAATAGTTTTTACTCATGAAAGCAAAAGGCAGATTTTTAAGTTACAATTCAGTGGGCTGAACTGATTTAGTAACATGGTGTTGGTAGTTGCGTTAGTAACATGAATGCTAGTTCTCTCTCAAAAGTCCAAATTAATTTATTGCCTTATTATTGTCTCTATTTGTCTTTAACACCTGTTAATTTAACATGTGTAGATTTATTCCAGGAATTCACAATGAAACAAATAAGAACTTTAGATACACACTGAGCAACAAAATGAGTTGACACAAAGTTGTAATTCCTAGTTGTCAAAATTAAAAGGTTCAGGAGATTTTCCTTTATTTTAAACTAAATCTAAAATAAAATCTAGACCAGTTTCACATGGCTTTTCTTCCAGACATGTCCAGTGACTACAGGAATATCATATGGTGATATCTGGGGATGGGTGCTAGCTTCGCAAAACTCGAGGAATTCATTCTTCTCAGGTGGTGGTCGACAGTGTCTGTCTGCCAGTAATGTGGTTATGAAGTAATTTTAATCTGTTCTAGTAATTTAACTTTTGTATGTTCTAAAGTAAGGTTGTAGTTTTTGTGATTTTATTATCTTATCTTTTTGTAAACAACTTAGAGGTTTCTACAATCAAGCTTCAATTATTGATGAAATAAATTGATATATGGAATTGGTTTCCACCCCCCACCCCCCCGTAGCCCTGCACACTCCACAAATCTGCTCTGAATTTTGGGGATTGTGCTAGGCTACAGAGAGGAGAAAAAAGGGAAGTACCGGAACTGCTGGGTAAACTGATGGTAGATAGATAGATAGATAGATAGACCGACCGACAAACAAACATCTTGTACCCCATCTGACTGGGTTGCTCCATCCACTCTCAGCAGCTAACTACCTAGTGATGATCCAAATGGTGTGAAATCAACCCTGGAAAGAAAATGTACATCTGTGGCATGTACTCTAATGTAGAGATTATTCTAACTGCAGACTGGATTGAAAGGTTCCTTTGATTTCAGAGGAAAACTTTCTCCATCGAGAAGTATTTTGATCTAGTTTAATGTCTGAAATGTACAGCATGACATTCTGAAATGATGTGAACATGCAGGTCCTAACACAGGGGTCAGCAAACTTTTTCAGGAGGGGGCCGGTCCACTGTCCCTCAGCCCTTGTGGGGGGCTGGACCCACCCCCTCCCAAAAGCAGCCCCTGGCTGATGACGCCTTGTCTTCGGCAGTGTTGGCTGTCTCAGCAGGGTGCAGAGCCCATGCCGCTGGCCTGGGCAGCTGAGGCAGCCTCCACGCCGCTGCTGCTTCCTTCCTGCTCGGTCCCTTCCTTCTGCTCAGCCGCCTCAGCAGGAAGGAAGGGGCAGCGCCCAGAGGTGTCCGCGGCTTCTGATTGGCTGCAGGAGCTTCCTGCAGCCAATCAGAAGCTGTGCCGTGACGCAGAAGTCAGCCTCCACGCTGCACCTGTTTAGTGTGGGCAGCAGGGTCGGTAAGGTTCGCGGGCTGGATTAACGAGCTTGGTGGGCTGTATCCGGCCCGCGGGCCTTAGTTTGGTGACCTCTGTCCTAACAGATCACCCATGTAAATGTTATATGGATAGTTCTGTGAGTTGAATAGGACTCTATCTAATGTAGTAATCTATTGCACATCTCAGAAAAGTGACAATGGCAACTCATTTCCAGGTAACTTCCTTGTGTATGGACTTGAATAGCACTTTGTGAGCATCAGATTTTGGGTCTGACCTGGCCTCTTGGGCAACATGTACAGGAGGGGCAAAAGAACTCCAATTCATCATCAGAAATAAGTTAAATATTATTTAGAGCTTGATGTTCTAAATTTACAAGTTACAATTAAAAAAATATATATTCTGGTCATATTGATGTAAACAAGTAACAGCTCAATGGTTTTCTTCCCTCTCAATTTCTCCACAAGTCTGATTTTTCTTACTTCAATATGTCTTGTTTAAATGGTTTCAGTTCTACCCACAAGGTGCTGCAGAGCACCTGTTTAAGCTGCCTGCTCCAGTGTAGCCATAAAATCTAAAATACCTGTAGTTTAGGAAATGACACACATTTTCACCCTGGCAGATTACTAACTACTGTGATTTTTTAAACAGCAACTGTCAGAGCAATTCACATTTCCAGCAAGATTATTTATGTTTACTTGTCACCATATATAATTTGTTGTAGCCTCAGCATGTGGAGGGAAACTAGCAGACACTACTTGTCTTAACTTCCATTATTTAGGCTCCTTAACCCAGTAAGATGTCTATCTCACACCCTTGAGCTGGGGCTGTGAAATATGTTTATGTCACAACAACAATTATTCAAGCAAGCAACATTTTTAAAGCTGGGACTATAGTCTCCCCCCCCCCCTTTTTTTAGGACAGCACTCCAGGATGCTTGGTATCTGGTTGTGTTACTACACTCATTCAACAGAGATTTTGGCTTGGCACAACTTGGCATTCAACACTGATTTTGGCTTGGCACAACTTTTTATCCCTGGTCTCTGCATTGATAAGAGATGAGTTAACACGTTAAGGTTTGTAGTATGGTAAGCAGGGAGGATAACTTACATGCAGTTTCAGCCCTACAGTAATATAGCTGAGCTCCCATCAATAATATCCATCGTTCTTCACTCCTGTAGGCAAATCATAACTAAACCTGTTAGAAATAAAAAGTAGCTTGCAGAGCACATATTTTGTGAAAATATGGTGCCTACTCCAAGCTGCCAACAATTTATATCAAACAAGGAGCAACCTCTTACGTTTATCTAGATCTGCTTCCACTCCTTCGCTTTCGTTATCGCTTGGTAAAATCCAAGGCTGGTGGGCAAGTTGAAGTTGTAAGAATTCATCCTGTAACAAATATAACGGATGGAGCAGGTGTAAGAATTAGGGCTGCAATGTTTCTTTCAATTATACACAAACAGATAAAAAAAATTAAAGACCTTCAAGAAAATTCAAAAAGTCCTCCTGATTAATTGGGTATCATTTTGGAAGGGGTCTATTTCTGCCCTTTCTGTGTTGTACTTGTCAATCCCAGGAGTTACGTGCTAGAATGGAGGCTGAGAGCTGAGTGTGCTGTAGGCACTGTGGGTTCTAGGCTCCTTGGAAGAGTCAACTTCACAAGGAAAAAAGCTGATGGCTTCAGTCCCCAAACCAAAGCCTAGACATCATACTACTTCTTCCAAGGAAGCTGGAAAGTTGCAATTCTGTGGGTTTTCTTTGGAAGAGGTTCTATTGAAGTCAACAAAGTTAACAAATAGCCAGAAAATGATGATTTTATGCACATGCAAATTTAACCAATCCAAAACTCAGTTGATTAATCTATGATTTCTTTAATCGTGTGACAATTCTAGCAAAACTGACACATAGGATTGTCTCTGTGTAGAAAAGTAGCAAATAAATGAATCTTGATATACAATGAACAGATGTAAGCTGTAATAAAATCCAGACTTCTCGCAGCAAAATAACCCCCAGTTTTTAAATTGCTTGCAGATCAGGGAGGACATGATTTCACACAGAGAGGCATTGATGTAATTTTAACACAGGATTCATAGGATGATGGCTTCCTGGACACTTTTGTTTTGAAGTATGTTGTTTGGGCTGCTGTTGCTGTGCTGGGAATTAGCCAACAAGTGAAACCCAGTACATAAGAAAGTTTATTGTGCTGAATAAATATTTGGTCAATAAAAAAGGGCAGTGATGTTTTGAGACTCACAAGGCTCTTCTTTGGAGAAGCCACAAGACAGAGGCTCAGTGTGATCTGCATTTGAAAAGGCAACATGACATTTGTCACATAGCAGTTTCTTTTGTAGTTGTGCATTTACTTTTTCTTGCACAAATAGCCAGCACAGGAAGTCCTGAACTAGATCGGGACTGTGTGGCACAGAAGAGGAGGGCATTAGCCCCTAGCCCTCCTGACTTAAATCAACCCCACTGTATCCCTGCTAGTAGGTACTAATAATAGCAGACATGTGGTGGAAGACTGATTCCAATCAGTTCTGCAAAGTTCCCCATGCCTGTCCCCCATGCCACAATCCTGATACATCTTGCACCTCCTAATGTTGGCTATTTTGGAAAGAAAAAGCAACTATGCAGCGCCAAACTAAGCAAAATAAAAAATGGACCAAGTCATGAGCGAACTTGCAACCAACCTACACCAGGCAAATAAGGTCACTGGAATGTATTAAAGTTGTTTCCCACTGCAGCTGAAGTTGTTTCCCAGTGAGTTGAATGGGATCTATTAGTCATGACGTAAGTTGGGTTCCAAAGACTTCAATGGGAACCAAGTTCAACTTACTTAATTAAGATATAACCCACTGTAGAAAAGCTGTTTATAAAGCATCTTGTTGGGAAGGGCCATTCAGTCTGACAGTCTCCCTGTCCCTCCCAAACATCAAGATAAGAGCTATCGCAGACTCCAAGAAATACTGTCCCAAAGAGATTTGGCATTCAGTTGTCACACTTCATAAAAGGCTGAGGGAAACACTAAGAGTTTGATCCTCAAACCTATTTGTCTCAATTGGGAATCCACTTGTAGAAAGGTCTGAAGATCTAAAAGACTAAACGTGTATATAAGTGAATGTAGGAAAGGATTTAAAAACTTGATTTATTCATTCTGTAGCAATAATAAAAACATTTATCTACGTTACATTGCTTGGTTTGATTTTGAAATGAGCTGGTAATACAACACACCTGCACATTTGCTACAGCATATTCCCTGCCAACAGAAAAGCAGGCATGTGTTCAAGAACTAAGATCATCAAGCAACTTATAATTCTTTCAGACAGAACTCCGAAACTGAAATTTTGCACTTTTTACAAAAAGAACTTCACGGATGACATGTTAACCGTTGCCAAATTCTTTAAGCATCGCTCTTTGCCTGTTTAGAAAAAAAAATGCCTGCATATAACATGGTCTCTCCCGTAAGGATAGGAAGAGCTTTAAATAATATCACTTATTAGAAATGGGACAGCAAATGTTCTAGCAGTCATTCTTCAAACACTGCACATTTTAATAATTTGGCAAAAATGTTTTTTTAAAATACGGAATTACTAAGCAAATTGTGACAGATTCATGGACTGCTGAGGATAAAACTCCTTTACTGAAGCTTCACACCTACGTGAATCAATCAAATGAAGTGTGCCCCAGCCATATTCAATCTTTTGTGGGTTGTTGGTGCAACAGCGCAATATCCCAGTCTCATACAATGGATAGGAAGGGACAACTTTGTTTCCTTACTACACAAATGCTACCTGAGATCCACAGACACGCTGGATCTCACAAAACAAAATTCTCTGTGGAATTCTACTTGTGAGCAAAAAGGAGGTATATGAATCCTCCTTGCAATTTGCTTTCCAAGTATGAAATATAAATCTCAACTTTTTATTTTAGGAGTGTTAACACCACTCTGAACATGCAACATTTGCCATTAACTCCTGTCATAACATGAAAAGAGCCTGCTCAACTAGGACAGTAGTCCATCGAGTTCAGCATCTTGTTCTCACAGCAGCTAACCTGAAGCCTACGGAAGCATGAAGAAGTGTGCATGCACACGAATGCTCATACCAAGAACAAACTTAGTTGGTCTCTAAGGTGCTACTGGAATGAATTTTTATTTATTTATTTTGTTTTGACTATGGCAGACCAACACGGCTACCTACCTGTAACTGGACCTATGGAAGCAGATTTTGCTATCTTCCCTTTCCACACACAACCCAGCTCCTAGTGCCACCTCCCACAGTTATTATTATTTTTTTAAAAAAAATACCCCAACCCACTGGAGCAGATTTGCAGGGAGTAAGAGGGCTAAAGAAAGAAATCTGCAAAATTTGCCTTCCTCCAATAGAAACCTCTGTGCACAGACTAGATATATAATTAAAGCAACTTGAACACCACTGTGAACAAATAGGTGTTGGATCTATTGTCAAACATTATATGATAATATATGGGCAATATACGAATAGTCAACTGATTTCAATAGGTCAGCTCTGAGTATGACTTACCTGGATATATACAGGATTTTGATTTACTGACAATTTTTGCTTTCAAATATATATAAAAACTTACTTCGGACAAACTGCTTCTTTGAGTGACGTTTCCTAGAGTGTCTCCGCTTGTTTCCAGGAGCCCCGAGGGAGTGGTGATGGTCCTCCCAACTTGGTTCTTTGATATTAAAGACCTGCTTCTCTGCATACTAATGACTCCTTCCTTGTTTCCTTGGTTGCTAGGGGAAAGAGGTCTTTGCAACAAAGCATTTGGGGCTGCAGGCCTGTTTGCTGGAGCTGGGAGCACAGAAGACCTGTTGGTCTGTGTACTGGGAGATTGAGGCCTACTGTTTGTGACACATGAGACCGGCAGTCTATTGTTGCTGGATAATGGTGGCGATTTGTTTCTTTGAAGCTGGAGCTGAATATCTTTCCCAGTCAGACTTGGCACTTGAGGTCCTGAATCCTGGCTTGGTGGAACTTTAAAATTTCCTTGGTGATCTAGTGCAAGTAAATTAGTTTGTTGGCTACTGGTATTCCGCAATAGTCTTCCTTCTTCCCATAGCGCAAGGTCCTTTGCGATGTCTGCACAGGCACAAAAGTAACGCAATATAACAAGAATTGAAATCCCTGTATCTTATTGATCATCATGTTTATTCGAACTTGAGGATATAGTTTATTTCTTTCTCTAATACTAGGGAACTTGGATTCATATCAGCAAGGGACTTACTAAGTGGTTTCTGGCAAGCCACTTTTTTGGACCCATTCCTCACAATCATTTCTGATACAGAGAAACCTCTACAAGCAGATGTCATATTCTGCCAGGGGAAAAGTTGGATATAACTAAATTATTATTATTATTATTATTATTATTATTATTATTACAGTAATAGCAATAGTAATATTCTGAGGGTAATCTAAGCAATCTGGTATGGAATAGAATTCTACTGCAGTACATGCTGCCACAAACCAAATGATGGGTTGCAATATCACTATGCAAGAGAGCATTCATTAAAAATTACCATCTTGAAATTTTACAGACATTAGCACATCCCTAAAGAATCTCTTTTTTGTCATGATTTGGTGAGTGCCAGACTTCTCTAAATTCCTAGATCCAGTAGGTGTTAGAATTTAATCAAGGCTTGGGGAGTTAAACTGGATGCTAGACCCCTAATCCCTGGATTTAGCTTCCTATGTTCAGGAGATCACCTGGGAGATAGCCCTTTACGAGAACAAAGGAAAGCCAGACTGAAAATGGGTAAGACCCCTCCTCCAGCTCTGAGATAGTTAGAAGAATTAAAGCCAGAGTCTGGTGTAGAGTTGGCTGTGATGTGACCTGGAGAAAAAAAGGTTGCAGGCTGGTAAAGGCAGTAAGCTGGAGGGAGGGTCAGAGCACAATGATTGATTTCTGTTTGAATCCAAGGTTGCGGCTATGGCAATCACTGGTTTAATGGACATATCACTTCACTTCACAATTTGGAGACTACCTGTTTAAATTATCTGGGTCAATAGATGACAATGTGAATGCCGTAACTTAAACCAAATGTGGAATGAGCTCTCTCACAATTAAATTAACCTGTGTTTTTGCAAATGACTGGGTTCATTGACTTATCTACGGTGAATAAGAAGGTATGTTGGAAAACTGATATATGCTGTTTATGTTTCAATGAGAGTTCAATGAACATCATAACTTTGTCCCAAGATGCTATCTAAAAAAACTGATTGGTTCTGCTGATAAGCAAAGCATTTCAATCATTTCTCCACAGCTAATTTAAAGATTTCCACAACAAAATGGTTTTCATTTATTTAGCATAGAATATATATGTTGATTTTGAACATCAACTTTTTCCAATGGAAGAAAGGAAATGTTTCAAAAGAGAATATAGTGCCACCAAATATTTTGATGTATTTGGCATATGAATTAATTTTAGAAAGTTCTTATTAGTGGCATATAAATTGAAATAGAATATTAAATGGGACTATGAAAGGTCTGTGCAGGTAATAAGTTGGGGAAGTTGATGGATGCCTCACAGTCAACCAGAGCCTAGCACTTAGTGATCTGAAGGATATCTACTTATTTACCTATCTACCTTTCTGGACTTGATTGCTAGCGGCAGCAGTTGGTGGGATGCCACTGCTCTCCATAGATATCCATATCTATCTCCATATCTCCATAGATAACATGATTCTGACGCTTACTGGGAGAAGATGGGAAAGGCGTGGGGAGCTTGGCATTGCACAGACATGTGATGGCAAGAGCGGCGGATCAGCTCCACCACACTGCACAGCTCAGAGCCCCCCATGCCTCCCCATACAGTGTGGGGCAGTAGCATGCTGTGTTTGGAAGCCAGGAGAGGGGGAGGAGGAGGAGGAGGAGCACCTCCACTGGCCACTACTGGTTACTAAGGTAATGTCTAAACAGCAGAGCTTTCCATCCTGAATATCTTGATGGGCAGAAGCAGGAGGCAAATGGTATGGTAGGTGACATAGACAAAACAGGGAGGAGCATCACTAATTAAACCTCATCCTTATATGGTGAAGTGATGATGAGCAATGAAATTGTATGGGCCGACAAAGACATGTTCAAATAACCCAGTAAACCTTCTTGGATGCTTCTAGTCACTAGGCAGCTATCCATCAGATCTGTGCCCTGCGGAGCAGTTGAAGTAATAGTAGGACCCCACCCCTCTGCCAGCTTATATACCGTCCCCTGACGGGTTGTGCTCCTGCAACGTGAGACTTCTCCTGCACGGAGGTGTGCCTCCTGCCCACACTCTTGGGAGCCCCACCAGTCCCAGCATCATGATATTAATGGATTATTTCAATGCGTGTTTTTGCCCCATGCAAAAAGCATCCATAGCTGAGTGGCAGAGCTTTGCAAGCAGAATGTCCCAGGTTCAATCCCCAGCATCTCCAGGTAGGGCCGACAAGGACTCCTGCATGAAACCCCAAAGAGCAGCTGCCAGTCAAAACTGAGCTAGATGAGCCAATGGTCTGACCTGGTATAAGGCAGCTTCTGGTGTTCCTGTCCAAAGCTTCATGTTTAGAACTGGGATAAAGTTTGACTGTGGAAACTAAGGATGAGGAACTGGGTTCAGTTCTCTTCTGGACCTTGGTGGTACTGGATAATGGAAGACCATCTTTGAACAAGAAGATTCCACTTGGCCTGTTTCCTTGACAATCAGAGTTTCTTTCCTTTATGGACCTAATCTTGTGACCCTTTCACTTTGACTATTCTCCATAAGTAATTACTGCAAGACCAGGCACCTAAGGGTTATTCTTCAGATTGCAGGTACCATGTGATGGATTAAGAGGATAATATTTCCTTCAAACTTTGAGTTTTCTGGAGCCATTTGGGAAGATTTATACAGTACTGTTTTTAGCAGTAATAACAATAACTCACTAGCACTGAATGTTACTGAGCTATGGAAACAAATGTGTAAGGAAGCTGTCCAGATATATTTTGATTATGATCTACAGGCAAGCCTCAATGTCTGTCTTAAAATGAGTACTTGTCGACTCAAAATACAGTAATGAAGATTGGGAAAAGAAAAACCACCCCTGTTAACACCTTATTGTTCAATCCACTAAAATCTGTCCTGAAATTTCTTCCCCAAGCAAATGCTAGGGTTTTGTGCCACTATACCTACCAGCAAGGTGTTTTTCCATGGTTTGAAGTTCTTTTGCAGCCAATGAATCTTTCAATAGCTTCTGGCTTTGGGAGTCTCCACTGCTGGAACTCATAATGTCTAGATCCCAAACTGGTTGATTCTGGCATGATAAAAAAAAAAAACCAGGGAGAATGCTAAAATGTTTTTGTACACTTATTAAAAAGTAGTCACCAAACATCAAAACGACACATTCTTTTAATTACATAATTGAGACATTCTGGTACTGCTTACCTGTATAGAGACTGGCACAAACTATAGCAGCATACTGGGCCAAAATTTGAAATGGGTTTAATCTCTCTGTGATCCCACTGACTTCAGTGAGAGTGCATTTAGTTTAAGTCAATATCAATTTGGCCTCAATATCTATATAATTCATCACCTCTGGGGACAAAACAGCATTTCTAGTGCTGTTGTATCATTGCAACAAAATATAAAAATAAAATATTCCTCTCAGATGGAACTAGTCGTGATGCCCTTACTGTACTTTGGAAGTACTGTTGGCAATGAAAGCTTTTGTGCTGTCATTTGGTTATTGAACATTGCAGTGTTCAGAATTACTTATATTTCTTGGAAGATTGTCAGCTAACTTTTAAAAGTTGTTTCATGAGAAACCATGAACTTGGTAGTTTCTTTTTACATTCAGAGAAAATAACAAAAAACATATGGCCAGATGTGGAATACCATTAAAACAACAAGCCTGTAGGTTAATTAAAGTAGAAATTAGTTATCCATTAGAGCACAATTTTTATTTATTTATTAGTCATATCTTTCACTCTCTCCAAAGATCTTGAGGAAATGTACATGGTTGCCCATCCATTTTATTCTGAAAACAATCTTAAATGGTAGTTCTGGCTGAAAAGTGTCTGACTAGCCCACATGGTCACACAGCCAAGTAGAATTTGAACCATGGTCTACCCAGTCTTAGTCAGACACGTTAATCACTGCATCATGCGGAAAGTAATAAAAAGAATCCTTAAAAAATACCTTACCATATGAAAGAAGTAAATACAATTCACAGATCTGTTAATATATTTTCTGGGTTTCTAAGAAGTGTGTTCACAACAGATGAACATGATACCATGAAATTATATGCCTATACATAAACCACAATTTTT
This sequence comes from Lacerta agilis, assembly GCF_009819535.1. Classification (NCBI taxonomy): domain Eukaryota; kingdom Metazoa; phylum Chordata; class Lepidosauria; order Squamata; family Lacertidae; genus Lacerta; species Lacerta agilis. Next base: position 54,068,092 of record NC_046318.1, on the reverse strand, counting down.
TTTCTTAAAGAACCCCAAAGCCTTTTGTTTAGCCATAAACACATAAGCTGCTGTGTTTATGCAAAAACATTTAAACTGTGAAGCTCCACGTTAGCACAGGAAAGAAAATCTGGCTGCATTTAAATATCACATCAATCAACTTTATAAAAGCGGGTGAAGATTATATCTGGCTTATTTCCTTACTAATGCAGAATTTGGGATGAGAGTGTTCCAACTGACTTTGCAAAATGTATTCCTACAGCAGAATAGGTTTAATTTTGAAAAGCTCTATTTTTGTCCCCACATTTAGCATTTAATCCTCAAATCATTAAATCATGTAAACAGAAAAGCTAAAAACATACCCACACATGCACAACCCTGTGTATTTCACATACTTTGTTAGATTCTTGTATCTGCAAACACATGTTGTCATTATAATTTCAGATGTGTAACATCTGGTGAGGGAAAGTGTTCCCCAAGAGGAAGTGGGGCATATATGTGGGTCCATCTACATATCTGAAAAAAGGGATGTGGGTGCCACTGTGGTCTAAACCACTGAGCCTCTTGGGCTTGCCGATCAGAAGGTTGGCAGTTCGAATCCTTGCTATGGGGTGAGCTCCCGTTGCTTGGTCCCAGCTCCTGCCAACCTAGAAGTTTGAAAGCATGCCAAAAAGTGCAAGTAGATAAATAGGTACTGCTCCAGCAGGAAAGTAAACGGTGTTTCCGTGCGCTTCTCTGGTTTCGGTGTTCCATTGCGCCAGAAGTGGCTTAGTCATGCTGACCACATGACCCGGAAAAACTGTCTGCAGACAAGTGCCAGCTCCCTTGGCCTGTAAAGCGAGATGAGCGCCGCAACCCCAGAGTCGTCTGCGACTGGACTTAACTGTCAGGGGTTCTTTACCTTTACATGTCTGAAAGTGGTGCCATCTTTACTCCCAACCAAATGGCTTTGTACAGGAAACAAGTAAGACAATGGTTTCTGACCGAAAATTTTGTGTGTCAGCATCCAACCCTACATTATCCTTTTCAAGTGTTTTGCTAGCAGCAGTGGCTCACAAGGGGGGCAGTGGCATTATCCTGGCAGCACTGCACTCATTTGCCTAGCAGCAGTGGTTCATGAGGGGGCAGCAGCAGTGGCATCTTCACCCAACCAGCAACCCCAGGATCAATTCTGCTGTAAGGCAATATCCTGACCAGGCAGGCATCTCACAGGTACAGCCTTATTATTTGTTGCTACACTCCTCTGGAAGCTGTATCCCCATGGGGACCAGAGAATACGAAGTGGCCCTAGTGTTCCTTCTTACTGCTCCCCAGCATGTATGGAAGGGCCCCTTCCTGCAAAGGCTACACTCTGCCCAAACAGTGAGCGAATGTCTGTCTCCCCTCTTTTAAGATGGGGCACTGCAGAGTCCCATTCCAAAGAACTTTCCAGATTCTGTTCTTTGAGGCACCCTCTCAGGGCTTGCCCAACTAGTACAAATAGCCAAGTGACATCTGAACCTAAAAGTGTGAGTGAAGTTAGCAGGTGCAGCTTCAGGTAATCTCTGGGTGCTTCAGGCTAATATCCCTCAACCAGAATCCCATTGTTCTCTCCCAGATAAGTGCTCAAGGTATCCTTGCCAATACTTAACACCCATTCACACTTCTCAGGGCTATCTCCCTGATATTGCTCTGTTTCCCCCATATGCTAATCTTGTCTTTCCTGTTTTTCCTATATGTAAATCATGTATAACCCTTCCCTTTTGTGAGGTAGTGATGATGTAGTGATGATGTTTCCAAACTGTATTCTGGGATATGATAGGAGTTTTAAAAGTTCTTGTAACACTGTTCTGGGTGTGCAGTTTGACTGTAACCTATTGCGCAATAAACCCTGTCTTGTCCTTGCTCCAGTGGCTGGACTTCTTTTATTTAACTCCGCAGAAACCAGTGGGCCTATCCCTAAGGGCCAGGTGGCTGGGCAGTTCCACACCTGGGATTTTTCCATAACACCTCAAACACCTGAAGGTTAAGAGCTGGCTTTGGGCAGAGAGGTAAGAAGCAGATGCAGAAGTGGCATGTGTGTCTGCTTTTCACACCTGCTGTGCAATATCCAAGGTAGGACTCACATGCAACCCCAGCAGTGAGATATGGAAATCGTAAGTGCATCTGCTACTGATGCACGTCCGCATTGCATCAGAAACACAACAGGCAGATACACAAGTCACTCATGGATCTGCTTCTTAGAACTGACAGCAGTCTCTCTAAAGACTGGTTTAGAAAGCTATGCAGCAGCCTAGGAGTTCTGTCACTCATTCTAGCTTCTAAGCCTATCTGCTCACCCTCTGAGTTGTAAGTGCACCTAGAAACACTGGTTGTGAGCCTAAAAGGCTTCTTTAACTTTCCTTCCCTGCATTATAGCAGTTTTCCCCACAGATCAGGTGGACTGGCAGAGCACAATCATTAGTAGGCGCCAGACCACTTAAAAACTAACTCCACAGTGACATCTGGCGGTCAGACTGAGGTTCTCCAGCCTCTGCTGACAATAAGGGTGAAGCCAATGAATAAATAATACACTAAATGACTTGGAGAAACTCTTCGGTACTGATGGCAGTAAGTTAGGCTTCCTTCCTCTGAAATATTGTCCCGTCTGCAAATGGTGAAATTCCAGAGATGGTAACATGTCAAACAAACTTATTGGGGAACTGATCAACAAAGAGATACTAGTTCTTGAAAGATTTCAATGAATATGTCATACACTTAAGACACATGTGATAGCTCTATGTTACTGCCTTATGTATATTTGTATATGTATATGTGTGTACTCTGTGCAACAAACACATGTTTCTGCTTCCTACCTCATAAATATGGCCTGTAATACCATAGCTGATAAGATTATTCAAGCTTGTCATTAGTTTTCTGAATGCTTGGGCATGACTGATGACATTTAGCACAACACGCAGCTACAGAAACACTGTAGCAGTTATTTGTCTGCTTTCTCAATAAAGTTTTGATGTTTGAAAAAACAAAACCTTTAATGGCAGACAAGGCCATCAATGGCTACTAGCCATAATGTCTATGTAAGCCTTAACCCTACAGTCTTCCTACCTGAGTTTTACCTAGTGCCCTTAATCCACAAATCTTCCCCAGTAGGGGAGACAAACTGCGAGAGGCAGTGAAGGATAGGCGTGCCTGGCGTGCTCTGGTCCATGGGGTCACGAAGAGTCGGACACGACTGAACGACTGAACAACAACAGGGGAGACAACAAATATGTCTACAGACTTCCCAGCTGCCATATAAGCATTAAGCATGACTCTTGATCATGCAGCCATGAATACACATTGAACAGAAACTCTTATGAGTTCTGTTTGGGTAGCCAGTTCTGGTTACTGCATTCTTCCCTGACAAGGCAAGTATACAGGGCAGAGTAAAAATGGCACTTCTTCTCATATTATGCATGGTTTTTCTTAGTGCAAAGATCATCACATTTATTTTCTTGAATTAAAGGCCATAGCCACCATAGCTCCAACTGATCACTACAGCCCTGTTGCTTTCCAGAGGCTCTGACACCAAAACCAACAATTGGCAGATGAACCAAGAGTGACAAAACATAGCTGGGTGTACAAGCAAACTTAGAATCACAGAATTGTAGAGCTGGAAGGGAGCCTGAGGGTCATCTTCCTCTATGACGTCTTGTACTTGCCATACACCTCAGAATTTTGGAAATCTTTCCCACGAAGTGTGCTTTAATTATGCTGTGATGCTACATTAGGTATTCTGGAAATGCGTGGGAAGTTTAATATGTTGGGAAGCTTTGCAGCTCTGGATCCTGCTGCCAGATAAGCCTGCGGACTTGGAAATGGATGGGCAGCAGGACTAAGCAAGCACTGGCCGAGGGCCTTCTGGCGGTTCCCTCACTGCAAGAAGCAAGGTTATAGGGAACCAGGCAGAGGGCCTTCTTGGTAGTGGCTCCCATCCTGTGGAACACCCTCCCATCAGATGTCAAAGGAATAAACAACTATATGACGTTTAGAAGACATCTGAAGGCAGCCCTGTTTAGTGAAGTTTTTAGATAACTGATGTTTTAATGTATTTTTAATCTCCTGTTGGAAGCCACCCAGAGTGGCTGGGAAACCCAGCCAGATGGGTGGGGTATTATTATTATTATTATTATTATTATTATTATTATTATTATTATTATTATTATTATTCTCTGCGAGGCTGCTTGGGCCCTGGGCATTTCTGACCTTGTTTATATTGTGTTTTCAACGCGTCCTTTCTCACTTGTTCATAATTCTCTTTGATATTATTTGCTTTAGTTAGTGAAGCAACATACAGACCAACCTATACGTAGCACGATATCAACCAAATACCCCAAAATGTGGTGGTGGAATTTTATACTACTTACCTAGAAATTCTGTTTGCTGTGGTGTTTTTGTTTTGTTTTAAAATGTTATTAATTCCAATATATAAATCTAGGGCACTTTCTTTCTTAATATCTGGACTATACCAGCATGGTAAGGTGATTTTTATATCAGCTTTAAGGTGATTTTTGTATCTCAGACAATGACTTAGTCAAAGAAAGTTAATATTAAAATCAAGTACACATTGGCAGTTCTTTTTTAGTTGTGACCTTGATGTTACTGGCAGTTTTATTTCATTGTAATGACCTTTGGCTATGCACAGTAAAACTGTGACTGGCTGAGT